>NC_037342.1:81451246-81764461 GCF_002263795.3 Bos taurus | reverse complement strand
TGATTTTGCCTACATACATTGCAGATCCCAGTGTAAAAACTAAAATGTTAAGCTCCTTGTTAAAAATGTATGACAATTTTAAGTTGGCAAGAGCAGAGCTTTAAACTCAGAGCAGGACCTTCTAAACACAAGGCCTGTATGGAGGCCCCAGATTCATGATCAGGAAGCCCCCTGGAGTCCTCCTCATCTTAGGTATAATCTTTTTAAAATTCACAAACCATTAATATTTAAAATTAAATCATTCTCCACATTTTAGGTCATCATGAAATTGCAAATTAAAGCAACAATGGAGAATACTGCACATCTTTTAGAATGGCCAGTGTCCAGAACACAGAAACACCAAGTGCTACTAAGGATATGGAGCAACAGGAACCCTCATTCATTGCCAGTAGGAAGGCAGACTAGTGCAGCCTCTTTGGTAGACAGTTTGTCAGTTTCTTACAAAAAGAAACACACTCTTACTATATAATCTGCACTTGTTCTACTTGGTATGTACCCAAAGGAACTGAAAACTTATGCTAAGGAAAAAGCTAGCTCAAGGATATTTATAGCATCTTTATTAATTACTGCCAGAATTTGGAAACAATTAATATGTCCTTCAGTAAATGAATGGATTAATAAGCTGTCCAACCCAAACAATAGAATGTTATTCAATGTTAAAAAGAAATGAGCTATCAAGCTATGAAAAGACATGGAGAAAACCTAAACTCACATTTCTAAATGAAAGCTATCAGTTTGAAATGATTATGAGCTGTGTGATTGTGTTATTTGACTTTCTGGAAAATATATATCTATGGAGACTGTGAAACAGATCAGTGTTTTTTTGGAATTAGGGTGTTGAACTGGATGAAGATCAAGCTGGAATCAAGATTGCCGGGAGAAATATCAATAACCTCAGATATGCAGATGACACCACCCTTATGGCAGAAAGTGAAGAAGAATTAAAAAGCCTCTTGATGAAAATGAAAGTGGAGAGTGACAAAGTTGGCTTAAAGCTCAACATTCAGAAAATGAAGATCATGGTATCTGGTCCCATTCAGTTCAGTTCAGTTCAGTTGCTCAGTCGTGTCTGACTTTTTGCAACCCCATGAATCGCAGCACGCCAGGCCTCCCTGTCCATCACCAATTCCCGGAGTTTACTCAAACTCACATCCATTGAGTCAGTGATGCCATCCAGCCATCTCATCCCCTGTCGTCCCCTTCTCCTGCTGCCCCCAATCCCTCCCAGCATCAGAGTCTTTTCCAATGAGTCAACTTTTTGCATGAGGTGGCCAAAGTACTGGAGTTTCAGCTTCAGCATCATTCCCTCCAAAGAAATCCCAGGGCTGATCTCCTTCAGAATGGACTGGTTGGATCTCCTTGCAGTCCAAGGGACTCTCACGAGTCTTCTCCAACACCACAGTTCCATTACTTCATTGCAAATAGATGGAGAAACAATGGAAACAGTGATAGGCTTTCTTTTGGGGGGCTCCAAAATCACTGCAGATGGTGACTGCAGCCATGAAATTAAAATAAGCTTGCTTGCTCCTTGGAAGAAAAGTTATGACCAACTTAGACAGCATATTAAAAAGCAGAGACATTACTTTGCCAACAAAGGGCTGTCTAGTCAAGGCTATGGTTTTTCCAGTAGTCATGTATGGATATGAGAGTTAGACTATAAAGAAAGCTGAGCACTGAAGAATTGATGCTTTTGAATGGTGGTGTTGGAGAAGACTCTTGAGAGTCCCTTGGACTGCATGGAGATCCAACCAGTCCATCCTAAAGGAAATCAGTCCTGAATATTCACTGGATGGACTGATGTTGAAGCTGAAACTCCAATACTTTGGCCACCTGATGTGAAGAACTGGCTTATTGGAAAAGAGCCTGATGTCGGGAAAGATTGAAGGCAGGAGGAGAAGGGGACAACAGAGGATGAGATGGTTGGATGGTATCACCGACTCAATGAACATGAGTTTGAGTAAACTCCAGGAGTTGGTGATGGACAAGAAAGTCTGGCATCGTGCAGTCCATGGGGTTACAAAGAGTCGGACATGACTGAGTGACTGAACTGAACTGAACTGAACTGAAAGGATGAGTAGATGCATCTAAGAAGATTTTTAGTGCAATAAAAGCACTTGGTATGATACTTCAATGATGGATAATATCATTATATATTTGTCAAAATCCATAGAATATACAACACTAAGAGTGAACTATAATGTAAACTAATAACTTTATGTAGCTCTGTTAATGTATGTTGATCCTTGGGAAGAAAATATTCTCACTACTTTTTTGGTTGCTGCATATTTTAGGCTCCCTTACAATCAGATTGATAAAATTCTAGTTGATGCTAACATTTTGGATTGTGACAGAGGTCAAGTACACGCTTGCTTTGAAAGCTTTCTTCTTACACACACAGAAATTTTCTTGCAAATGTGATAGGAGTGTATGGTGTTTCTCCACCATGCATTTTTTTTTTATCACACTCTCTCCTTCCACATTCAGAAACCTTTGGAGTCACTTGTGGGTGATATCAGTATTATTAAGTGTAAGGATGAGAAGGCATGGTCTCTGTCTATCTCTTAGAAATAAATTGCTTGGAAAACTACTCAGCCTATGTGTGATTGTAAGAAAACCAATAAAGAAAATTTCACCTGAAGGTATACAATATGCATAAAAGGGAAGCAAGATTAGTGCTGAGTGAGAAGAAAATTGGGATGCTTGCCTTTTGCTAGGCTTTACTTCCAGTCAGGTTATGATTTCCAAATTCAAGGGCACTAGAGACACAGGAAGATATTTACTCCCAAAGAGAAAGTGAAGTGAAAGTGAAAGTCACTCGGTCGTGACTCTGCGACCACATGGACCGTATCCATGGAATTCTCCAGGCCAGAATACTGGAGTGGGTAGCCTATCCCTTCTCCAGCACATCTTCCCAACCCAGGAATCAAACTGGGGTCTCCTGCATTGCAGGAGGAGTCGTTACCAACTGAGCTGTGAGGGAAGCCCCTCCAAAAAGAAAGGAAGAAAATAAACTCCATAAGTTCTGTGGGATTTTATTTTTTCATCCAAAGAGGGAAGAAAAAAAATCCCACAGAACTTTTGGAAGTCATGTTGTCTGAGATCTTTGTGACTGGTTCGATGCCACAGCCTGTTTCTTTGCCTGCTCTAATGTCCTTGTCAGCAGCTTCCAAGAATGTTAAAATAATTGTTTCTTTATTTTGGGGAACAGATGGGTCTACTTGAGAAGCAATAACAACTCTTACACCCACGACTTTCCTTAGTAGTTTCCCTAAGTACTTGGTCCCCACGGGCAAGATTTTAATTAAAATATTCAATACATGAGGCATGGAGCTATGGATGTATTACAAGAGAACTTGTTCCCTAAGAGTTTGTTGCCAGTATAATCCCCTTCAAGACATCAGTCACCAGACCCTTAAATCCCAATCTGGCTTCATTCAAACTCACTAGAGTGAGAAACCCTGGTGCCCAGGGCAAACTTGTTCACTTGATTTTATTTTCTCACAAGGTGGTCTTCAGGGTCTCAGAGCTGGAGGTCTTTACCTTCACAGGGACTTTGTTGTGGCGCATCAGTCGGGATGACCTTGCATAGCACCGCCTGATAACCAGAGAAATCTTTTCTTAGACCGAGTGATTTACCAAAGGTTTCACATGCTCCATCTTATTTCATAATCAAACAACTCTGTAAAACATCAGGGGTGGGTATCACTAATTCCATTAAAAAGATTTAGAAAGTGGGGCTAAGTGAAGGAATTCACTTTAGTTTCCATCTGAAACAAGAAGTCTAGAATTGAGGACTTTTGAGGTTTGTCAACTAGAGCCATCGTGTCCATTTATGAACCAAAAGTAGTCAAAAGAATTAGATAATTCAGAAGGCAAATCTTGTGGTTATAAAGTAAATTAACATATAGCATAGTGACAATAGTTAATAAACCTCTACTGCATATTTGAAAGTTGCTAGGTGACCAGATCTTAAAATTCCTCATCACAGGGAAAAAATTGCAATTACAGGTGGGAATGGATGTTAGCTAGTCTTATGATGATCAATTTGCAATCCATACCAGTGTCCAATCATTATGTTGTACACCTGATATGATGCTATGTGTCAGTTATACCTCAGCTTTAAAAAGGTAAATCAAGACTGTGTACAAAGAGGAAGCCACAGCCTGCTTCTCCTGTTAAGTTACCATGCAATCTCATCTTGTAAAGTTGGCTCCTTGAGTGCTATGACTTTGAAATGTAACAGAACCCTATGGTCCTTCCCCACCATGTCTTCTGCCTGCCTCTTGTCTGTAAAAAGACTGTAGCCAAAGATTCAATTTAATCAGAGAAGTGAGAAAATGCAGAAACAAAGGGAAACAGTCAGGACCAAATAATAATAGTTTAGTCATGAAAAGGAGTCAGGTACCTTTGGTTCCTCCTTAAGTGCTGTGTGTAACATTCTGTTTTGTAGACACTGAAACCTCATTAGGTGGAGGAAATTAATTGTGTGATGGCCAGGTTGTAGCCATGGCAGAAGCTGCCACAATTTTGAGAACTGGCCTCAAATAAATGGGAACAAGCTGACCTGGAACTAAAGATTAAGTGCACTTAAAACAATCAAGATGACACACATCAGACCTCTGATGACCAGTTTCAACAGGACTGTCAGAGCTGACTGGGCTGTTTCTGCATGTAGCCCCCTCCCTCCACCTATACATCCCTGAAAATCCCCATTTAAAGCTCCTGCCCACTGAGTATGAGTGGGGAAGTGGCCTTTGGACACGAGTCCATCCTACACCCTACTCCCACCCCAACTGACAGCCTCCAAATAAAGCAACCTTTCCTTGCCTCTTTATTGGCTTTAAAGTGGCGAGCAGCCAGACCCCACTTTTGGTAACAACTGTGGGAGAAAAAATAGTAGAAAAAGAATTGTGATTGCATCTTCTTAGTGTAGCTTTAAGAAATACTGAAGACTAATTTGCATGATGTAAGGGTAGCAGAAGTCATTTCATTAATTTTTTTTAACAATTAGGAAACAAGTGTTTTATTATCACGTGTTTCATACATAAATATATATTCAACTCAAAATATTCCAGCTCAATAAGCTTTTCGGTTCAGTTCAGTTCAGTCATTCAGTTGTGTCTGACTCTTTGCAACCCCATGAATCACAGCATGCCAGGCCTCCCTGTCCATCACCAACTCCCGGAGTTCACTCAGACTCACGTCCATCGAGTCAGTGATGCCATCCAGCCGTCTCATCCTCTGTCATCCCCTTCTCCTCCTGCCCCCAATCCCTCCCAGCATCAGAGTCTTTTCCAATGAGTCAACTCTTCCCATGAGGTGGCCAAAGTACTGGAGTTTCAGCTTTAGCATCATTCCTTCCAAAGAAATCCCAGGGCTCATCTCCTTCAGAATGGACTGGTTGGATCTCCTTGCAGTCCAAGGGACTCTCAAGAGTCTTCTCCAACACCACAGTTCAAAAGCATCAATTCTTCGGTGCTCAGCCTTCTTCACAGTCCAACTCTCACATCCATACATGACCACTGGAAAAACCATAGCCTTGACTAGACGGACCTTTGTTGGCAAAGTAATGTCTCTGCTTTTGAATATGCTATCTAGGTTGGTCATAACTTTCCTTCCAAGGAGTAAGCGTCTTTTAATTTCATGGCTGCAGTCACCATCTGTAGTGATTTTGGAGCCCAGAAAAATAAAGTCTGACACTGTTTCCACTGTTTCCCCATCTATTTCCAGGCAAGAGTACTGGAGTGGGGTGCCATTGCCTTCTCCAAGAATAAGATTACCTAAGATTAAATAATTAATTTTGCTTTTTGTCTCTTATATAGCAACTTTCATCCTTTATGTATTTACTTGAACCTTTATACTTTTATTTTTTCATCAGTGTTAAAGAGTTGTATGAAATTTTGATTCTGATTGCTTCCCACCCCTTTTTGCTTTATTGTCAAATATTTTAACTCTACATACAATTAAAACTTTAGAATTTTCAGCATTATTTAAAGCAGTTAATATATTTATTTGTACTACCAACATATTAGTCTTTCCAGTGCTTTTTCTAATCTCTTATATTTTCATTTTGAAGCTTTTTTTTTTTTTTTCTGGAAAAACTTTCTTTGCTTTTCCTCTCAGTATAGATCTGCAGGCACCTGGATCTCTCAATTTTATTGTGGGAAGAGGTTTTTGCTCTTTTTCATTTTGAAAGATATGATAACTGGCTATAACATTCTTATTTATGAGTTACTAGTCCTTAATACTTTTACAGACATCATTCCCATCACTCCTGAACTTGTTATTTATGTTGAGAAGTCAGCTGTCAGTCCCCCTTTTGCACCTTTGAAAGTGTTTGTTTATTCTTTGGCTGATTTTGAAATTTGCTTTTTGACTTTCATTAAATGAAAATATGATGATGAATCTGAGTAAGATGGAAGTATTTTGGGTTTTCTGTTTGTTTGTTTGTTTGTTTTTAAGTTTTACATTTTGATTGAACACTTAAGTGGAAGTGCCAAAATGTAAATGGATAAATAATCTAGACCTTAGAACAAAGGTCAGGAGAAGAGGTATGGATTTGGAAGTCATCCATAAATAGATGAGATCCCTGAAGAAGGGAATGACAACCGACTCCAGTAATCTTGCCTGGAGAATCCCATGGAGAGAGGAGCCTGGTGGGTTCCATGGCCACAAAGAGTCTGGAGTATAATTGCTTCAAAATGTTGTGTTAGTTTCTGCTGTACAACAAAGCGAATCACCTATATGTTTACATATGCCCCCTCCCTCCTGAATCTCCTTCCCACCCCCCTCTACCCACCCCTCTAGGTCATCACAGAGCACCAAGCTGAGTTCTCTGTGCTGCCCAGCAGCTTCCCACCAGCTATACATAGCCCTGTCTACATCAATCCTCAGTTGACCTCAGTTCAGTTCAGTTGCTCAGTCATGTCCAACTCTTTGAGACCCCAAGGACTGCAGCACACCAGGCATCCCTGTCCATCACCAACTCCTGGAGTTTACTCAAACTCATGTTCATTGAGTCGGTGATGCCATCCAACCATCTCATCCTCTGTCATTCCCTTCTCCTCCCACATTCAATCTTTCCCAGGATTACGGTCTTTTCCAATGAGTCAGTTCTTCACATCAGGTGCCCAAAGTATTGGGGCTTCAGCTTCAGCATCAGTCTTTCCAACGAATAGTCAGGACTGATTTCCTTTAGGATGGACTGGTTTGGTCTCCTTGCAGTTCAAGGGACTCTCAAGAGTCTTCTCCAACACCACAGTCCTAAACCATCAATTCCTTGGCACTCAGCTTTCTTTATAGTCCAACTCTAATCAAAGCAGGCTCTCCTGCATTGCAGGTGGATTCTTTACCATCTGAGCTATCAGGGAAGCCATGCCAATACTACTCTCCCAATTCATCCACCTCCTTCTTCATCCCTCTGTATCCACAGGCCCATTCTCTATGTTTACATCTCTACTCCTACCCTGCAAATAGGCTCAGCTGTACCATTTTCCTAGACTCCATATATATGCATTAATATATGATATTTACCATGGGAGTATTTAAAAGATGCTACTCCATTTTATCCTCAAACTTATTTGATAAAAAGTTAATAGGAATTCCTTAAAAAGTAGATTTAGGATTAAAGTTAAGGGAACATTGGATCTGTCAAATATAAACTTAACTTTAAAGTCATGTATAAGTTGGTGTCCATGAAAGGATTATACAGCATATTATATATATTTGAATAAGTAATACCACCTTGAAGAAATACAATTCTATGGAGCACTTTTTGAGACAACCAGACTTATTGTGATTCACTTTCTACCATAAACAAGCTGTGATATACCGAAAGTGTAACATGCTTTTCAGCAGCATAGCATACAGTTTAAACATAATCTTTATGATTTTTGTGGCCTGATTTCTCACATGTACCTGTTGTACGTCCTTTGCAAGTTATATAACTTCTCCAAATGGTGCTTTCCCCCCTAATTTTAGAAAAGAATAGTAATAACATCTATATAGGAGTTTTTTGTGAGTACTGCATTAGGTAGTACCTAACTTCCCAGTGGTAAAGAATTCAATGCAGGAGATGCAAGAGATGTGGGTTCAATCCCTGGGTTGGAAAGATCCCCTGGAATAGGAATGGCAACCCTCACTTCAGTATTCTTGCCTGGAAAATTCCAAGGACAGAGGAGTCTGCCGGGCTACAGTCTCTGGGGTCACAAAGAGTTGGACTAACTGAACATACAGAGCATATAACATATGTTCAGTAGCTATGTATATTATATATTATTGTTATAATATATGTAATACAATAATACATCTGCAGAGTACATCATGAGAAATGCTGGGCTGGATGAAGCACAAGCTGGAATCAAGATTGCCAGGAGAAATATCAATAACCTCAATTTGCAGATGACACCACCCTTATGGCAGAAAGCAAAGAACTAAAGAGCCTCTTGATGAAAGTGAAAGAGGAGAGTGAAAAAGTTGGCTTAAAACTCAACATTCAGAAAACTAAGATCATGGCATCCAATCCCATCACTTCATGGGAAATAGATGGGGAAACAGTGGCTAACTTTATTTTTTGGGGCTCCAAAATCACTGCAGGTGGTGACTGCAGCCATGAAATTAAAACAAGCTTGCTCCTGGGAAGAAAAGTTATGACCAACCTAGACAGCATATTAAAAAGCAGAGACATTACTTTGCTAACAAAGGTCTGTCTAGTCAAAGCTATGGTTTTTCCAGTGGTCATGTATGGATGTGAGAGTTGGACTATAAAGAAAGCTGAGTGCTGAAGAATTGATGCTTTTGAACTGTGTTGTTGGAGAAAACTCTTGAGAGTCCCTTGGACTGCATAGAGATCCAACCAGTCCATCCTAAAGGAGATCAGTCCTGAATATTCATTGCAAGGACTGATCTTTTCAGGACTGATTGGATGGCATCACTGACTCAATGGACATGAGTTTGAGTAAACTCTGGGAGTTGGTGATGGACAGGGAGGCCTGGTGTGCTGCAGTCCATGGGTCACAGAGAGTCAGAGAGGACTGGGTGCCTTAACTGAACTGAACTGATACATACATATATATATGTATACACATGCATATGTGTGTGTTCTCACTCAGTTGTGTCCAACTCTTTGGACTATATTGCATTATATAGTCCCTTATCAGATCAGATCAGATCAGTCGCTCAGTCATGTCGGACTTTTTGCGACCCCATGAATCACAGCACGCCAGGCCTCCCTGTCCATCACCAACTCCCGGAGTTCACTCAGACTCACATCCATCGAGTCAGTGATGCCATCCAGCCATCTCATCCTCTGTCGTCTCCTTCTCCTCTTGCCCCCAATCCCTCCCAGCATCAGAGTCTTTTCCAATGAGTTAACTCTTCCCATGAGGTGGCCAAAGTACTGGAGTTTCAGCTATAGCATCATTCCTTCCAAAGAAATCCCAGGGCTGATCTCCTTCAGAATGGACTGGTTAAATCTCCTTGCAGTCCAAGGGACTCTCAAGAGTCTTCTCCAACACCACAGTTCAAAAGCATCAATTCTTTGGCGCTCAGCCTTCTTTACAGTCCAACTCTAACATCCATACATGACCACAGGAAAAACCATAGCCTTGACTAGATGGACCTTTGTTGGCAAGGCAATGTCTCTGCTTTTGAATATGCTATCTAGGTTGGTCATAACTTTCCTTCCAAGGAGTAAGCGTCTTTTAATTTCATGGCTGCAGTCACCATCTGTAGTGATTTTGCAGCCCACAAAAATAAAGTCTGACACTGTTTCCACTGTTTCCCCATCTATTTGCCATGAAGTGATGGGACCGGATGCCATGATCTTTGTTTTCTGAATGTTGAGCTTTAAGCCAACTTTTTCACTCTCCACTTTCACTTTCATCAAGAGGCTTTTGAGTTCCTCTTCACTTTCTGCCATAAGAGTGGTGTCATCTGCATATTTGAGGTTCTTGATACTTCTCCTGGCAATCTTGATTCCAGCTTGTGCTTCTTCCAGTCCAGCCTTTCTCCTGATGTACTCTGCATATAAGTTAAATAAATAGGGTGACAATACACAGCCTTGACGAACTCCTTTTCCTATTTGGAACCAGTCTGTTGTTCCATGTCCGGTTCTAACTGTTGCTTTCTGACCTGCATACAAATTTCTCAAGAGGCAGATCAGGTGGTCTGGTATTCCCATCTCTTTCAGAATTTTCCAGTTTATTGTAATCCACACAAAGGCTTTGGCATAGTCAAGAAAGCAGAAATAGATGTTTTTCTGGAACTCTCTTGCTTTTTCTACGATCCAGTGGATGTTGGCAATTTGATCTCTGGTTCCTCTGCCTTTTCTTAAACCAGCTTGAACATCAGGAAGTTCACGGTTCACATATTGTTGAAGCCTGTCTTGGAGAATTTTGAGCATTAATTTACTAGCTTGTGAGATGAGTGCAGTTGTGCGGTAGTTTGACCATTCTTTGGCATTGCCTTTCTTTGGGATTGGAATGAAAAGTCCTTTTGCAGTCCTGTGGCCACTGCTGAGTTTCCCAAATTTGCTGGCATATTGAGTGCAGCACTTTCACAGCATCATCTTTCAAGATTTGAAATAGCTCAACTGGAATTCCATTACCTCCACTAGCTTTGTTCGTAGTGATGCTTTCTAAGGCCCACTTGACTTCACACTCCAGGATGTCTGGCTCTAGGTCAGTGATCACACCATCGTGATTATCTGGGTTGTGAAGATCTTTTTTGTACAGTTCTTCTGTGTATTCTTGCCACCTCTTCTTAATATCTTCTGCTTCTGTTAGGTCCATATCATTTCTGTCCTTTATTGAGCCCATCTTTGCATGAAGTGTTCCTTTGGTATCTCTGATTTTCTTGAAGAGATCTTTAGTCTTTCCCATTCTGTTGTTTTCCTCTATTTCTTTGCATTGATCGCTGAAGACGGCTTTCTTATTTCTTCTTGCTATTCTTTGGATCTCTGCATTCAGATGTTTATATCTTTCCTTTTCTCCTTTGCTTTTCACTTCTCTTCTTTTCACAGCTATTTGTAAGGCCTCCCCAGACAGCCATTTTGCTTTTTTGCATTTCTTTTCCATGGGAATGGTCTTGATCCCTGTCTCCTGTACAATGTCACGAACCTCGTTCCATAGTTCATCAGGCACTCTATCTATCAGATCTAGGCCCTTAAATCTATTTCTCACTTCCACTGTATAATCATAAGGGATTTTATTAAGGTCATATCTGAATGGTCTAGTGGTTTTTCCATACTTTCTTCAATTTAAGTCTGAAATTGGCAATAAGGAGTTCATTGTCTGAGCCACAGTCAGCTCCTGGTCTTGTTTTTGCTGACTGTATAGAGCTTCGCCATCTTTGGCTGCAAAGAATATAATCAGTCTGATTTCGGTGTTGACCATCTGGTGATGTCCATGTGTAGAGTCTTCTCTTGTGTTGTTGCAAGAGGGTGTTTGTTATGACCAGTGTATTTTCTTGGCAAAACTCTATTAGTCTTTGCCTTATATAGTCCCTTATAGTCCAACCTTTTGGACTATAGCCCATGAGGCTCCTCTGTCCATTGAATTTTCCAAGCAAGAAGCCTTAAGTGCATTGCCATTTCCTCCTCCAGGGGATCTTCCCAACCTAGAGATTGAACCCACCTCTCTTGTGTCTTCCACATTGGCAGGCAGATTCTTTACCACTGTGCCACTGGTAAGCCATATATATATACATTATACTATTAATGAAGACAACATCAGAGTCATTCTAAGTGCCAATAACTGACATGTACTTCTCTGGCCATAATCATCACGTTTTATTTGTAGCATAATAATTTGTGTACATGCTTTATATTCCAGTATTAAGTATAAACTCTGTATTCCTTGGGGGGGAAATTTTCAACACATTGTATCCTCAAAGAATTCTTTTATTATGAGTAAATGAAAGAATAAGAATAATCTTGTGTGTTCTCAAGGATTCTTTTGTTGTGAGTCAATAAATGAATAGCAAGAATCATAATAAAATTTTTGAGTGATTATCTCTTTTTTGGCAATGTAATGAGATTATTAAAAAATTGCCTTACAAGTATATTATAATACAGTGATGTATATAGCACTATTAAAGTCAATCTTATGCAAATGTTTGTTAAGGGTTTCACAAGGCAAAATGAAGAATCCTGTATTTAAATCTGAATATGTCTGTCTGCACTTTATATGCTCATGTATCACATGTTATTTAGATACTGTCCTCAACATGAACTTAGAAGAAAGATTCTAACACATTTCTGGTGATAAGAGTAGCAGCTATTTCTACCAGGGCAAGAACAATAAAAACCAAACACCGGTAGCCTAAGACGGTGATGAATGATACGTACAGAGTCTGAAAAATCTTGTGTATGAGAATACCGTTCAGTCATGCCTTGATGGAGTAGACATTAATTACTCAAATATCACAAGTCAAATTCTAGGAATTCCTCCACTGGAGCTTTTAAAACTATAGGCTGTTCAGAATAATTTTAAATATGACAGGTTCTCCTGGAGAAATGGGATATGGCTTGGCACACAATGATACAAGTTCCCAAATTAGTGGGAACAAAATGTACTCCAGTCTGAAATTAATTGCCAGTCCCAGGGGTTTTTGCTTTAGGTAGGACAATGTTGAATTATTCTTACCATTTGTCCATGCTGGCCCAGCCATTCCTTCTGATAATTTTAATGTTTGGGATGAGCATTTTGGTTGTTTGCTTTTGTTTCTGAATTTTATAATGGAAAGGAAGCTGAAAACAAACTTCCAAGGAAGAAGTCTTTCTAACAGTGCTGTAGTCCTTCTGGTTTCTTTAGGTTCTGCCAACTTCTTTGACAACTCGAGTCCTTACGGTAACCCTTCACTTTGTTTGGGCAATCTTTCCCACGCTACCTCTATTCATCCTGTATGTGTTGACGGAGGTGTTCATTCTCCTGAGAAAAACTTTCTGGCCTAACAATTTAAGGTAGATTTTTACTGTTAACTCTCAGAAGGGTAACTTGTTCTAGTTATAATTTTATATCACTGTGAGTTTCTTTCATGTTTGTTTCCCCAATAGACTTAAGCACATGAGACTAAGAACATGTTTGTTTTGTATGGAATGTACACCCAGGGTCAGGACTACCACTAAACTCATTTGGGACCAATACACAGTTGAATGAATTAATATTTCTTACCAATAGTTCAAATGTTTCTGATGAATAAACTCATGCACTTCTTTCTGGGACCCGTTTGGCTTAATGACAGACCTCTGTCCCTACACCCCATATTTATGTCAATATTGGAACCTAGAGGTAAAGACGTAACTTGATTTTAGCATTATCATAGAAAATTAATATACATTACAATAATACACTCAGGGTTATCCTCAACGAGAAGAGCTGGATCCCTAGAGACACATTCATCAGTTGTTCTCCAGCAGTGAGATGAGGACCTGTTATTGCTCCCATGGGGGCTTTGTCCCCTGAGAAGTCCGTGAGTGTATAACTCTCTCTCTCTCCTCCGGTGTCTAATAGCTCCATCTGGCCTTATATTACAGGTAACAGACCAAGTGCTAGAGCCCTTGACCATTCATTCATCCAAATGATTGTCAATCGTTATCTAACAGGCACGATGGTATTTCTGCAAACAGATTTACAGGAAGCTTGGAATAATGACCAAGGCAGAAACCTGCAAATAATCCTGACTTTGATTAGCATGATCACCATTTTCAGGACACTATGGGGATTCTCTTATTTTCTCATGACAGCAGTAGTCTTTTAGGGAGGATATTGTTTGGGGTTACCTTTCTAGTATCTCCATTTTATAGAGGAATATATAATGGCTTAAAGCAATTAAGTGACTAATTTAAGAAGATAGATCAGCAGCTTTTACCGTACAAGACATGTTAGCTACTTCTCTGCCATTAAGTGTTTTTCCCTTAATCTTTCCATGCTCTGAAGAATTTTTCCCTTTTGACCAAAGGCTGACAAGACCATCTCAGTAGAATATATCTTTTCTTTTATAGACTGAACTTCGGATTTGAGGCTCATATGTGAAAGTGTTGAATTTGCCTGTTCATTGACCAGGAAGCCAGGTAAGACTCCAATCAAACCTGCAATCTGTATAAATTTTTAGGGACAAAGGTAACAGGAAAATATATCAGTGCACCTATTTTCATCTGGATTTATCCATAAATGAATATTGAACACTTTGAATGTTATTATGTGTCTGTGATTTTTAAAAAGAGACTGTGCCACAAACACTACAGAAATTCTTAAGGAGGATGTGCGTTTATCTTGTAAAAAAGTAAAAGGAATGTACGGGACTTGAGTCCCTGCTTTGCCATGCAAGGGTTTGTAGAAATTGAAAAGTTATTCAACTTTTCTCACTTTTTGTTTCTTCTTTTGAAGTATGGAAATATTAGCTCCATTGTCTAATCCCAAGATATTTGAGAGTATCAAATTGAATCTCGATTTGAAATTTATTAAAATCTGGAGGGCATGTAACACCACTAATGAAAAAGAGAAGAAATAGAGATAAATAAAGGGGACCAAGTCTAACAGAACAATCATAAAAATGCACCAAGAGAATGGGTGTTAAAATCACACCAGAAGGAACATTTTCATGAGTGAGGGGACCTAGACTCCAGTGATCATTCTTGTGGTTTGCTGGCATTAGGCACCCAGACTGATCAACTATTAGCCGTATTGACCAAAGGGTAAATCAACATTCATCATTTTATATATCTTGCTTGATCCTCTGCACTTCCTGATCAGGGAATGTTTTTCTATGTCATCGTGGCCCTTAGAATTAGCACACAACCTGATCTACTGCAAGCACTTAGTACTTGGAGGAGAATGAATGTTGGATGATTTACTGAAAAAAATTTCATCACTTTACAAGGCTTATTAATTGATGTTATTTATGTAACTTTTATATGTAGAAATATTTTTTTCTTTTCATTCCTTTCCCTTTCCCTTTTTCTTTCTTTCTTTTGAATGAGGAGAGGAATTTGATTATGAACATTGTGGATCTAGTTCTCATCATTTGGCTGGGTTTCAGAAAGATAATGCCTTAGCCAAATTCTCACTAGCTAATCATATGTTTCATTCCCAAGACCATGCCTTTCACCTCCCATGTTACCTGTGTTTGATGAACTCAATAATTATCAGTTCATTCATGAATAAATCAATATAATGAGTAACTTTTTGTGCTCAGGACTGGGGTACAAAGTTTAGATTATATACAAAAGATTTGGAGAATATTTTTTAGTGATGAAAAGCTCAGACTTGGGACTTTCCTGGCAGTCCAGTGGTTATGATTTCACATTTTAGTGGTGTGGGTTTGATCCCTGGTCAGGGAGCTATGATCCCACATGCCACATGGTCAAAAAACCAGAACAGAAACAATAGGAGCAATATTGTAACAAATTCAGTAAAGACTTTAAAAATGATCCACATTAACACAAATCTTAAAAAAAAAAAATCTCAGGCTTTGATTCAAAATGATATGACTTCAAATACCAACTCTGCTAACTCGCTAATTTTATGGACCTCAGTGTATAACTCTTTGTCAGTAAACTTCAGTTTCCCCTAGGTGAAAAGGGGATAATATCTCACATAGCTGGGGCATAAATCCATGGAGGCATAGCATGCTTGTGGTGCCCTGAAAATAGAAGGTGCTCAGTAGTTTCTAACTATCATAGTTTAATTCATTATTTAAGTTTGTTTACTTCTACAGAATTGATGCTCTATATGGGAAATGAAGTTTAAATTGTTGTTGTTCAGTTGCTCAGTCATGTCCAATTCTTTGTGACCCCATGGATTGCAGCATACCAGGCTTCCCTGTCCTTCACTGGCTCCCAGAACTTGCACAAACTCATGTCCATTGAGTCTGTGATGTCATCCAACCATCTCGTCCTCTGTCATCCCCTACTCTTCCTGCCCTCAATCTTTCCCAGCAACAGGGTCTTTTCTAATCAGTTGGCTCTTTGCATCAGGTGGCCAAAGTATTGGAGCTTCAACTTCAGCATCAGTCCCTCCAATGAATATTCAGGGTTGATTTCTTTTAGGATTGACTGGTTTGATCTCCTTGCAATCCAAGGGACCTCAAGAGTCTTCTCTAACACCACAGTTCAAAAGCCTCAATTCTTTGTCACTCAACCTTCTTTATGATCCAACTCTCACGTCCATACATGTTTAAGTTAAGATAAACCAAATCATTAAGAGTAACAAAGTGATGAATAGTGCTCTGTAGTTTATAACAGAAAGGCCGTGTCTAGAGAGAAGGAGTTTTAGAAGACTTCATGGAAGCTTTGAAACTCCTGTTATTCTTTGAAGAATAAATCTGCATTGTACTGGGGGCACAGGGCATCTTGTGCACTTTTCAATTATATCTGGAACACCCAATATGTGGTAGCCCAATCCATAAAAACATTTTTAAAAGACTGCTAAAACAGTCAATACATGATTCAAAGGCATTTTATAATTCTTAACATTAATGTTATCTCAAGAACATGCTTGAAATTATTTTTTCTCCTTAGGAAAATGCTGGATCAAGACTCACCTCTTCACTTTGTTGAGAAAAGGGATGGTGAAAAATAAAATGAAATGCTTCCAGTGTACTTCCCCTATCCCTCAACTTACGGATATCTTTGTATTGATTAAGGTAAGGTGGAAACCAAGAGGCTGTCCTCTCTGGATGATAATGCCCTCAGTGGCCTTCCCACCACCAACAGCAGGAGTAAAGAGGGGGTGAGGAGCTGCAGGCTTCTGTCTAGACCATCACCCTCACTTTCCACCCCACAGCCTCATGGCCTGGTTTCCCCCTCTATGTTGAGACCTAAGGACTAATCGCATGATTCTCTTTACCAGCGGGTCACTCACCACGAAGCCGAGGAATCTCAGGTCAGCCCTCAACCCCTGTTAAATAACAGTCACATCTCTTCATATCCCTTTTTCTAAGCCCAGCAGCCACTTCTGCCCAACTCCTGATCATTCTACTCTTCCTTCTGGAATTGACATTCAGTCATCAGCATAACCAGCACACACTTAGTTTCTCCTCTGAAAGTTCCCTACTTGTCCAGCTGAAATCTGTGTCTTGAGACGGCCATCTCTGTGATGGCAATTTTCTCTTCCACTTTCCTCTCAGTGCTGTATTGTTCCAGGTTCTTGACTTTATAACATTATCATACTCCCTGATTTTTGTTCTCCAAAGTCTTTCTTTTAGTGGTCTTATTTAATTTTGTGGATTTAATGTGATATGAGAAGACTAACTCACTAGCAAACTGCCAATATAGTTTGAATTAATAAAATCTGAGGCAACAAGTCCGACTGCTTACACAACCCTTCCAAGTTAGATGGCCAGAAGGAATCCCAGACTCACCATGACTATTTGGAAATTGCTGCTCTTGCTATTTCTTGAACATCTGCTTCTTCTACACCATTCTTCTGTTATTATACAAAAAATAGAGTCATTATTGCTCCTTCTTTCCCTAATGCCTACATTCAACATATCATGAAATCTAATCAGTTCTGCTTTTGAAATATATATATAATTGCATAACTTCTCACTACCTCCCTCAGTAGCATCCTATTCTAAGCCATCATTAACTGTTGTATAGATTAATAAGCTTAATGCAAAGAAAATGGAAATGGGTGACATCATAGTAATCCAGACTTCATTCTTACATGGAAGTTTTCTTTAACCTCACCTACATCTTGGGTCCCTAGATAGAATCTGTCACTATCTTCTAACAGGAAGAGTATCTACATTAATTGAATTCTGTTAAGTGTCAGGCAATAATGTTAGACCCATTTTACAGATGGAGAACCTGAACCTCAGACACTCTAGTTAATACACAAGATGATTCAGAAAACACTTGGCACAGCTGGACTGTGCACAACTTGAGTGAAACAGGATTATCGTTTGAAAAATTAAAGGAAGGTAAGGACAGAACATGAGAGTCAAAAGCTTTTGGTAAAGAAGCAAATGCATGAGGGAGCATTTAGGATGTTTCATTATAGAGTTATCTGGAATTCCTCTATTACAATGTCCACCCTTCTAATCAATGCATAGACCAATAACTCTGTCCTAGTCTAACGTGTAAAACCCTGCAGTGCCAGTTTGCACCATCACTCCAGTTTGATATTGAGTTCAAGGGAAGACTGATGACCAAGTGAGAGTGAGCGATACCCCAAGTCAGTTATCTAGCACAAGGCAAAGCTAGAATTTGCATTTAGATGTCCGTAGTCTGGACTCACACTCGTTAACTTCTATTCTCTGGATTTTTTATTCCTTGTACGGGAATTTCTACAGTATTGAACTTTGTGGAAATTACTCATTCTATGTATCCTATTATCTTGTGAGACTATTAAAGTTAGAACTTGATATATTAAACTTTGTATTACTAGAATATAGCACTGCTCATGATACAAGAGTGGTAATCACAATGAAATGAATTAAATTACAGTAACCTATTTTATAGCATGAATATTCTTTGTGTCAGAAAAATCTGAATTGGGAGACTAACAAATCTCATTTTTAAATTTATTTATTGTTCTTTTATTAGTTTTTGCCCACACTGTGCCGCATGTGACATCTTAGTTCGCAACCAGGCGTCAGACCCACGCCCCTATGTTGGAAGCACAGAGGCTTAACCACTGAACCACTAGGGATCTCATTTTTAACAAATCTCTGCAATGATCTCATATAAGTCTCCTTCCATTTCTGTACTTCAGTTTCAATCATTTATGAGGATAGAGGTACTGGGTTATATTATCATCCAAATCCTTTAAGCTAGAACATTTTATATTTCTAACATTACTTAAAAATTACTTTAGTTGTTATGCCTATATTTAATTTAGAAAATTCAGATATAAGGTATAACTTGAACATAATTATGGTTCTAAGCTCAGGTATCACCCAGATCTTCTTTTTTATTGATACAGTGCATTTTCATAGTTCCTAAATAATCCCCATGAAGAACAGTACAGTCGTGACTGAGTTCATTTTTGCCGGGATAACTGATGACCCACAACTGCAGATCCCACTCTTTCTAGTGTTCACGCTCATTTACCTCCTCACTCTGGTTGGGAACCTGGGGGTGATCACGCTGATCCTGCTGGACTCTCATCTCCACACTCCCATGTACTTCTTCCTTAGCAACCTCGCTCTGGTGGACTTTGGTTACTCCACAGCCGTCACTCCCAAAGTGATGGCTGGATTCCTCACGGGAGACAAGGTCATTTCCTACGAAGCTTGTGCTGCTCAGTTGTATTTTTTTGGTAGCTTTCTCTCTGTGGAAACTTTTCTCTTGGCCTTAATGGCCTATGACCGTCATGCGGCAGTGTGTAAACCACTCCGTTACACCAATATCATGACACCAAGGGTGTGTGCCTGGACGGTCATAGGGTCCTACGTCCTTGGTTTTCTAGTGGCCTCTGTTCACACTTGGAATGCGTTCAGTCTCTCTTTCTGTAGATCGAATGTGATTGATCACTTTTTCTGTGATGCTACTCCTCTCCTGGCTCTCTTATGCTCAGATAACAACAGAAGTGAGATGGTTTTATTTCTTCTGGTTGGCTTCAATGTCCTTTTTTCTAACCTGGTCATCCTGGTCTCCTATCTGTTTATCTTGGTCACCATTCTGAGGATGCGCTCATCTGGAGGACATCAGAAGGCCTTTTCCACCTGTGCTTCCCACCTCACTGCTGTCTTCATTTTTTATGGGACGGGTTCCTTCATGTACTTTCAGCCCGGCTCCCACCATTCCAGGAGCACAGACAAAGTGGCGTCTGTGTTCTACGCCATAGTCATCCCCATGCTGAATCCGCTGATCTATAGTCTGAGGAACAAAGAGGTCAAGGGTGCCCTAAAAAAGGCTGTGGGGAAAGCAAAGTCTTCCATAACATTCATATCTTAATTATATGGAAACAACAACAGAATGGTTACATACACGTCAAATCAAGCTAGGGAAAATATTGACTTGCTCGGTCAATAATTATGTAATTTTTTTTTTTTTTACATCATTCCTCAAGTTTTAAGTCTAGGAAACAAACATGTTGACAAAATGCAATCTCAGGAATAATAACTTTTCAGGAATCTAGCATGAAACTATAATTAATATTTTTTAAATTCTTGTAAATTATATTTTATTGTATATTTGTTCCATGACGAACCATACTTTCATATGGACATTTATGCTCACCCACATATTTAAGTACATGCCCCTTGCACCTTATTTTCATGCAACTTACATGTAACTCACACAACCATGGATGCAGAGAAAAATGAGTTCAAGAGTCAAATGGGATTGGTCTGTTTTTATACTGCCATTTGAACCAATGATTTTGGTATTTGATGATACATTTTAAAATATAATTTTATGCATTTTAAAATAGAAATAGTCATTTTGTATGTGATTGTATTAAAAAAGAACTCTATATTTGAAATTATTTCATTTAAATACTTAATACTCCTGCCAAACATCGTCACTATACGTTTATTACTAGTGCTTTGTTTTTTTAATTCTTTTCAATGACAATAAGCATCATTAAATGGGCATCTTTATTTATCTCAATTTTCATCTTTATGGACTCATTACCCAGAGTAACATCTACATGAGACAATTTTAACAGAAAAAAGCATAGCAGAGTATAAAGGGAAATTAATGAAAGTATAATTTAAAGCATGATATAAAAATAACAACATTTAGTTTTATAGCCAGGCTTAACTCTTTTTCTATAGATTTCCAGCTTAGGACACATTTTATGCTCTTTCCTTTCCAATTACAGCCAGGTCACCAACTGATAAATCACCATTCAGGCTCAAATTAGAGGTTGAGCTGACTGGTCCTTCAGTTCAGTTCAGTTCAGTTCAGTTCAGTCACTCAGTAGTGTCCAGTTCTTTGTGCCCCAATGAACTGTGGCATGCCAGGCCTCCCTGTCCATCACTAACTCCCGGAGTTCACTCAAACTCATGTCCATAGAGTCGGTGATGCCATCCAGCCATCTCATCCTCTGGCGTCCCCTTCTCCTCCTGCCCCCAATCCCTACCAGCATCAGAGTCTTTTCCAATGAATCAGCTCTTCGCATGAGGTGGCCAAAGTACTGGAGTTTCAGCTTTAGCATCAGTCCTTCCAAAGAACACCAGGACTGACCTCCTTTAGAATGGACTGGTTGGATCTCCTTGCAGTCCAAGGGACTCTCAAGAGTCTTCTCCAACACCACAGTTTAAAAGCATCAATTGTTCGGCACTCAGCTTTCTTCACAGTCCAACTCTTACATCCACATATGACCCCTGGAAAAACCATAGCCTTGACTAGATGGACCTTTGTTGGCAAAGTAATGTCTCTGCTTTTCAATATGCTGTCTAGGCTGGTCATAACTTTCCTTCCAAGGATTAAGCATCTTTTAATTTCATGGCTGCAATCACCATCTGCAGTGATTTTGGAGCCCCCAAAAACAAAGTCTGACACTGTTTCCACTGTTTCTCCATTTATTTGCCATGAAGTGATGGGACCACATGCCATGATCTTCGTTTTCTGAATGGTGAGCTTTAACCTAACTTTTTCATTCTCCTCTTTCACTTTCATCATGAGGCTTTTGAGTTCCTCTTCACTTTCTGCCATAAGGGTGGTGTCATCTGCATATCTGAGGTTCTTGATATTTCTCCTGGCAATCTTGATTCCAGCTTGTGCTTCTTCCAGTCCAGCCTTTCTCATGATGTACTCTGCATATAAGTTAAATAAGCAGGGTGACAATATACAGCCTTGACGTACTCCTTTTCCTATTTGGAACCACTCTGTTGTTCCATGTCCAGTTCTGACTGTTGCTTCCTGACCTGCATATAGGTTTCTCAAGAGTCTCAAAAATGATAGAATGATCTCTGCTCATTTCCAAGGCAAACCGTTCAATATCACAGTAATCCAAGTCTATGCCCCAACCAGTAATGGTGAAGAAGCTGAAGTTGAACAGTTCTATGAAGATCTACAAGACCTTTTAGAACAAACACCAAAAAAAGATATCCTTTTTATTATAGGGGACTGGAATGCAAAAGTAGGAAGTCAAGAAACACCTGGAGTAACAGGCAAATTTGGCCTTGGAATACGGAATGAAGCAGGGCAAAGGCTAATAGAGTTTTGCCAAGAGAACACACTGGTCATAGCAAACACTCTCTTCCAACAACACAAGAGAAGACTCTACACATGGACATCACCAGATGGTCAACACCGAAATCAGATTGATTATATTCTTTGCAGTCAAAGATGGAGAAGCTCTATACAGTCAGCAAAAACAAGACCAGGAGCTGACTGTGGCTCAGATCATGAACTCCTTATTGCCAAATTCAGACATAAATTAAAGAAAGTAGGGAAAACCACTAGACCATTCAGGTATGACCTTAATCAAATCCCTTATGATTATACAGTGGAAGTGAGAAATAGATTTAAGGGCCTAGATCTGATAGATAGAGTGCCTGATGACTTCTGGACTGAGGTTCGTGACATGGTACGGGAGACAGGGATCAAGACCATCCCCATGGAAAAGAAATGCAAAAAGCAAAATGGCTGTCTGGGGAGGTCTTACAAATAGCTGTGAAAAGAAGAGAAGTGAAAAGCAAAGGAGAAAAGGGAAGATATAAACATCTGAATGCAGAGTTCCAAAGATTAGCAAGAAGAGATAAGAAAGCCTTCTTCAGTGATCAATGCAAAGAAATAGAGGAAAACAACAGAATGGGAAAGACTAGAGATCTCTTCAAGAAAATTAGACATGCCAAGAGAACATTTCATGCAAAGATAGGCTTGATAAAGGACAGGACTTAACAGAAGCAGACAATATTAAGAAGTGGCAAGTATACACAGAAGAACTGTACAAAAAATATATTCATGACCAAGATAACCATGATGGTCTGATGACTCACCTAGAGCCAGACATCCTGGAATGTGAAATCAAGTGGGCCTTAGAAAGCATCACTACGAACAAAGCTAGTGGAGGTGATGGAATTCCAGTTGAGCTCTTTCAAATCCTGAAAGATGATGCTGTGAAAGTGCTGCACTTAATATGCCAGCATATTTGGGAAACTCAGCAGTGGCCACAGGACTGGAAAAGGTCAGTTTTCATTCCAATCCCAAAGAAAGGCAATGGCAAAGAATGCTCAAACTACTGCACAATTGCACTCATCTCACACGCTAGTAAAGTAATGCTCAAAATTCTCCAAGCCAGGCTTCAGGAATATGTGAACTGTGAACTTCCAGATGTTCAAGCTAGTTTTAGAAAAGGCAGAGGCACCAGAGATTAAATTGCCAACATCCGCTGGATCGTGGAAAAAGCAAGAGAGTTTCAGAAAAACATCTATTTCTGCTTTATTGACTATGCCAAAGCCTTTGACTGTTTGGATCACAATAAATTGTGGTAAATTCTAAAAGAGATGGGAATACCAGACCACCTGACTGGTCCTTACCATTCTCTAAGAATAAGCTAGTCTAGCTTTTAAATTTGGGTATATTAGAAGACTAAGACTCATTCAGAGATATGATAATAATTGCTTATAAACATATCTCTTAAAGCTAAAATAGTACCAACTTAACTTAGTCTAATGAGAATGTCTTTGAATTATCAATTCTCTATGTATTTGTTTTACTGCAATTATTTCTTTCTAGGTTAAATGATTTAGAACACATATAGGAAATATATAAGAATGTAAATTTATTTCAAAACCATGGACCCATATGTGGGAAGCAATGTTTTGAATGGGATGTTTTGAATCTCGCGTTGAGGGCTCCTGTGGTTTGACTTGAAGAGCCAGCTTATCCTTTTATGGGATAATGGAGAGTGGCTCAGTGGTAAAGAATCTGCCTGCCAATGCATGAGCTGCAGGAGCCATGAGTTTGATCCCTGGGTTGGGAAGATCCCCTGGAGGAGGAAATGGCAGCACATTCCAGTATTAATCCTAGGATAATCCAATGGACAGAGGAGCCTGGTGGGTTACAATCCATGGATCGCAAAGTCAGACATAACTGAGCAATTGTGCATAACAATGAAATGGAGATACTTAAAATGTATATCCTTCAGAACTAAGTGAAAGATCACAGCAACAGATTATCTCTCCTGATAGGAAAGATTTTTCCTTTTGGAGAAAAGGAACCAAAGATGGTAACAATAACCCTGTGTACGAGACAGCAAAAGAGACACTGATGTATAGATCAGTCTTATGGACTCTGTGGGAGAGGGAGAGGGTGGGGAGATTTGGGAGAATGGCATTGAAACATGTATAATATCATGTATGAAACGAGTCACCAGTCCAGGTTCGATGCACGATACTGGATGCTTGGGGCTGGTGCACTGGGACGACCCAGAGGGAGGGTATGGGGAGGGAGGAAGGAGGAGGGTTCAGGATGGGGAACACATGTATACCTGTGGCGGATTCATTTTGATATTTGGCAAAACTAACACAATATTGTAAAGTTTAAAAATAAATTAAAAAAAAAAGAAAAGGAACCAGGTTCTTCATTTTCTATGAATTATCCTTATAAAATGCTAAAGCCTCCCTGGAACATTTCAAGTGTGAAGAATCATTTTGGCTACCTGTTTTGCAAATCCCAGTGTAAAAACAAAAGTGCTGAGCCCCTTGTTAAAAATGTATAGTAATTTTAAGTTAGCAAGAACAGAGTGTTAAACGCACTGCAGAACCTTCTAAGCACAAGGTCTTCATGGCTACATGGGATTCATGCTCATGAAGCCATCCCTGAACACTCTGCTTCCTCTTGTATATAATCTTATAAATTATTGGTCATAAAGTTTGTTCAAGTTTTTCCATAACATCTTATGGAAATGAACTTTTTGGCCAACCCAAATACAAAACCTTAATATCTAAAGTATTGTCCACATTTTATATCATAATGAAAATGCAAATTAAAGCAACAATGGAAGAATACTGCACATCTTTTAGAATGGCCGAAGTCCAGAACACTGACAACATCAAGTGCTACTAAGGATGTGGGGCAATAGGAACTCTCATTCATTGCCAGTAGGAATGCAAAATAGGACCATCTCTTTGGAAGACAGTTTGTCAGTTTCTTACAAAGCTAACCACACTCTTACTATATAATGTAGCACTTGTTTTACTTGGTATTTACCCAAATATGTTGAAAACTTAAAAGTAGCACACAAAAAGTAGCTCAATTTATAGCAACTTTATTCATTATTAAGAAAACATGGAAGCAATCAATATGTCCTTCAATAAATGAATGGATTGATATTGTGCAATTCAAACAATAGAATGTTATTTGGTGTTAAAAAAATGAGCTATCCAGCCATGAAAGGACATGAAAAATATTTAAATTCATATTTCTAAGTAAAGAGACCAATGTGAATCGACTACCAACTGCCTGGTTTTGCTATTAACATTCTGGAAAAGGCAAAACTATGGTGATAGTAAAAAACAGTGCTTTTTAAGAGTTCAGGGTTTGAAAAGGATGAGTAGATGGATCACAGAGGATTTTTAGTGTGTCAAAAATAGAGAAGACTTTTGAGAGTCCCTTGGACTGCAAGGAGATCCAACCAGTCCATTCTGAAGGAGATCAGCCCTGGGATTTCTTTGGAAGAAATGATGCTAAAACTGAAACTCCAGTACTTTGGCCACCTCATGGGAAGAGTTGACTCATTGGAAAAGACTCTGATGCTGGGAGGGATTGGGGGCAAGAGGAGAAGGGGACGACAGAGGATGAGATGGCTGGATGGCATCACTGACTCGATGGACGTTGAGTCTGAGTGAACTCCGGGAATTGGTGATGGACAGGGAGGCCTGGCGTGCTGCGATTCATGGGGTCACAAAGAGTCAGACACGACTGAGCAACTGATCTGATCTGATAATGAAAGATAATACCATCATCAGTTTTCAGTTCAGTCGCTCAGTCGTGTCCGACTCTTTGCGACCCCGTGAATCACAGCACGCCAGGCCTCCCTGTCCATCACCAACTCCTGGAGTTTACTCAGACTCAACGTCCATCTAATCAGTGATGCCATCCAGCCATCTCATCCTCTGCCATCCCCTTCTCCGACTGCCCCCAATCCCTCCCAGCATCAGAGTCTTTTCCAATGAGTCAACTCTTCACATGAGGTGGCCAAAGTACTGGAGTTTCAGCTTCAGCATCAGTCCTTCCAAAGAAATCCCAGGGCTGATCTTCAGAATGGACTGGTTGGATCTCCTTGCAGTCCAAGGGACTCTCAAGAGTCTTCTCCAACACCACAGTTCAAAAGCATCAATTCTTCGGCGCTCAGCCTTCTTCACAGTCCAACTCTCACATCCATACATGACCACAGGAAAAACCATAGCCTTGACTAGATGGACCTTTGTTGGCAAAGTAATGTCTCTGCTTTTGAATATGCTATCTAGGTTGGTCATAACTTTCCTTCCAAGGAGTAAGCATCTTTTAATTTCATGGCTGCAGTCACCATCTGCATACACTTGTCCAAATCCATGGACTATCCAACACTAAAAGTGAACCCTAATGTAAACTGCTACCTTTATATGGTTATGAGGTGTCAATGTATGTTCATTCTTGGCGAGGAAAAATAGCATTCTAGTGAGTGATATTGCTAGTTGGGAGGCTATAAATGTGTGGTGACATGGGGTGTATCGCAGAAATGATCATAAAATTTACACAACTTAATTGAGATTGATCAAGAAAAAAGAGAGAACACTGAAACTACTTAACAGAAATAAGAAGGTTTAAAAGAATTCTAAGAGGAATTATATGGTAACAGTTGACAGACGCAATTTCTATAAAAGACACAAACAAACACTATAGATTCAAGAACAAATAAAGAGATAAATGAACTTACACTAAGTAAAAAATTAGATTAATCATAACTAAAACACTACCCAAAGCAAAAATTTTATGTTCAAGTGGCTTCACTGGTGAATTGTCCTAAACCTTTAGAGAAGAAATTAATAACACAATATTGCATAGAATATACAATAGGGAGAAACACATTTTTGTTTTGTGTATCCCTTACCTGTTTATTGTGGATGTAGATACTTTTATTACTTTTGTCTGTTAACCTTCGTACTAACATTATAAATGGTTAATTTGCTACTTTTTTTGTATAATTGCCTTTGCCAATGAGATTTCTCCTTTCAGAATATTCTGTTTGTGGTTGTAGCTTATTCCTTTCCACTTAGAGAAGTCTCATTTACATTTCTTGTAAAGCTAGTTTGGTGGTCCTGGACTCTTTTAGATCTTGCTAAGCTGTAAAACTTCTGACTTTTCCTTCCAATCTTAATGATAGCCCTTCCAGGTAGAGTATCTTGGTTTTCCCCTTTCATCACTTTAAGCATACCATGCCACCTTCTTCTGGCCTGCAGAGTTTCTGCTGAAAGTTAGATGATGTCCTTCTGGTTGCTCCTTTGTACATGATTTGTTGCTTTCCCCCTTGTTTCTTTTAATATTCTCTCTTTAATTTTTGCCTTTTTAATTACAAGGTGTCTTGGTGTGGACTTTTTGGAGTAGATCCTGTTTGGGATTCTCTGTGTTTCCTGGAGTTGGATATCTGTTTCCTTTCCCAGGTTAGAGAAGTTTTCAGCTTTATGTCTTAAGATATGTTCTCTTCCGTTTTCTCTCTCTCTTTTCTTCCTGGAACCCCTATCACAAGAATTAGTTTCCTTGATGTTGTCTTAGAGGTCTCTTGAACTATTCTCATTTCTCGATGTTTGTTTTTCTTTTTTTCTGTTCTGCGTGTGTGATTTCCACTAGCCTGTCTTCCAGTCCACTGATTCATTCCTCCATATCATCTAATCTTCTGCTTACTTTTTTCTAGTGTATTTTTTAATTTCAATTATTCTTCAGCTTTGTTCAGATCTTCTTTATGTTCTCTACTTTGTTACAAGTTTCACTATGTCCATCTTTTCTTCTCCTGAGTTCTTTGAGCATCTTTTGGAGCAAACCCTTGAACTCTTTATTGGATAGATTGGATATATCCATTTAGTTCTTATGAACTTTATCTTGTTATTTCATTTGGATCATATTATTTTGTTGCCTTATTTTGACTGATTCATTAATTAGTCAAATTCGCTACTTTATATGTATTTGATAGGTTGGTTATGTTCCCTGGTCTTGGAAAGTGGCTTGATGTAGGAGACATCCTACATGTCCCAGCAGGGCACTCCCCTCTGCTCCCCAGGGCTCTGTGCTCCAGGGGAGGCCCCTGTATGGGTGGTGGAGTCATTTTGCTGCAGCAGGATGACTTATCTGGGTGTGCAGATAGGTGTGACTGGCCTCTGGTCTGGCTGGTCACTGGGCCTGGCCTTGTGCGGAGGCTGTCAGCTGCTGGTTGGAAGGCCTGGATCCTAGCCAGGCTGACTGTGTGTCTAGGAAAGTCCTCTGTAGTGCTGGCCCAATGGTGAGTCAGGCTGGGTCAAGGTGGCTGGCTATAAGCCCCCAGGGCACCAGGAGCAAGTGCTGCCCTGCTGGTGAGTGGAAGTGGGTCCCCGGCTGACTCCCTGAGGGTCCCAAGGAGTGCTCAGGTACAGATGCCTAGGTATAAGAGAAACAAGTTTTGAGAATGTATGTACAGCATAATCACTACAGTTAATTATACTCTACTGTATATTTAAAAGTTGCTCAGAGGGTAGACCTTGATTTCTTAACCAAAGAAAATAAATTGTAATTACATTAGGTGATGAATATGTTAATTAAACTTACCAAGGTAATCATTTAAGTATATATATTATATACATAAAATTAACACATATATACATATGTGTGTGTGTGTGTGCTTCAGTTATGTCTGACTTTTTGTGACTTTGAAGACTTTTGAGAGTCCCTTGGACTGCAAGGAAATCCAACCAGTCCATCCTAAAGGAAATCAGTCCTGAATATTCATGGGATGGACTGATGTTGAAACTGAAACTCCAATACTTAGGCCACCTGATGTGAAGAGCTGACTCATTTGAAAAGACCCTGATGCTGGGAGGGATTGAAGGTGGGAGAAGGGGACGAGAGAAGATGAGATGGTTTGATGGCATCACTGACTCGATGGACATGAGTTTGAGTAAACTCCAGGAGTTGGTGATGGACAGGGAGGCCTGGCATGCTGTGGCCCATGGGGTCGGAAAGAGTTGGACACGGCTGAGCAACTGAACTGAACTGAACTGATGGTGTGTAACCTGCCAAACTCCTCTGTCGATGGGATTATCCAGGCAGGAATACTGGAGTGGATTGCTATGCCCTCTGCCAGGGTTTTTTTTCCAACTCAGGGATTGAAATCCCTTGCATCTCCTGCATTGGCAGGCAGGTCTTCTTACACTGGTGCCCCCTGGGAAGTCATATACATATATATATGTATATACTCAGCTTGGTGGTTGTCAAATTTCTATAATGTCATATAACAATTATATTTCAAAGAGGTGGGAATAATAAAAGTAAACATTATTTAGAGATACTTAACAAACTCATCAGAGATCAGAATAGGATATAATTTTCTATTATACTTTGCATTTGAATGGGAATGTATAGAATTATTTCTCACTACTTTTTGTTTGCTATATATTTCAGGTTCCCTGAAAATCACATTGATAAAATTCTAATTGAACTAACTTTATGGATAGTGGCAGAGATCATATACACGCTCACTACAAAAGTGTTCTTCCTACACACAAAGAAATGCCTTTGCAGATAGGACATTTCTTTGCAGATAGGTGTGTACGGTTGTTATCCGACATGCGTTTTATCACACTCTCTTGTTTCACTTACAGAAACCTTTAGAGTCACTTGTGGAAGATGTCAGTATTACTAAGTATAAGAATGAGAAGGCGTGGTCTCTCTTTACCACTTAGAAATGAATTACTTGGAAAACCACTCGACCCTTATATGACTGTAAGAAATCTGAGAAATATAGTTTCATCTAAAGGTATGAAATATGCATAAAAGGTAAGCAAGGTTAGTATTGGGTTAGAATAAAGCTGGAATACTTGCGATTTGCTAGGTTTTACCCCAATCAGGCTAAGATTTCCAAATTCAAGGGGCACAATAGGCACAGAAAGATATTTACTTTCCAATGGGAAAGAAAGAAAATCCCACAGGATTTATGGAAGCAATGTCTGAGGCTTTGTGGTTCGATGCCCCAGCAAACCCCCCTGGAACAGGAAGGATGTGTTTTCCTTCCTGCTCTGATGTCCACATCAGCAGCTTCCAAGAGTGTTAACAGCCTCTTTTTCTTTATTTTTGAGAACAGATGGGTATACTGTGGAAGAAATACCAACTCATACACCCATGACTGTGCTTAGTTGGTTCCCTAAGTATTTGATCCCCAAAGGCAAGATTTTAATTAAAATACTGAGTGCATGAGGCCTGGACCTGTGGATGGATCACAGGAGAGCTTGTTCCTGGGAGGTTCACGTCAGAGTAATTCCCTTCAAGACATTTGTCATCAGACCCTCAGTCCCAACCTGACTTTATTGAAACTCACTAGAGTGAGAATAACCTGGGGCCCTGGGCAGCTTGTTCACTTGATTTTATTTTATCACAAGCGGGTCTCGGTGCAGGAGGCCTTTTCCTTCACAGTGACATTGCTGCAACACGTTAGTCAGAATGACCTTGGCTAGCACGCTCTGACAACAAGAGGAGTCTTCTATGTGGACTGAGTGATTTACTAAGCATTTCACATCCTCCATCTTATTTCATCTCCACCGCTCTATGAAACATCAGGGGTGGGAATCACTAATTCCATTAAAAAAATACAGTAAGTGAGGCTAAGTGTAGTGAAAGACTTCACTTTTGTTCTCATCTGAAATGAGAAATCTAGAATGGAGGACTTTTGAGGTTTGAAGTGTAGTGCCAAGGAATCTACTTATGGTCCAAAAGATGTCTTTAAATTAATGAGATAAGATAATTCACAAGGTACAAACTCATGGTTATAACGTAAACAAATCGTGGGAGCTACAATGCACAGCATAGTGAGTACAGTTCATATTCCTATACTGCATATTTGAAAGTTATTAAGTGAGCAGATCTTAAAAATGCTCATCACAGGGGAGAAAAATTGTAATTATATCAGAATGGATGCTACCTAGACTTACTGTGATGATCATTTTTCAGTACATTCAAGTATCAAATCATTACGCTGTACATCTGAAAGTGATATATGTCAATTTTCCCTCTATTTAAAAGAGGTAATTTAGGACCATAAGAGGGGGAAGCCATAACCTGCTTGTCCTACTAAGCTTTCATCCAACCTCATCTTGTAGGGTTGTTGGTAGTTATGTTGCTGTGACTTGAGTAGAAAAGTTAGTAGAAAAGGAATTGGGATTGCATCTTGGAGTAGCTTTAGGAAATATTGACCATTGCTTTGCGTATATAAGCCATCCAGTCATTTTTTCTTAAGAGTTAGAAAATAAGTGTTTTATATTATCAAGTGTTTGATTCCTTAATATATATATTCACTTCAATATATTTCAGTTTAAAAAGGAAATTACTGGACTTTGACACTGAAATTAATAACTGATACAGTGGGTTGAAATCTGCCTCTTGTTTTCTATTCAACACACTAGTTTTTCATTTCATTTTTGTCCTTTGCTTTGGACTAGAGTTATCTCAGACTAAGTAATTAATTTTCCTCTTTTCGTCTCCTATTATTGGGACTTTTGTCCTTCACTTATTAAGTTGTACCTTGATATTTTAATTTTTCTTCATTATGAAAGAACTGTATAAAATTTTTATTCTGATTGATTCCCACCTCTTTTGCTTTTATTGTCAAGTATTTTAGGATCTTCCCAACCCAGGGATCGAACCCGAGTCTCCTGCATTGCAGGCAGACGCTTTACCATCCGGGCCACCAGGGAAGCTGGCATTTTAGCTTTACATGCAATTAAAACTTTAGAAGAATTTTTCAATAGTATTTAAAACACTTCATATATTTATTTGTGTTATCAACATGTTAGTTTTTCCAGTATTTTTTCTAATTTCCTCTATTTTTCATTTTGGAACTTTTTTGCAGAAGAATCTTCTTTAATAATTCTGTCAGCATAGATCTATAGGCAATTGGATTATTCCACTTCACCCTGAATCAGTTACTTATGTTGAAAAACTGTAGTCAGTTTCACTGTAGCTCTTACAAAAATAATGTTTAGTTTTCTTCTCTGGCTGCTTTTCATATTTACTTTTTGATTTTCATTAAATGAAAATATCATGATCAATCTGAGGAGCTCAGGAGTATTCTGAATGATACTACACTTATTCTCAAACTTATGCTATATAAAGTTTGTAAGAGTTCCTTTAAAAGTAGGTCCAGAATTAAATAAAGTTGGGAAAACATTGGATTTGTCAAATCTAAACTTTAGGATCACTGATAAGTAAATTCCCATGAAAGTGCTACACAGCATACCACAAATATTTGAAAAAAGAGTCCCATGGATCACTTTTTGAGACAAGCCATCTCACGGTGATCCACTTCTACCATATACCAGCTGTTCTGCACTGTGTATGAACACCCTTCCTAGGAGATGAGCATAAAGTTTAAATGTCATACTTAGGATTGCTATAGCCTGATTCCTCACATATAATTGCTGTGTGTCTTTTGCAAGCTGCTTAACTTCTCAAATGTGTTTTTTTCTTCTGAATTTTAAAAGTTGATAGTAATGATGTCTATATGGGAATTTTTATGAGTACTGTATTAGATTGGGCCTGGCATATAATATATGCACAGCAGTCATGTATATCTTATGCAAGTAATATATAATCTAAATTTTATGTATATACACACACACACACACATATATATACATTATACTATTAATGAAAACAGCATTACAGTAATTCTAAATGCTAATAGCAACTGACTTGTAATTTTCTGACCATAATCATCACTTTTTATTTGTAGCATAATAATTTGTAAGAATGATGCTGAAGCTGAAACTCCAGTACTTTGGCCACCTCATGCAAAGAGTTGACTCATTAGAAAAGTCTCTGATGCTGGGAGGGATTGGGGGCAGGAGGAGAAGGGGATGACAGAGGATGAGATGGCTGGATGGCATCACTGACTCAATGGACGTGAGTTTGAGTGAACTCCGGGAGTTGGTGATGGACAGGGAGGCCTGGCGTGCTGCGATTCATGGGGTCACAAGGAGTCGGACATGACTGAGCGACTGAACTGAACTGAACTGACTGAATTTGTAAGCATGTTTTATATTGCAATTTACAGAGTAAGCTTCTCTGTTTTCTGGGAAAAAAGGATTTAATATGTTGTGTGTTCTTAAGGGTGAGTTAATAAAAGAATAGCAATAACCATAAAAACATTTTTGAGAGATTATCACTTTTGACACTGCAATGAGGGTGTATATAAAAGTTGTCTTCCAAGTACATTATGATACAGTGATGCATACAGAAGTGTCATGTCGATGTTACACAAGTGTTTAGAGTTTCGTAGTACAAAATGGAGAATCTGGTATTAAATCTAGATAAGTCTATTGAACTTTATATGCTTATCTCTCTCACACTATATAGACATTGTCCAACCATGGACTTAGAAGAAAGATTCTAATGCATTTCTAGTTATAACAGTAGCAGCTGTTTCTACCAGCATAACAATACACAACAAACACTGATAGTCTAAGATTATAAGGTGGTCTCAATACTTCGGTGTATGAGAATTCCATTCAATCATCCCAAAATATCACAAGGAAAATTCTAGGAATTACTCCACTGGGGCTTTTAAAACATAGGCTATAAGAAAGAGATTTTGGGTATGATGGATTCTCCTTGAGAAATAGGTTACGGCTTGGCACACAATGATGCATGTTTCCAAATCAGTGGGACTGAAATGTACTCCAGTCTGAGCCTGATCATCAGTTCCAGTGGTTTTTGCTTTATGAAGGACAGGATTTTAGTTATTCTTGCCAGTTGTCCATGCTGGTCCTATGGTCCACACCAGTCATTCCTCCTGATGATTTTGGTGTTTGGGTTGGGAATTTTTGTTTGCTTGTATTTGTTTATGAATTTTGTTCTGGAAAGGACACTGAAAACAAACTTTCCAGGAACAAGTCTTGCTAACTGTGCTGCTGTCCCTCTGGCTTCTTTAGATTCTGCCAACTTCTTTGACAACTTGAAGACACTGTGCCTTTTCACTTTGTTTGGGCAATCCTGCCTATGCTGTGGAGAAGGAAATGGCAACCCACTCCAGAATTCTTGCTTGGAGAACTGCATGGAGAGAGGAGCCTGGTGGGCTACAGTCCATGGGATTGCAAAGAGTCAGACATGACTGAGCGACTATCACTCACGCTTACTATGGTACCTCTATCCATCCTTCATGCATTGGCTGAGGTGTTGATTCTCTGAGAAAACCTTCTGCCTGTCATTGAAAGTACGTTTTTGTAGGACTTCCCTATAGTAGTCAGTGGTTAAAAATCCACCTTACAATTGCCTTGCAATTTAGGCAACAGATTCAATCCCTGGTCGGGGAAGTAAGATCCCACATGCAGAGGAGCAACTGAGCCCTCTTGACACAATGAAAGATCCCGCCTTATGCAATGAAGATCCCACTGGCCAACTAAGATCCAACACAGTCAAATAAATGAACATTTTCAAAAGCAGATTTTCATTATTCATTCTAATGTGGGCACCTTGTTTTAATTATAATTGTATCTCCTTATTTGTGAGTTTGCTTAATGTTTGTCTTCTCCTGTAAACCTGAGCATTTGAGACTGTGAACATGTTTGTTTTCTGTAGATATGTACACCTACGCCCAGGACTATGGCTAAACTCATCTGGGACCAATACAGTGTTGAATGAATGAATGATTCTTGTCAATGGTGCAAGTGTTTCAGTCGAATTAAGGCATGCAATTCTGTCTGAAATCCATTTGGCTTAATAACAGACTTCTGTCCCTGTTTCCCATGTTTATGCCAATATGCAGCCCTAGAGGTAATGATCTAACTTGATTTTAGCATCATCAAAGAGAATTAATACAAACTACGTTAATTCACTCACAGTCTCCTTCAGCAAGCAGAACTGGATTCCTATGCACACATTCATCACTTTTTGTCCAGTAGTCTGAGATAAGGCCCTATTGTTGCTCTCATGGGGGCTTTGTCCCCTGAGCGTTCCGTGGGTTTATAACTCTCTCTTTCAGTTCCCAATAACTCCATTTGGCTTTATATGTAAAAGACCATGTAAATGGACCATAAAATGTTACTTGACCATTGATTCATTCAACTGATTGTCCACAGTGTCTATTACCTCCTATGGCCTTGCCCCAGAGTGAGATCTCTCTGAACTTGGAGCCTGTAGTCATGACCAGGAGAAATAATCATGACTTTGATTATGATGATTGCCATTTTCAGGACACTGCAGGGATTCACTTCTTTTCTCATGACAGCAGTATCCTTTTAGGGAGGATGTTGTTTGGGGCTGCTGATCTAATATCTCTGCTTTATAGATGCATATAACGTGACTTAAAGGAGTTGGGTGGCTTATCTGAGGAAACACATCAGCAACTCTTACCGTACAATCGTGTTAGCTACTTCTGTGGCACTGCTTTTTTTCTCAGTCTCTCTTTGCTCCAAAGTTCTTCTCCCTTTTGATCAAAGACTAAGAAGAAAATCTCAGTAGAATGCTTCTTATCTTTTATGGATTGAATTTCTGATTCAAGACTCATGTGAAATCAATGAATTAGCCTGTTCATTGTTCAGCATACCAGGTAAGTCTCCGATCAAATCTACAGTCTGTATATATTTTTAGGGACAGAGGTAAGCAGGAAAATATATCAAGGTACCCATTTCTCTCTTGATTTATTCATAACTGAATACTGAATATTTTATGCAACATACTGGATATTATTAGGTGTCTGTGATTTTTAGTGACAGACTGTGTTACAAATACCATGGAAGTTCTTAAGAAGAATATGTATTTATGTTGTATAAAAATAAAAGGAACAAGAGGGTCTTGAGTCCCTGCTTTGCCTTAGAGGAGCTTTTAGAACTTGGACAAATTATTAAACCTTTCTCATTTTTAGCTTCCTCTTTTGGAGTATGGTATTATTAGTTAACAACTGGCTAATCCCAAGGTCTTTGCGAGTATCAATTTGGATCTCAATGTGAAAATTTATTATAAGTTGGAGAGCACATAACATTAATGAAAAAAGAGCAAGAATAGAGAGAAATAAAAAAAGGGGGGACCCAGGCTAAGTGACCAACTATAAAAATGCACTGAAATAAGAGGCATAAAAAAAATCACACCAGAATGAAGAATTTATGGGAATGAAGGAATCTGGACTCTAGCTTTTATTCTGAAGCTTTGCTGGCATTCAGTTCAGTTCAATTCAGTCACTCAGTCGTGTCCAACTCTTTGCGACCCCATGAACTGCAGCATGCCAGGCCTCCCTGTCCATCACCAACTCCCAGAGTTCACTCAAACTCATGTCCATCAAGGGGGTGATGCCATCCAGCCATCTCATCCTCTGTTGTCCCCTTCTCCTCCTGCCCCCAATCCCTCCCAGCATCAGAGTCTTTTCCAATGAGTCAACTCTTCACATGAGGTGGCCAAAGTACTGGTATTAGGCACTCAGTTAATAGTTAATAGATTGATTAACTATTAGATATATTGACTGGTGAACTATAGTGTAAATGAGACCATGGTACCATCCCACTGGCCCGAGACAAAGCTAATGCTCTCTGCTTGGGAATAAAGAATAGGAATATCCCAAATAATCAACATTTTATATATTACTCTTGTACTTCTATACTTTCTGATCAGGGAATATGTTTTTTACATCATTCTAGACCTTAGAAAAGCACACAACCTGATACGCTGTAAGGACTTAGGTTGGAGAGAGAATGAATGTTGGGTGAATTACTGAACAAATTCTGGCACTTTATGTGGCTTATTAATTGGTGTTATTGAAAATTTATATAACTTTTAAATGTAGAAGTATTCTTTCCTTTCCTTTTCTTTCCTGATAGAAGGGAGAGAGGAAATTTATTGTAAACGTGTTCATATAATGTTTGTCATTCAACTTGGATTCAGAAAGATAGTATATTAGTTAAGTTCCCAGTAGCTAATTGTATATTTGATTTCAATACCCATGCTTTTTATTTCTTCACATTACTTGTGAATAATGCACTAAATAAATTAGTCATTCATGAATAGGCAAATATAATGAATAACATATTTTGTGTTCCAGCTGGGGTAGAGCGACTATATATCAAATATTAGGAGATTATTTCTCGGGGATCAAGAACTCGGGCTTTAATTCAAAATGACATGGCTTCAAATACCAGCTCTGCCACTTGCTAGACTTATGGACTTCTTTGTGTCACTCCTTGTGAGCAAGCTTCAGTTTCCCCATATGTGAAATGGGGACAGATAACACGTCACAGGGTTGGGTGATAAATCAGTGGAGGTGTAGTATGCATGCACATTTCAGGTGCCGTGAAAACTGAAAGTACTCAGCAGTTTCTAACTATCATCATTTAATTCATTATTTAAGTTTGTGCATCTGCTTATATAGTATTGATGATGCATATGAGAGATGCACGTTAAATTAAGATGAAACAAATTATTACAAGTAACACAGTGGTCAATGGTGCTCTATAAGTTATAACAGAAAGGCAGTGTCTATAGAGGAGTTTTTGAAGACTTCATGGAAGCTTTGACATTCATGTTATTCTTTGAAGAACAAATTTGAATTGTACTAAGGGTACTAAGCTGAGTGCTGAAGAATTGATGCTTTTGAACTGTGGTGTTGGAGAAGACTCTTGAGAGTCCCTTGGACTGCAAGGAGATCCAACCAGTCCATTATAAAGGAGATCAGCCCTGGGTGTTCATTGGAAGGACTTATGCTAAAGCTGAAACTCCAGTACTTTGGCCACCTCATGAGAAGAGTTGACTCATTGGAAAAGACCCTGATGCTGGTAGGGATTGGAGGCAGGAGGAGAAGGGGACGACAGAGGATGAGATGGCTGGATGGCATCACCAACTCGATGGACGTGAGTCTGGGTGAACTCCGGGAGTTGGTGATGGACAGGGAGGCCTGGAGTGCTGAAATTCATGGGGTTGCAAAGAGTCAGACATGACTGAGTGACTGAACTGAACTGAAGGGTACGGAGTAGCTTGTTCAATTTTTAATTGTGCCCGTACACCCAATATGTGGTGATCCAATCCAAAAAAAAAAAATCTTTCAAAGAGATTGCTAAAAAGCCAATACATGATTTAAAGACCTTTTATAATTCTATCTTATCAGTGGTGGTTTATTTGCTAAGTCGTGTCAAACTCTTGCGACCTAATGGACAGAAGAGCCTGACAGGCTACCGTCCATAGGAGTCTCCAGGCAAGAATACTGGAGTGGGTTGCTATTTCCTTCTCCAGGGGATCTTCCCAACCCAGGAATCAAACTTGTGGCTCTTCCATTGTAGACAATTTGTTTACCAACTGAGCTACAAGGGAAGATTTGCATATAATAATAGGCAAATTGGTAGCTACGATTCAGGGTCTGCAGAGGTGAATAAACCCCAATACAAGTGTCTCCCTGCAAAAGTCAGGGTCCCTGGTGCTCACCCACCTCCATATGCTGACTAGACATACTCAGCTCTGGGGCAGGGTTTTCCTTCAGTGCCAAGAGGATCTGACCCACAGGCATAACTTCGGAGGAGCTGTCTCTAACGCCTGTGTCAACTGCGTCCCTCTCCTCCCGAGGTCGGCTCTGGACTCTTGCTGCTTCGACAAGAAGCCAGTGTCCTTCTCCAAAGCCCGGCAGGAACGTTCCTGGAGCCGCCTGGACTGCTGGGCTTCCTCTCTCCGGTCAGGCACCTGCTGCAGGGCGTTCTGAAGCTGCTGGACAGCCACACGGCTCTGGCCGAGGTCCTGAACCAGCTCGGAACACGGGACATCAAGGAGCGTCTGCAGCTCTTCCTCCGGCAGCAGGGTAAAGCTGGATACAAGCCTTCCATCAGCAGCCTAGCCACGTTCTTCCACTCCGACCCTGCCCCACCGTCTGTTTCACCTCTGTCCAAGGACTCCTGGGTGAGCCAAGCTGTCCCTGCATCTGAACTGTGTGTCCCCCACTGGTTCCCAGCTGATGTCACAAACTTAGCATTGGCGGGAAGACACAGGAAGTAATCACCGCCATCTGCTTGGGCGCCATCCTCTGCCAGGACCGGGGTGACGGGGTCCCGGGAACTCACTGATGGCTGGAACGTCACGAGACTTGCTCCTCATCTTCTCGAGGCAGGAGGCCGCTGCGCCCCGCTGTTCCCGGCGGTTGTTGCTGCACAGCAGACGCTGCTTTAGAGCCCAGATCTCGCCGGGTTCCGGAGCTGCAGGGCCGCTTCTTGTGAACACAAGACTGTGTTTGCAACTACTTTTTTTTCTCCCCTGTAGGAAAGTGCTGACTTAAGACACTCCTTCAGTTTGTTGCTGCTGCTAAGTCGGTTCAGTCGTGTCCAACTCTGTGTGACCCCATAGACAGCAGCCCACCAGGCTCCACCATCCCTGGGATTCTCCAGGCAGGAACACTGGAGTGGGTTGCCATTTCCTTTTCCAATGCATGAAAGTGAAAAGTGAAAGTGAAGACGCTCAGTCATGCCCGACTCCTAGCGACCCCATGGACTGCAGTCCACTAGGCTCCTCCATCCATGGGATTTTCCAGGCAAGAGTACTGTTGAGAAGATGGTAAAAAAATAAAATGAAATGCTTTCAGCACGTTTCCGCCCCCCTCGCTAGATTTAGGGGCAAATGATATGAGTATTGATTACTGTTAGTGAGAACCAGGAAGGTGCCTCCCCTGGATGCTGACACCTCCCACGGCCTCCCTACCACACCAGCAGGAGTAAACAGGGAGTGGGGACCTGCTTTTTCCGTCAAGACCTCCACCCTCCCCTCCACCCTCCAACCTCATGGCCTGGCTGTCATCCTCTACCTCGAGACCTGAGGACTGACTGATCTCATTATTCTCTCTTTTGGCGTGTAGACATGTAGACATGTAGACATCACCATGAAGACAAGGAATCTCAGGTCAGCCCTCAATGGCTGTTGAATAAAGTCCACATCTCTTCATATCCTTGTTTCTAAGCCCGACAGCCACTCCTGCCCAACTCCTGAAATCATTCTACTCTTCCTTCTGGGATTGACAGCCAGTCATGAGCATAGCCAGAAACTCCCCTCTGGAAGTTCCCTTAACCTACTGTCCAGCTGAAATCTGCGTCCTGGGACAGGGCTTCCCTAGTGACCACCTCAGTGGTGACATTCTCTCTCCCTTTTCTTCTTAGTGCTGTACTGTTCCCTGATCTTGACTTTACAACATTATCATACTCGGATTTTTTCCCCCAAACCTCTTCATTTAGTTTTTTAGTGGCCTTTTCTAGTTTTGTGGGTTGAATAGGATAGTTTTAGGAACAGTTCAACAGTTAGTCGCTCAGTTGTATCTGACTCTTTGTGACCCCATGGCCTATAGAGTCCATGGATTTCTCCAGGCCAGAATACTGGAGTGGGTAGCCTTTCCCTTCTCCAGGGGATCTTCCCAATCCAGGGATCGAACCCAGGTCTCCCAAATTGCAGGCGGATTCTTTACCAGCTGAGCCACAAGGGAAGCCCAAGAAGACAGGAGTGGGTAGCCTATCCCTTCTCCACTGGATCTTCCCAGTGCAGGAATCAAACCAGGGTCTCCTGTATTGCAGGCAGATTCTTTACCAGCTGAGCTATTAGGGAAGCACTTAATATTTGGAAAACTCAGCAGTGGCCACAGGACTGGAAAAGGTCAATTTTCATTCCAATCCCAAAGAAAGGCAATGCCAAAGAATGCTCAATCTGCCACACAATTGCACTCATCTCACACGCTAGTAAAGTAATGCTCAAAATTCTCCAAGCCAGGCTTCAGCAATATGTGAACTGTGAACTTCCTGATGTTCAAGCTGGTTTTAGAAAAGGCAGAGGAACCAGAGATCAAATTGCCAACATCCGCTGGATCATGGAAAAAGCAAGAGAGTTCCAGAAAAACATCTATTTCTGCTTTCTTGACTATGCCAAAGTCTTTGACTGTGTGGGTCACAATTGACTGTGGAAAATTCTGAAAGAGATGGGAATACCAGAACACCTGATTTGCTTCTTGAGAAATTTGTATGCAGGTCAGGAAGCAACAGTTAGAAGTGGACATGGAACAACAGACTGGTCCCAAATAGGAAAAGGAGTTCGTCAAGGCTGTATATTGTCACCCTGTTTATTTAACTTCTATGCAGAGTACATCGTGAGAAATGTTGGACTGGAAGAAACACAAGCTGGAATCAAGATTGTCGGGAGAAATATCAATAATCTCAGATATGCAGATGACACCATCCTTATGGCAGAAAGTGAAGAGGAACTAAAAAGCCTCTTGATGAAAGTGAAAGAGGACAGTGAAAAAGTTGGTTTAAAGCTCAACATTCAGAAAACAAAGATCATGGCATCCGGTCCCATCACTTCATGGGAAATAGATGGGGAAACAGTGGAAACAGTGTCAGACTTTATTTTTGTGGGCTCCAAAATCACTACAGATGGTGACTGCAGCCATGAAATTAAAAGACGCTTACTCCTTGGAAGGAAAGTTATGACCCGCCTAGATAGCATATCCAAAAGCAGAGACATTACTTTGCCAACAAAGGTTCGTATAGTCAAGGCTGTGGTTTTTCCTGTGGTCATGTGTGGATGTGAGAGTTGGACTGTGAAGAAGGCTGAGCACCGAAGAATTGATGCTTTTAAACTGTGGTGTTGGAGAAGACTCTTGAGAGTCCCTTGGACTGCAAGGAGATTCAACCAGTCTATTCTGAAGGAGATGAGCCCTGGGATTTCTTTGGAAGGAATGATGCTAAAGTTGAAACTCGAGTACTTTGGCCACCTCATGAGAAGAGTTGACTCATTGGAAAAGACTCTGATGCTGGGAGAGATTAGGGGCAGTCGGAGAAGGGGATGACAGAGGATGAGATGGCTGGATGGCATCACTGACTCGATGGATGTTAGTCTGGGTGAACTCCGGGAGCTGGTGATGGACAGGGAGGCCTGGCATGCTGCGAATCATAGGGTCGCACAGAGTCGGACATGACTGAGCAACTGATCTGATCTGATCTGATCTAAACCAAAAGGAATCTCAAACTCACTATGACACATCTGAAATCATCTTTCTTATTCTTTCTAGAAAATCGGTTTCTTCTACACCATTCCCTCTGCTGCTGTACAAAAAAATGGAGTCCTCATTGTTTCCCCTTTCTCTAATGTCTTACGTCAATACATCATGAAATCCAGCCAGCTCTATTTTGAAATATATCTAGAACTGGGTACTTTTTCATTGTCTCTTTCACTACCTGCCTGCTCCAAGCCATCAGCTTCTGTTACATAGATTATGAGATTAATGCAAAGAAAAATGAAATTGGTGAAATCATAGTGTACTAGATCTCATTCTCACATGTACGTTTTCCTTAACCTTGCCTTCATTTTTAGTCCTAGAGAGATTCTGTCACTACCTTCTAACAGTAAGAATATCTTCATTGATTGTATTCTGTTAAGTGCCAGGCAATATTGTTATATCCATTTTACAGATGGATAAAATGAGGCTAAGACACCCTAGTTAATACATAATGTCATTCAGAAAAAAAATGAATTCTTACTTGGTATAGCTGTAATGTCCTCTATCTAAGTATGAAAAATTGGAAGAAGACATAAATGGAATATGACAGTGGAAGAAATTTGGGGCAGAAGCAAATGGAATGCATGAGGATGCAGGACATTTGATTTTCTAGTCATCTGGAATACGTCTAATCCACTTCTCAAATCAATGCAGAGACCAATTGTCAGTAATGTCTAACGTGGATGTCAGGAGCCACGTTAGGCATTACTGACAACCAATAACTCTGGCCTAACCTTAATGTATGCAATTCTACAGTGCCAGTTTGGATTATCTCTCCAGTTTGACCATGAGTTCAAGGGACAATGGGTGGACAAATGATATTGAGTAATACCCAACATCTGTCATCTAGTACAGGATGGAGCAGGAATGTGCATCCAGCTGTCTCTATTCTGAACTCACTCGTTTAACTTTTACTCTCTACATGTCTTTATTCCTTGTACAGGACTTACTACAGTATCCCACTGTATGAAATGACATAATCTATGTATCCCATTATCTTTTGAGAAAATGAAAGCCTAGAACACAATATTCTAAACTATGATTTAGTAGAGTATAATACTGCTCGATACAATAGCAGTAACTGAAATGACATGAAGTAATTTACAGGGACCTATATTATTTCATAAATAGCCTGTCAGTGTTTAAAAATTTGAATTGTGATGCTAACACATCTAATTTAATAACAAATCCTGTGATTTTCCATAACTTGCCTCTTGTCTATGAACTTTAATTTTGGTAATTTAAATAGAAGAATAGATAATTAAGATAGAAGATAGGATTGCATTATCTCTAAAATCCTTTAAGCTAGAACACTCTATTTTTCACCAATATTTAAAAATTGCAGTTTGTTGTTACACGCATGTGAAATTCAAAGAATTCTTTTTCTTTTTTAATTTAATAATTTTAAAACATGTGTTCCCCATCCTGAACCCTCCTCCCTCCTCCCTCCCCATACCATCCCTCTGGGTCGTCCCAGTGCACCAGCCCCAAGCATCCAGCATCGTGCATTGAACCTGGACTGGCATCTCGTTTCATACATGACATTTCACATGTTTCAATGCCATTCTCCCAAATCTTCCCACCCTCTCCCTCTCCCACAGAGTCCATAAGCCTGTTCTATACATCAGTGTCTCTTTTGCTGTCTCGTATACAGGGTTATTGTTACCATCTTTCTAAATTCCATATATATGCATTAGTATACTGTATTGGTGTTTTTCTTTCTGGCTTACTTCACTCTGTATAATAGGTTCCAGTTTCATCCACCTCATTAGAACTGATTCAAATGTATTCTTTTTAATGGCTGAGTAATACTCAATTGTGTATATGTACCACTTCTTTCTTATCCATTCATCTGCTGATGGACATCTAGGTTGCTTCCATGTCCTGGCTATTATAAACAGTGCTGCGATGAACATTGGGGTACACGTGTCTCTTTCCCTTCTGGTTTCCTCAGTGTGTATGCCCAGCAGTGGGATTGCTAGATCATAAGGCAGTTCTATTTCCAGTTTTTTAAGGAATCTCCACAGTGTTCTCCATAGTGGCTGTACTAGTTTGCATTCCCACCAACAGTGTAAGAGGGTTCCCTTTTCTCCACACCCTCTCCAGCATTTATTGCTTGTAGACTTTTGGATCACAGCCATTCTGACTGGTGTGAAATGATATCTCATAATGGTTTTGATTTGCATTTCTCTGATAATGAGTGATGTTGAGCATCTTTTCATGTGTTTGTTAGCCATCTGTATGTCTTCTTTGGAGAAATGTCTACTTAGATCTTTGGCCCATTTTTTGATTGGGTCATTTATTTTTCCGGAGTTGAGCTGAAGGAGTTGCTTGTATATTTTTGAGATTAGTTGTTTCTCAGTTGCTTCATTTGCTATTATTTTCTCCCATTCTGAAGGCTGTCTTTTCACTTTGCTGATAGTTTCCTTTGATGTGCAGAAGCTTTTAAGTTTAATTAAGTCCCATTTGTTTATTTTTGCTTTTATTTCCAATATTCTGGGAGGTGGGTCATAGAGGATCCTGCTGTGATGTATGTCAGAGAGTGTTTTGCCTATGTTCTCCTCTAGGAGTTTTATAGTTTCTGGTCTTACGTTGAGATCTTTAATCCATTTTGAGTTTATTTTTGTATATGGTGTTAGAAAGTGTTCTAGTTTCATTCTTTTACAAGTGGTTGACCAGATTTCCCAGCACCACTTGTTAAAGAGATTGTCTTTAATCCATTGTATATTCTTGCCTCCTTTGTCAAAGATAAGGTGTCCATATGTGCATGGATTTATCTCTGGGCTTTCTATTTTGTTCCATTGATCTATATTTCTGTCTTTGTGCCAGTACCATACTGTCTTGATAACTGTGGCTTTGTAGTAGAGCCTGAAGTCAGGTAGGTTGATTCCTCCAGTTCCATTTTTCTTTCTCAAGATCGCTTTGGCTATTCGAGGTTTTTTGTATTTCCATACAAATTGTGAAATTATTTGTTCTAGCTCTGTGAAGAATACTGTTGGTAGCTTGATAGGGATTGCATTGAATCTATAAATTGCTTTGGGTAGTATACTCATTTTCACTATATTGATTCTTCCAATCCATGAACATGGTATATTTCTCCATCTATTAGTGTCCTCTTTGATTTCTTTCACCAGTGTTTTATAGTTTTCTATATATAGGTCTTTAGTTTCTTTAGGTAGATATATTCCTAAGTATTTTATTCTTTCTGTTGCAATGGTGAATGGAATTGTTTCCTTAATTTCTCTTTCTGTTTTCTCATTATTAGTGTATAGGAATGCAAGGGATTTCTGTGTGTTAATTTTATATCCTGCAACTTTACTATAATCATTGATTAGTTCTAGTAATTTTCTGGTGGAGTCTTTAGGGTTTTCTATGTAGAGGATCATGTCATCTGCAAATAGTGAGAGTTTTACTTCTTCTTTTCCCATTTGGATTCCTTTTATTTCTTTTTCTGCTCTGATTGCTGTGGCCAAAACTTCCAAAACTATGTTGAATAGTAATGGTGAAAGTGGGCACCCTTGTCTTGTTCCTGACTTTAGAGGAAAGGCTTTCAATTTTTCACCATTGAGGATAATGTTTGCTGTGGGTTTGTCATATATAGCTTTTATTATGTTGAGGTATGTTCCTTCTATTCCTGCTTTCTGGAGAGTTTTTATCATAAATGGGTGTTGAATTTTGTCAAAGGCTTTCTCTGCATCTATTGAGATAATCATATGGTTTTTGTTTTTCAATTTGTTAATGTGGTGTATTACATTGATTGATTTGCGGATATTGAAGAATCCTTGCATCCTGGGATAAAGCCCACTTGGTCATGGTGTATGATCTTTTTAATGTGTTGCTGGATTCTGATTGCTAGAATTTTGTTTAGGATTTTTGCATCTATGTTCATCAGTGATATTGGCCTGTAGTTTTCTTTTTTTGTGGGATCTTTGTCAGGTTTTGGTATTAGGGTGATGGTTGCCTCATAGAATGAGTTTGGAAGTTTACCTTCTTCTGCAATTTTACCTTCTCTATTTTTCACCAATATTTAAAAATTGCAGTTTGTTGTTACACGCATGTGAAATTCAAAGAATTCTTATACAAGGTATTTATTGGACATAATGATAGCTCTAACTATGCTGCTAACAAGCTCCTCTTTTCTCATTGCTATAGGCCATTCACATACTGCACAAATGATCCCCAGGGAGAACAGTACAGTCGTGATTGAGTTCATTCTTGCCGGGATAACTGATGACTCACAACTGCAGATCCCACTCTTTCTAGTGTTCACACTCATCTACCTCCTCACTCTGGTTGGGAACCTGGGGGTGATCACGCTGATCCTGCTGGACTCTCGTCTCCACACTCCCATGTACTTCTTCCTTAGCAACCTCGCTCTGGTGGACTTTGGTTACTCCACAGCCGTCACTCCCAAAGTAATGGCTGGATTCCTCACGGGAGACAAGGTCATTTCCTACAATGCTTGTGTTGCTCAGCTCTTCTTCTTTGGTGGCTTTCTCTCTGTGGAAACTTTTCTCTTGGCCTTAATGGCCTATGACCGTCATGCAGCAGTGTGTAAACCACTCCATTACACCAACATCATGACACCAAGGGTGTGTGCCTGGATTGTCATAGGGTCTTATGTCTTTGGTTTCCTAGAAATCTCTGTGCACACTTGGAACATATTCAGTCTGTCTTTCTGCAGATCATATGTAATTGATCACTTTTTCTGTGATGCTACTCCTCTCCTGGCTCTCTCATGCTCCAAAAGCAACAGAAGTGAGATGGTTTTATTTCTTTTTGTTGGCTTCAATGTCCTTCTTTCTAACCTGGTCATCCTGGTCTCCTATCTGTTTATCTTTGTCACCATTCTGAGGATGCGCTCATCTGGAGGACATCAGAAAGCCTTTTCCACCTGTGCTTCCCACCTCACTGCTGTCTCCATCTTTTATGGGACAGCTTCTTTCATGTACTTTCAGCCCGGCTCCCGCCATTCCATGAGCACAGACAAAATGGCATCTGTGTTCTACGCCATAGTCATCCCCATGCTGAATCCTCTGATCTATAGTCTGAGGAACAAAGAGGTCAAGAGGGTGCTAAAAAAAGCTGTGGGGAAGGCAAAGTCTTCTCTAATATTCAAAATTTAATTAAGTAGAAACACATCTCATACATTGCAATCAAGCTAGGGAAAATATTGACTTGGTAGACCAATAGTTTTGTAAATTTTTGATGTACTTCCTCAAATCCATTGTGTGTAATCCAGTGTATGATGCAAATGGCTTATATATATGATATCTCAGGAAAAACATTTAGTAAGTATCCTTGAACACAGTTACCTTATATAAAATTTCTCCTTAATTGCATTTCATTATTTCACATGATCAGCCCCACTCTCATTTCATTCAATGTATATTGAGTAAATGCCCCAAAAAACATCATTTATGTAATCATGTAGGTTACACATTCATGAATGGGCAAAAAATGAGTTTAGTATAAATGAGATTAAGCTATTATTATATATTTATAATGCACAAGCGCAAGTGGCTACGACGGCACACAAGCGTGGCCGAGAGGAGCTTCCCCACGTCCGAGGTCAGGGGCAGAGGCCGAGAGTGCCAGGATGCGACAGCACAGGAGCAGCCAAGAGGAGCTACCCCATGTCCGAGGTCAGGTGCGGCAGCCGGGAGGAGCAACCTCACTCCAAGGAGCGGTGGCTGTGCGGGCACAGGAGAGCCTAGAGGAGCTACTCCACGTTCAAGGTCAGGAGGGGTAGCAGTGAGGAGATACCCCTCATCCAAGATAAGGAGCAGTGGCTGCGTTTTGCTGGAGCAGCCCTGAAGAGATACCCCACATCTAAGGTAACAGAAACCCAAGTAAGATGGTAAGTGTTGCAAGAGGGCATCAGAGAGCAAACACACTGAAACCATACTCACAGAAAACTAGTCAATATAATCACACTAAGACCACGGCTTGTCTAACTCAATGAAACTAAGCTATGCCCATGGGGCCACCCAAGAGGGGCGGGTCATGGTGGAGAGGTCTGACAGAATGTGGTCCACTGGAGAAGGGAATGGCAAACCACTTCAGTATTCTTGTCTTGAGAACCCCATGAACAGTATGAAAAGGCAAAATGATAGGATACTGAAAGAGGAACTCCCCAGGTCAGTAGGTGCCCAATATGCTACTGGAGATCAGTGGAGAAATAACTCCAGAAAGAATAAGGGATGGAGCAAAAGCAAAAACAATACCCAGTTGTGGATGTGACTGGTGATAGAAGCAAGGTCCGATGCTGTAAAGAGCAATATTGCATAGGAGACTGGAATGTCAGGTCCATGAATCAAGGCAAATTGGAAGTGGTCAAACAGGAGATGGCAAGAGTGAACATTGACATTCTAGGAATCAGTGAACTAAAATGGACTGGAATGGGCAAATTTAACTCAGATGACCATTATATCTACTACTGAGGGCAGGTATCACTTAGAAGAAATGGAGTAGCCATCATGGTCAACAAAAGTGTCCGAAATGCAGTATATGGATGCAATCTCAAAAATGACAGAATGATCTCTGTTCGTTTCCAAGGCAAACCATTCAATATCACAGTAATCCAAGTCTATGCCCCAATCAGTAGCTCTGAAGAAGCTGAAGTTGAACGGTTCTATGAAGACCTACAAGACCTTTTAGAACTAACACCCAAAAAAGATGTCCTTTTCATTATAGGGGACTAGAATGCAAAAGTAGGAAGTCAAGAAACACCCAGAGTAACAGGCAAATTTGGCATTGGAATAGGGAATGAAGCAGGGCAAAGGCTAATAGAGTTTTGCCAAGAAAATGCACTGGTCATAGCAAACACCCTCTTCTAACAACACAAGAGAAAACTCTACACATGGACATCACCAGATGGTCAACACCGAAATCAGATTGATTATATTTTTGCAGCCAAAGATAGAGAAGTTCTATACAGTCAGCAAAAACAAGACCAAGAGCTGACTGTGTCTCAGATCATGAACTCCTTATTGCCAAATTCAGACTGAAATTGAAGAAAGTAGAGAAAACCACTTGGCCATTCAGGTATGACCTAAATCAAATCCCTTACAATTATACAGTGGAAGTAAGAAATAGATTTAAGGGACTAGATCTGATAGATAGAGTGCCTGATGAACTATGAACTGAGGTTCGTGACATTGTACAGGAGACAGGGATCAAGACCATCCCCATGGAAAAGAAATGCAAAAAAGCTAAATGGTTGTCTGGGGAGGCCTTACAAATAGCTATGAAAAGAAGAGAAGCAAAAAGCAAAGGAGAAAAGGAAAGATATAAGCATCTGAATGCAGAGTTCCAAAGAATTGCAAGAAGAGATAAGAAAGCCGTCCCCAGTGATCTATGCAAAGAAATAGAAGAAAAAACAGAAAGGGAAATTCTAGAGATGTCTTCAAGAAAATTAGAGATACCAAGGGAATATTTCATGCAAAGATGGGCTCGATAAACGACAGAAATGGTATGGACCTAATAGAAGCAGAAGATATTAAGAAGAGGTGGCAAGAATATACAGAAGAACTGTACAAAAAAGATCTTCATGACCAAGATAATCACGATGGTGTGATCACTGACCTAGAGCCACACATCCTGGAATGTGAAGTCAAGTGGGCCTTAGAAAGAATCACTACGAACAGAGCTAGTGGACGTGATGGAATTCCAGTTGAGCTATTTCAAATCCTGAAAGATGATGCTGTGAAAGTGCTACACTCAATATGCCAGTAAATTTGGAAAACACAGCAGTGGCCACAGGACTGGAAAATGTCAGTTTTCATTCCAATCCCAAAGAAAGGCAATGCCAAACAATACTTAAAGTACTGCACAATTGCACTCATCTCACACACTAGTAAAGTAATGCTCAAAATTCTCCAAGCCAGGCTTCAGCAATATGTGAACTGTGAACTTCCTGATGTTCAAGCTGGTTTTAGAAAAGGCAGAGGAACCAGAGATCAAATTGCCAACATTTTCTGGATCATGGAAAAATCAAGAGAGTTCCAGAAAAACATCTATTTCTGCTTTATTGACTATGTCAAGGCCTTTGACTGTGTGGATCACAATAAACTGTGGAAAATTCTGAAAGAGATGGGAATACCAGACCACCTGACCTGCCTCTTGAGAAACCTATATGCAGGTCAGGAAGCAACAGGTAGAACTGGGTATGAAACAACAGACTGGTTCCAAACAGGAAAAGGAATATGTCAAGGCTGTATATTGTTACCCTGCTTATTTAACGTCTGTGCAGAGTACATCATGAGAAACACTGGACTGGAAGAAGCACAAGCTGGAATCAAGATTGCCTGGAGAAATATCAATAACCTCAGATATGCAGATGACACCACCCTTATGGCAAAAAGTGAAGAGGAACTAAAAAGCCTGTTGATGAAAGTGAAAGAGGAGAGTGAAAAAGTTGGCTTAAAACTCAACATTCAGAAAACGAAGATCATGGCATCTGGTCCCATCATTTCATGGGAAATAGATGGGGAAACAGTGGAAACAGTGTCAGACTTTATTTTTTTGGGCTCCAAAATCACTGCAGATGGTGACTGCAGCCACAAAATTAAAAGACGCTTACTCCTTGGAGGAAAAGTTATGACCAACCTTATCTAGGTCATATGCTATCTGCATATTGAAAGCAGAGACATTACTTTGGCAACAATTGTCCGTCTAGTCAAGGCTATGGTTTTTCCTGTGGTCATGTATGGATGTGAGAGTTGGACTGTGAAGAAGGCTGAGCGCCGAAGAATTGATGCTTTTGAACTGTGGTGTTAGAGAAGACTCTTGAGAGTCCCTTGGACTACAAGGAGATCCAACCAGTCCTTTCTGAAGGAGATCATCCCTGTGTGTTCTTTGGAAGAAATGATGCTAAAGCTGAAACTCCAGTACTTTGGCCACCTCATGCGAAGAGTTGACTCATTGGAAAAGACCCTGATGCTGGGAAGGAGGAGAAGGGGACGACAGAGGATGAGATGGCTGGATGGCATCACCGACTCAATGGACGTGAATCTGAGTGAACTCTGGGAGTTGGTGATGGACAGGGAGGCCTGCCATGCTGCAATTCATGGGGTCACAAAGCGTCGGACACAACTGAGTGACTGAACTGATATGAACTCAACTGAATTTAACAAAATGATTTTGGTGTGTGATAAAACATTCTGAAATATAAGCTTAGAACCAAATATCCTGGCTATAGTTTTATTGCTTAATGTTTTGTTTTCATTTTTGTCCTGTTTCATTGATAAAAAAAACATCATTATATGGTCATCTTTATTAGCTCAATTTCATATTCATTGACTCACTGTCCAGAATTTACATCTTCCTCTGAAAAGGAGGGCTTCTCTTGTGTCTCAGATGGAAAGAATCTGCCTATAGCTCAGGAGACGTGGGTTCAATACCTAGGTCAGGAAGATCCACTGGAGATGGAAATGGCTACCCACTCCAATATTCTTTCCTGAAGAATTCCATGGACAGAGAAGCCTGGCGGGCTACAGTCCGTGGGGTCGCAAAGAGTCAGACATGACTCAGCGACTAACACAGTCCACAGTCCACAGTCCATAACACAAGAGAAATAGTAATAAAGGCATATTTTAGTTTATGGAAATAAAAATAACATTTCATTTTAAAATAAGACAACTCTGTCATCAGGTATTCAGTCTAGGACACATTTTATTTCCCTTCCTTCATGCATACAGTCAGGCTGCCTACATACAGACTGGCATTTAAGCTCAAAGTAGACGTTTACCTGATTGGTTCTTTGTCAGTCTCTGTGAATAACCTAGCCTATATCTCAATTTTCAGATGTTAGAAGACTACAAGTCATTCTGTGTTATGATAACAATTATGAAGACATCTTTTGAGCAATCTGAGGATTTAACACCATGATCAGGTAAGATTTATTTCAATTATTTCACATGAATTGTTCATCATCCAGAAATCAATCAATGTGGTAGAGCACATTAACAAAATGAAAGATAAAAGTCACATGATAATCTCATGGATGCAAATGTCATGGGTATTTTGAAAGTAATTGCATTATACATAGATTTATTTGGGTAGTATAGCAATGTCAAGAAAAAGCATTTGACAAAATTCACTGTCCATTCAAGATAGAAAAATATCATTAAAGTGGGCATAAAGGGAACATATCTCAACATGTAAAGGCCATTTTATGACAAACTGACACCAACATAATACTCAACAGCAAAAATCTGAAGGCCTTCCAAGTTAAATTATTAACATGCTGTCTTACAGGCCTCCTATTAGTACAGTTTTTCTAGCCATCTGAGGGGATCATCTTCCTGGTGTTGGACTCCCAGACTGGGGCACCTAACATGCGGCTCCAACCACTTACTCCCCAGGGAGGATCTTTGCCCTGTAATCCCCTCTTCTGTGGCCCTTTCCAGGGGCACAGGTCCTAACCTGTTTGTTTCACTTGCTACAAAAGTTTTCTTCCTACACACGAAGAAATGTCCTTGCAGATGTGATAGGAGTGTACGGTTGTTATCTGACATGCATTTTTATCACACTCTCTCGTTTCACTTACAGAAACCTGTAAAGTCACTTGTGGAAGATGTCAGTATTACTAAGTGTAAGAATGAGAAGGCGTGGTCTCGCTTTACCACTTAGAAATGAATTACTTGGAAAACCACTCGACCCTTATATGACTGTAAGAAATCTGAGAAATATAGATTCATCTAAAGGTATGAAATATGCATAAAAGGGAAGCAAGATTAGTATTGGGTTAGAATAAAGCTGGAGTACTTGCCATTTGCTAGATTTTACTCCAACTGGGCTAAGATTTCCAAATTCAAGGGACACAATAGACACAGAAAGCTATTTACTTCCAAAGGGAAAGAAAAAGTATCCCATAGCATTTATGGAAGTAATGTCTGAGGCTTTGCAGTTCGATGCCCCAGCCTGTGTTTTCCTTCCTGCTCTGATGTCCACATCAGCTGCTTCCAAGTTAATAGTATCTTTTTATTTTTGAAAACAGATGGGTATACTGTAGAAGAAATACCAACTCATACACCCTTGACTTTGCTTAGCTAGTTTCCTAAGTACTTGGTCCCCACAGGTAAGATTTTCATTAAAATATTTGGTACATGAGGCATGGGCCTGTGGATGGATCACAGGAGAATTTGTTCCTGAAATCTTCATGTCAGACTAACCCCCATCAAGACATTTGTCATCAGACCCTAAAGCCCCTGTGTGTGTGTTACTCGTTCAGTGTTCAACTCTTCAAAACGCCGTGGACTGTAGACCACCAGAATCCTGTGTCCAGTATTCTCTCCAGGCAAGAATACTGGAGTGGGTTTCCATTTCCTTCTCCAGGGATCTTCCCAACAACAGGGATTGAATCCAGGTCTCCTACATTGCAGGCAGATGTTTTACTTTCTGAGCTATTAGGGAAGCCCCTTAAGTCCCAACCTGACTTTATTGAAACTCACTAGAGTGAGAATAACCTGGTGCTCCGGGCACCTTGTTCACTTGATTTTATTTTATTACAAGGGGGTCTCAGTGCTGGAGGCCTTTTCCTTCACAGTGACATTGCTGCAATACGTTAGTCAGAATGACTTGGATAGCACTCTCTGACAACAAGAGGAACCTTTTATGTAGACTGAGTGATTTACTAAGCATTTCATATCCTCCATCTTACTTCATCACCAAACCACTCTCTGAAACATCAGGGGTGGGAATCACTAATTCCATTTAAAAAATACAGAAAGTGAGGCCAAGGGTAGCGTAAGATTTCACTTTTGTTCCCATCTGAAACGAGAAATCTAGAAGTGAGGGCTTTTGAGGCTTAACGTGTAGGGCCAAGGAATCCACTTATGGTCCAACAGGTATATTCAAATTAACGAGATAAGATAATTCAAAAGGTACAAACTTGTAGTTATAAAGTAAATAAATCATGGGAGCTACAGTGTACAGCATATTGACTATAGTTCATATGCCTTTATTGCATATTTGAAAGTTATTAAGTGAGAAGATCTTAAAATTCCTCATCACAGGGGAGAAAATTGTAATAACTATGTATTGGAATGGATGCTACCTAGACTTACTGTGATGATCATATTGCAATGCATACAAGTATCAAGTCATTATGTTGTACATCTGAAACTGATATAATATGTCAATTTCCCTCTATTTAAAAGAGGTAATTTAAGAGCATACAAAGGGGAAACCCTAACCTGCTTTTCCTATTAAGTTTTCATCTAACCTCATCTTGTAATTTGGTTGGGGATTATAGTGCTGTGAAGGAGAAGGCAGTGGCACCCCACTCCAGTACTCTTGCCTGGAAAATCCCATGGATGGAGGAGCCTGGTGGGCTGCAGTCCATGGGGTCGCTAAGAGTCAGACATGACTGAGCGACTTCACTTTCACTTTTCACTTTCATGCGTTGGAGAAGGACATGGCAACCCACTCCAGTGTTCTTGCCTGGAGAATCCCAGGGCCGGAGGAACCTGGTGGGCTGCCATCTATGGGGTCGCACAGAGCCAGATACGACTGAAACGACTTAGCAGCAGCAGTAGAGTGCTGTGACTTGAGTAGAAAAAAATTAGTAGAAAAGGAATTGGGATTTGCATCTTGGAGTAGCTTTAGAAAATATTGACCATTGCTTTGTATATTTAGGCCATCTAGTCATCTTTTTAACAGTTAGAAAACAACAAGTGTTTTATATTATCACATGTTTGATACCTAAATATAGATACTCATTTCAATATATTTCAGTTTAAAAAGGAAATTGTTGTACTTTGACACTTAAATTAATAACTGATACAGTGGGTTGAAATCTCCCTTTGTTTTCTATTCAACACACCAATTTTTTATTTCATTTTTTCCTTTCCTTTTGACTAAAGTTATCTCAGACTAAGTAGCTAATCTTCCTTTTTTGTCCTCTATTATTTCAACCTTCACTTATTAAGTTGTACCTTAATATTTTAAATTTTCTTCATTATGAAAAAACTTTTTAACATTTTTATTCTTACTGATTCTCACCCCTATGTTTTTATTGTCAAATATTTTAACTTTACATACAATTAAAACTTTAGAAGATTTTTTCAACAGTATTTAAAGCACTTGATATATTTATTTGTATTATCACCATATTAGCTTTTCCTTCTGACCACAATGCAGTAAGATTAGATCTCAATTACAGGAGAAAAACTATTAAAAATTCCAACATATGGAGGCTGAACAACACGCTGCTAAATAACCAACAAATCACAGAAGAAATCAAAAAAGAAATCCAAATATACATAGAAATGAATGAAAATGAAAACACAATAACCCAAATTCTGTGGGACACTGTAAAAGCAATGCTAAGGGGAACATTCATAGCAATACAGGAATACCTCAAGAAACAAGTCAAATAAATAACCTAACTCTACACCTAAAGCAACTAGAAAAGGAAGAAATGAAGAACCCCAGGGTTAGTAGAAGGAAAGAAATCTTAAAAATTAGGGCAGGAATAAATGCAAAATAAACAAAAGAGACCATAGCAAAAATCAACAAAGCCAAAAGCTGGTTCTTTGAAAGGATAAATAAAATTGACAAACCATTAGCCAGACTCATCAAGAAACAAAGGGAGAAAAATCAAATCAATAAAATTAGAAATGAAAATGGAGAGATCACAACAGACAACACAGAAATACAAAGGATCATAGGAGACTACTATCAGCAAATATATGCCAATAAAATGGACAACGTGGAAGAAATGGACAAATTCTTAGAAAAGTACAACTTTCCAAAACTGGACCAGGAAGAAATAGAAAATCTTAACAGACCCATCACAAGCACGGAAATTGAAACTGTAATCAAAAATCTTCCAGCAAATGAAAGCCCAGGTCCAGACGGCTTCACAGCTGAATTCTACCAAAAATTTAGAGAAGAGCTGACACCTATCCTACTCAAACTCTTCCAGAAAATTGCAGAGGAAGGTAAACTTCCAAACTCATTCTATGAGGCCACCATCACCTTAATACCAAAACCTGACAAAGATGCCACAGAAAAAGAAAACTACAGGCCAATATCACTGATGAACATAGATGCAAAAATCCTTAACAAAATTCTAGCAATCGGAATCCAACAACACATTAAAAGGATCGTGCACCATGACCAAGTGGGCTTTATCCCAAGGATGCAAGGATTCTTCAATATCCGCAAATCATTTGGGAACTTTTTTCCCTAGAAGAACCTCCTTTAATATTTCTGTCAGGATAGACCTATAGGCAATTGAATCATTCCACTCAACCTTGAATCGGTTGCTTAAAAAAATCTGCAGTCAGTCTTGCTGTAGCTCTTATGAAATAACGTTAGTTTTCTTCTCTGTCCGCTTTTCATATTTACTTTTGGACTTTCATTGAAAATATGATGGTGAATCTGAGGAACATGGGAGTATTTTGAATGATATTGCTATATATATTCTCAAACTTCTGCTATATAAAGTTTATAGGAGTTCCTTTAAAAGTAGGTCCAGAATTAAATAAAGTTGGGAAAACATTGGATTTGTCAAATCTAAACTTAACTTTAGAATCACAGATAAGTAAATACCCATGAAAGTGTTACACAGCATACTACAAATATTTGAAAAAATATTACCATGTTGAAGAAATAGATTCCCATGGGTCAATTTTTGAGACAAGAAGTCTTATTGTGATCCACTTCTACCATATACCGGTTGTTCTGTACTATGTATGAACACCTTTCTTAGAAGAATAACGTAAAGTTTAAACGTCATACTTAGGATTTCTGTAGCCTGATTTCTCACATGTACCTGCTGTCTGTTTTTGGCAAGTTATTTAACTTCTCAAATGTGTTTCTTTTTCTTATTTTTAAAAGATGATAGTAATGATATCTCTCTGGGAGTTTTTGTGAGTATTGTCTTAGATTGAGCCAGGCATATAATATATGCTCAGCAGTCATATATATTTCATGCAAATAACATACAATCTACATTATATATATGAAAGTGGAAGTCACTCAGTCTTGTCCAGCTCTGAGACCCCATGGACTATATAGTCCATGGAATTCTCCAGGCCAGGATACTGGAGTGGGTACCTGTTCCCTTCTCCAGGGATCTTCCCAACCCAAGGATGGAACACAGGTCTCCTGCATTGCAGGCAGATTCTTTACCATCTGAGCCATAAGGGAAGCCCAAGAATACTGGAGTGAGTAGCCTATCCCTTCTCCAGGGGATGTTCCCAACCCTGGGACTGAATCCAGGTCTCCTGCATTGCAGGCAAATTCTTTACCAGCTAAGCCAAAAGGGAGCTCATATTTTATATACATTATATATATATATATATATATATATATATATACACACACACAAATATACTATTAATGAAGACAACATTAGAGTCATTCTAAATGCTAATAGCAACTGACTTGTAATTTTCTGACCATAGTCATCACTTTTTATTTGTAGCATAATAATTTGTATGCATGTTTTATATTAAATTTTAAAGCATAAGCTTCTAGGCTTTCTGGGGGAAAAAAGGATTTAATATGTTGTGTGTTGTTAAGGGAGATTTAATAAAAGAATAACAATAAGCAATAATAATATTTTTGAGTGATTATCACTTCAGGCACTATAATGAGATTATATATAAAAGTTGCCTTCCAAGTGTATTATGATACAATGATGTGAGCAGTAGTATCATGCCTATGCTACACATGTTTAGAGTTTCCTAGTACAAAATGGGGAATCTGGTATTTATATGTCTGCCTGCATTTTATATGCTCATCTCTCTCACACTATATAGCTGTTGCCCAACCATGGACTTAGAAGATTCTAATGCATTTCTAGTAATAAGAGTAGCAGCTGTTTCTTCCAGGATGAGAACAGTAAACAACAGACACTGGTCGTCTAAGATGGTCTCAGTCCTCTGGTGTATGAGCATTCCATTCAGGCATGCCCCTGTAGTGCAGACATTACTCAAACTGTTACCGAGTCTAAGCTTGCTTTGCTAGATGCATGACAGGCCAATGAATTGGAGAATGAATTACAGGCCAATGAATCAGAGGCAGTTGGGTGACTGAGAAGATACAGACTAATGTCTCAAAATATCCATTTTATGGGGTCTGCATGCCAGGTTCTTTTATGGATCAAACAAAGTAAAAAGTCCATTAATCTTGCAAATATATCCAAGTGTGGCAAGCCTCAGGCAGAGGATGTGTTAATTTCTTCCTTCCTGACATCTCCAGATGGACACGGGTCTGAACAAAGGCTCTTTAGATCAACAGTCGGGCACAGGAGCAGGATTCTGTGAGGCGGGCCTTTATGTATGATTCTAGCAACTGAAACAACTAAAAGCAAGTCGAAGAAACAGAATCAGAGCTGATTTTTCCCTGCAACAAGAAAAATTATCACAAGGAAAATTCTAGGAATTAGTGCACTGGGGCTTTTAAAACTGATAGGCTGTAAGAAATAGATTTTAGGTGTGATAGATTCTCCTTGAGAAATACATTATGGCTTGGCACACAATGATGCATATTTCCAAATTAGTGGGAATAAAATGTACTCCAGTCTGAACCTAATCGTCAGTCCCAATGGTTTTTGCTTTATGCAGGACAGGATTTCAGTTATTCTTGCCAGTTGTCCACGCTGGTCTTATGGTCCACACCAATCATTCCTCCTGATGACTTTGGTCTTTGGGATGGGCATTTTTGTTTGTTTGCATTTGTTTATAAATTTTTGTTCTGAAAAGGACATAGAAAACAAACTTTCAAGGGACAAGTCTTGCTAACTGTTCAGTAGACATTGTGGGTTCTTTAGATTCTGCCAACTTCTTTGACAACTTGAAGACACCATAGCTTTTCACTTTGTTTGGGCAATCCTTCCTATGCAATGGAGAGGGAAATGGCAACCCACTCCAGAATTCTTGCCTGGAGAACTGCAGGGACAGTGGAGCCTGGCGAGTTACAGTCCATGAGGTCGCAGAGTCGGCCACGACTGAGCGACTCTCACTCACACTCACTATGTTACCTCTATCCATCCTTCATGCATTGGCTGAGGTGTTGATTCTCTGAGAAAACCTTCTGCCTGTCATTGAAAGTATGTTTTTATGGGACTTTTCTATAGTGAAGTGAAAGTCTCTCAGTCGTGTCTGACTCTTTGCAACCGCATGAACTATACAGTCCATGGACTTCTCCAGGCCAGAATACTGGAGTGGGTAGCCTTTCCCTTTTCCAGGGGATCTTCCCAGCCCAGGGATTGAACTCAGCTCTCCTGCATGACAGGTGGATTCTTTACCAGCTGAACCACAAAGGTTCCCTGTATTAGTCAGTTGTTTAAAATCCACCTCGCAATTACCTAGCAATGCAGGCAACAGATTCAATCCCTGGTCGGGGAAGTAAGAGCCCACATGCAGAGGAGCAGCTGAGCCTGCTTGACACAACAAAACACCCCGCTTCATGCAACGAAGATCCCGCCGGCCAACTAAGATCTGACACAGTCAAATAAATGAAGGTTTTCAAAAGTAGATTTTCATTATTCATTCTCATGTGGGTACCTTGTTCTAACCATAATTGTGTATCCTTATTTGTGAGTTTCCTTGATGTTTGTCTTCTCCTATAAACCTGAGAATGTGAGACTATGAACATGGTTGTTTTGCATGGATATTTACATGCATGGTCAGGACCATGCCTAAACTCATCTGGGACCAATACACAATTGAATGAATGAATGAATCAGATCAGTCACTCAGTCGTGTCTGACTCTTTGCGACCCCATGAATCACAGCACGCCAGGCCTCCCTGTCCATCACCAACTCCCAGAGTTCACTGAGACTCACGTCCATCGAGTCAGTGATGCCATCCAGCCATCTCATCCTCTGTCGTCCCCTTCTCCTCTTGCCCCCAATCCTTCCCAGCATCAGAGTCCTTTCCAAAGAGCCAACTCTTCGCATGAGGTGGCCAAAGTACTGGAGTTTCAGCTTTAGCATCATTCCATCCAAAGAAATCCCAGGGCTGATCTCCTTCAGAATGGACTGGTTGGATCTCCTTGCAGTCCAAGGGACTCTCAAGAGTCTTCTCCAACACCACAGCTCAAAAACATCAGTTCTTTGGCGCTCAGCCTTCTTCACAGTCCAACTCTCACATCCACACATGACCACAGGAAAAACCATAGCCTTGACTAGACAAACCTTTGTTGGCAAAGTAACACCTCTGCTTTTGAATATGCTATCTAGGTTGGTCATAACTTTCCTTCCAAGGAGTAAGCGTCTTTTAATTTCATGGCTGCAGTCACCATCTGCAGTGATTTTGGAGCCCAGGAAAATAAAGTCTGCCACTGTTTCCACTGTTTCCCCATCTATTTCCCATGAAGTGGTGGGACCGGATGCCATGATCTTCGTTTTCTGAATGTTGAGCTTTAAGCCAACTTTTTCACTCTCCACTTTCACTTTCATCAAGAGGCTTTTTAGTTCCTCTTCACTTTCTGCCATAAGGGTGGTGTCATCTGTGTATCTGAGGTTATTAATATTTCTCCTGGCAATCTTGATTCCAGCTTGTGTTTCTTCCAGTCCAGCATTTCTCATGAATGAATGAATAATTCTTATCAATGGTGCAAATGTTTGAGATGAAGTAAGGCATGCAATTCTATCTGAAATCCATTTGGCTTAATAACAGACTTCTGTCCCTGTTACTTCATGTTTATACCAATATGCGGCCCTAGAGGTAAGGATGTAACTTGATTTTAGCATCATCAAAGAGAATTAATACAAGTCATGTTAATACACTCATGGTCTCCCTCAGCAGCCAGAACTGGATTCCTATGCACAGATTCATCACTTTTTGTCCAGTAGTCTGAGATAAGGACCTATTGTTGCTCTCATGGGAGCTTTGTCCCCTGAGAGTTCCATGGGTTTATAACTCTCTCTTTCAGTTCCCAATAACCCCATTTGACTTTATATGTAATAGACCAGGTGCCAGAGTTCCTTGAACATTCATTCATTCATTCCACTAATTGTCAACGGTGTCTATTACCTTCTTTGGCCTTTACCCAGAGTGGGATCTCTCCAAACTGGGAGCCTGCAGTAATTACCAGGGCAAATACCTGCAAATACTCATGACTTTGATTGTGATGATCACCATTTTCAGGACACTACAGGGATTCTCTTCTGTTCTCACGCCACAGTAGTCTTTCAGCGAGGGTGTTGTTTGGGGCTGCCTTTCTAATCTCTCCATTTTATAGTTGAACATATAGTGACTTAAAGCAATTAGGTGACTTATCTTAAGGGACAGATCAGCAACTCCTACCATACAGTCATGTTAGCTACTTCTGTGGCATTGCTTTTTTTTCTCATCCTCTCTTGGCTGTGAAGAACTTTTCCCTTTTGATCAAAGACTTTTGATCAAAGAAGAACATCTCAGTTGAATGTTTCTCATCTTTTATGAATTGAATTTCTGATTTTAGACTCAATTGTGAAATCAATGAACTTGCTTATTCATTGTTCGGGGAGCCGGGTAAGCCTCCAATCAAATCTACAGTCTGTATATGTTTTCTGAGACAGAGGTAAGCAGGAAAATATATCAAGCCACCCATTTCCCTCCTGATTTATTCATAACTAAATACTGAATGTTTTTGCAGCATATTGGATGTTATTATGTGTTTGTGATTTTTAATGACAGACTGTGTTACAAATACCATGGAAATTCTTAAGAGGGATCTGTATTTATGTTGTAAAAAAATAAAAAGACCAAGAGGGTCTCGAGTCCCTGCTTTGCTATATGTGAGCTTATAGACCTTGGACAAGTTGTTAAACCTTTCTCAATTTAGCTTCCTCTCTTGGAGTATGGTAATATTTAACAGTGGTTAATCCCAAGATCTTTAAGAGCATCAAATTAGATATGAATTTGAAAATTTATTATAATTTGGAGAGTACATTTCTCTTTAATGAAAAAGAGAAAGAATAGAAAGAAATAAAATGAGGGGGACCCAGGCTAGTCATCAACTATAAAAATGCACTCAAATGAGAGGCATAAAAAATCATATCAGATCAAAGAATATAAGAGAATGAAGTAATCTGAACTGTTGTTATTATTCTGAAGTTTGCTAGCATTAGACACTCAGATTAATTATTAGATATATTGGCTGGTGATTTATAGTGTAAATGAGACCATGGTACCACCCCACTGGACTGAGAGATAAAAATAATGCTCTCTGCTTGGGAATAAAGAATAGGAATATCCCAAATAATCATCATTTTATATATTACTCTTGTACTTCTATACTTTCTGATCAGGGAATATGTTTTTTACATCATTCTAGACCTTAGAATGGAGAAGGAAGTGGCAACCCACTCCAGTGTTCTTGCCTGGAGAATCCCAGGGATGGCGGAGCCTGGTGGGCTGTAGTCCATGGAGTTGCACAGAGTCGGACACGACTGAAGCGACTTAGCAGCAGATCTTAGAAAAGCACACAACCTGATACACTGTAAGGACTTAGGTTGGAGAGAGAATGAATGTTGGATGAATTACTGAACAAATTCCAGCACTTTATGTGGCTTATTAATAGGTGTTATTGATAATTCATATAACTTTTAAATATAGAAGTAATCTCGCATACAGGGTTATCGCTACCATCTTCCTAATTCCATATATATGTGTTAGTATACTGTATTGGTGTTTTTCTTTCTGGCTTACTTCACTCTGTATAATTGGCTCCAGTTTCACCCACCTCATTACAACTGACTCAAATGTATTTTTTTTAATGGCTGATTAGCAAAAGAGACACAGATGTACAGAACAGTCTTTTGGACTCTGTGGGGGCAGGGATGATTTGGGAGAATGGCATTGAAACATGTTTAATATCATATAAGAAATGAATCGCCAGTCCAGGTTTGATGCAGGATACAGGATGCTTGGGGCTGGTGCATTGGGATGACCCAGAGGGATGGTATGGGGAGGGAGGTGGGAGGGGGGTTCAGGATTGGGAGCACATGTACACCCGTGGTGGATTCATGTTGACGTATGGCAAAACCAATACAATATTGTAAAGTAATTAGCTTCTAGTTAAAATGAATAAATAAAAATAATTTTTTTTAAAGTAATCTTTCCTTTCCTTTTCTTTCTTGATAGAGGGAGGAGAGGAATTTTATTGTAAACACATGTGGGTATATTTCTTGTTACTTGACTTGTAATCAGAAAGATAGTATATTAGCTAAATTCCTAGTAGCTAATTGTGTATTTGATTCCAAAACCAACAATTTTAATTTCTCCACATTACTTGTGAATAATGCACACAACAAATTAGTTATTCATGAACAGGTCAATATTACGAATAACATATTTCATGCCCCAGCTGGGGTAGAGTGACTATATATAAAATACTAGGAGAATATTTCTTGGTGATCAAGAACTTGGGCTTTGATTCAAAATGACATGACTTCAAGTATCAATGCTGCTACTTGCTAGATTTATGGACTTCATTGTGTAACTCTTTGTGAGCAAGCTTCACTTCCCCATTTGTGAAATGGGGATAGATAATACATCACAGAGTTGGGTGATAAATCAATGTAGGTATAATACGCACGTATATTTCAGGCGCCTTGAAAATAGAAAGTACTCAGTAGTTTCTGACTATCATTTAATTCATTATTGAAGTTTGTACATCTGCTTATTTAGTATTGATGATGTATATGGGAGATGAATCCAAATTAAGATGAAACAATTTATTACAAGTAACAAAGTGGTCGATGGTGTTCCATAGGTTATAACAGAAAGCTACTGTCTAGAGAGTAGGAGATTTTGAAGACTTCATGGAGGTTTTGAAACTCATGTTATTCTCTGAAGAAACAAATTTGGATTGTACTAAGTGGGATTGACAGCCAGTCATCAGCATAGCCAGAAACTCTCCTCTGGAAATTCCCTTAACCTACTGTCCAGCTGAAATCTGTGTCCTGGGACAGAGCTTCCCTAGCGACCACCTCATTGGTGATAGTCTCTCTCCCCTCTCTTGTTAGTGCTGTACTGTTCCATGATCTTGACTTTACAACATTATCATACTCTTATTTTTTCCTCCAGGCTCCTTCATTTAGGTTTTAATGGTCTTTTCTAGTTTTGTTAATTTAATATGATATGTCAAATTTAAACCATTAGCAAATTGCCAATATAGTTTTTTGGATGGACTGATGCTGAAGCTCTAAATCTTTGGCCACCTGATGTGAAAAACTGACTCATTGGAAAAGACCCTGATGTTGGGAAAGATTGAAGGCAGGAGGAGAAGGGGATGACAGAGGATGAGATGGTTGGATGGTATCACCGACTCAATGCACATGAGTTTGAGTAAACTCCAGGAGTTGGTGATGGACAGGGAGGTCTGGTGTGCTGCAGTCCATGGGGTCACAAAGAGTCAGACATGACTGAGTGACTGAACTGAACTGAATGTAGTTCAAATTAATAAAATCTGATGCAACTGGTCCAATTTTTTATTCAACATTTTTTAGCTAAAAGGAATCTCAAACTCACCACATCTAATCTGAAATCATCTTTCTATTCTTTCTAAAACATCTGTCTCTTCTACACCATTCCCTCTGTTGGTATACAAAAATGGAGTCATCATTGTTTCCCATTTCTCTAAAGTATTACATTCAACACATTGTGAAATCCAGCCAGCTCTATTCTGAAATATATCTAGAACTGAATACTTTCTGATTGCCTCTTTCACTACCAGCCTACTCCAAGCCATCACCATCGGTTACATAGATTAATGAGATTAATGCAAAGAAAAATGAAATGGGTGAAATCAGAGTGTACTAGACCTCAATCTCACATGCAAGTTGTCCTTATCCTCACCTACATTTTGAGTCCCCAGAGATTCTGTCACTACCTTCTAACAGTAAGAATATCTTCATTGATTGTATTCTGTTAAGTGCCAGGCAATGTCGTTACATCCATTTTATAGGTGGATAAACTGAGGCTAAGACACACTAGTTAATATGCAGTGTCATTCAGGGGAAAAAAATGAATTCTTACTTGGAATAGCTATAATGTCCTCTATGTGAGTAGACAATAAATAGTGTATGAAAAGTTGGAGGAAGGCGTGAGTGGAATATGATAGTGGAAGAAATTTGGGGCAGAAACAAATAGAATGCATCGGGATACAGGACATTTGATTTTCTAGTTACCTGGAATTCCTCTCATCTTCTTCTCAAATCAGTGCATAGATGGTAACCTATCCATTATACTTAAAAGCCTGCAATGCCAGTTTGTATTATCTCTCCAGTTTGATAATGAGTTCAAGGAACAACTGATGGACAAATGATATTGAGTAATACCCAACGTCTGTCATCTAGTACAGGATAGAGCAGAAATGTGCATCCAGATGTCTCTATTCTGAACACACACTTTTAACTTTTATTCTCTAGATGTCTTTATTTCTTGTACAGGATTCACTACAGTATCCCAATCTGTGGAAGTTACATATTTTTTGTATCCCATTATCCTTTGAGACTACTAAAGACTAGAAAATGATATACTAAACTATGTTTTAGTAGAATATAACACTGCTCGATACAATAGCAGTAATTGAAATGAAATGAAGTAATTTACAGGATCCTATTTTATTGAGTAGTCTGTCACTGTATAAAAATCTGAATTGTGATGCTAACATATCTAATTTAATAACAAATCCTGTGATTTTCCATAAGTTGCCTTTTGTCTCTGAACTTTAATTTTGATAATTTATTAAGATAGAAGATAGGGTTGTATTACCTCCAAAATCATTTAAGCTAGAACAATCTATTTTTAACCAATGTTTAGAAATTACAGTTTGTTGTTACACCCATGTGAAATTCAAAAAATTCTGATACAAGGTATATATTGGAAATAATGATAATTCTAACTCCGTTGCTAACAAGCTCCTCTTTTCTCATTGCTATAGGCCATTCACATACTTCACAAATGACCCCCATGAAGAACAGTACAGTCGTGACTGAGTTCATTCTCGCCGGGATAACTGATGACCCACAACTGCAGATCCCACTCTTTCTAGTGTTCACGCTCATCTACCTCCTCACTCTGGTTGGGAACCTGGGGGTGATCACGCTGATCCTGCTGGACTCTCGTCTCCACACTCCCATGTACTTCTTTCTTAGCAACCTCGCTCTGGTGGACTTTGCTTACTCCACAGCTGTCACTCCCAAAGTGATGGCAGGATTCCTCACGGGAGACAAGGTCATTTCCTACAATGCTTGTGCTGCTCAGCTTTTCTTCTTTGCTGTCTTTCTCATTATGGAAAGTTTTCTTTTGGCTTCAATGGCCTATGACCGTCATGCAGCGGTGTGTCAACCACTCCATTACACCAACATCATGACACCAAGAGTGTGTTCCTGGATGGTCACAGGGTCCTATGTTCTTAGTTTTCTGGAGGCCTCTGTTCACACTTGGAACATATTCAGTCTGTCTTTCTGCAGATCCAATGTGATTGATCACTTTTTCTGTGATGCTACTCCTCTCCTGGCTCTCTCATGCTCAGAAAGCAACAGAAGTGAGATGGTTTTATTTCTTTTGGTTGGCTTCACTGTTCTCTCTTCTAACCTGGTCATCCTGGTCTCCTATCTGTTTATCTTTGTCACCATTCTGAGGATGCGCTCATCTGAAGGACATCAAAAGGCCTTTTCCACCTGTGCTTCCCACCTCACTGCTGTCTCCATCTTTTATGGGACAGCTTCTTTCATGTACTTTGAGCCCGGCTCCCGCCATTCCATGAGCACAGACAAAATGGCGTCTGTGTTCTACGCCATAGTCATCCCCATGCTGAATCCTCTGATCTATAGTCTGCGGAACAAAGAGGTCAAGAGGGCACTAAAAAAGGCTGTGGGGAAGGCAAAGTCTTCTCTAAGATTCAAAATTTAATTAAATAGAAACACATTTCATACGTACCAATCAAGCTAGGGAAAATAGTGACTTGCTAGACCAACAGGTTTATAAATTATTGATGTACTTTCTCAAATCCTTTATTAAATGTATGATGAAAAGAAAAATAGTTTAGGTAGTATCAACCTTGAACTCAGACATCTTATATAAAATTTCTCTTTAATTGCATTTCATTATTTCACATTATCAGCCCCACTCTCATTTCATTCAATGTATATTAAGTAAATGCCCAAAGAAACATCATTTATGGAAACCTCATGTAAATCACACATTCATGAATGGACAAAAAATGAGTTCAGTATAAATGAGATTAGGCTATTAGAATATATTTGTAATATATATTATATAATTTAATAAAACAATGATTTTGGTGTCTGATAATGCATTCTTAAATAAACTTGGTGCCAAATATCCTGGCTATAGTTTTATTGCTTAACGTTTTGTTTTCTTTTTTTTTCCTGTTTCAATGATAATAAGCATAATTATATGGTCATCTTTAATTTGCTCAATTTTCATATTTGTCAGCTCATTATCCAGAATCTACATCTTCATATGACAATTTGGGGGCTTTCTTGGTGGCTCATTGGAGAAGGCAATGGCCACCCACTCCAGTACTCTTGCCTGGAAAATCCCATGGACGGAGGAGCCTGGTAGGCTGCAGTCCATGGGGTTGCAAAGAGTTGGACACGACTGAGCAACTTCACTTGGTGGCTCAGATGGAAAAGAATCTGCCTGCAATGCAAGAGACCTGGGTTCAATCCCTGGGTCAGGAAAATCCCCTGTAGATGGAAATGGCTACCCATTCCAGTATTCTTGCTGGAGGATCCCATGCACAGAGGAGGCTGGTTAGGTACAGTCTATGGAGTCGCAAAGAGTCAGACGTGACTGAGTGGCTAACACTTTCACTTTCATGAAAATTTTAATTTAAAAATTAGACCAGAGTATAAGACAAGAGAAATAATAATATATGCATATTTTAATTTATGGAAATAAAAATAACATTTGATTAAAAAAAAGATGACTCTGTCATCAGCCTAGGACACATTTTATTTCCATTCCTTCCTGTTTACAGTCAGGCTGCCAACTTAGAGACTGGCATTTAAGCTCAGAGTAGAAGTTGGCCTAGTCCTTGTCAATCTCTGTGAATAATCTAGCCTATGTCTCAATTTTTGGATGTCACAACACAACAAATCATTCTGTGTTATAACAACAATTACGAAGATATTTTTTAAAGAAATCTAAAGATTTAACATCATGATCAGATAAGATTTATTTCATTTATTTCGCATGAATTGTTCACCATCCAGAAATCAATCAATGTGGTAAACCACATTATCAAAAGGAAATACAAAAACCACATGACAGTATCATGGATGCAAATGTCATGCATATTTTGAAAGTAATTGCATTAAATATGTGGATTTCTTTGGGTAGTGTAGCAATGTCAAAAAAGCATTTGACAAAATTGATTGTCCTCTCATGATATAAAATTATCAGTAAAGTGGGTATAGAGGGAACATATCTCAATGTGTAAAGGCATTTTATGGCAAACTCACACCAACATAATCAGTCAGTTCAGTCGCTCAGTCATGTCCAACTCTTTGCAACCCCATGAATCACAGCACGCCAGGCCTCCCTGTCCATTACCAACTCCCAGAGTTTACTCAAACTCACGTCCATGGAGTTGGTGATGCCAAAGGAGATCAGCCCTGGGTGTTCTTTGGAAGGAATGATGCTGAAGCTGAAACTCCAGTATTTTGGCCACCTCATGTGAAGAGTTGACTCATTGGAAAAGACCCTGATGCTGGGAGGGCTTGGGGGCAGGAGAAGAAGGGGACGACAGAGGATGAGGTGGCTGGATGGCATCACCGACTCGATGGACATGAGTCTGAGTAAACTCCGGGAGTTGGTGATGGACATGGAGGTCTGGTGTGCTGCGATTCATGGAGTCGCAAAGAGTCGGACATGACTGAGTGACTGAACTAATTGCAACTTTCATCCTTCACTTATTACATTATACCTTAATATTTATTTTTCTTCATTATATAGCAGTTTAATTCTGATTGATTCCTACTCCTTTTGCTCTTATTGTCAAATATTTTAACTTTACATACAATTAAAACTTTAGAAGATTTTTAAACAATATTTAAAACACAATATATTTATTTGTGCTATTGACATAGTTTTTCCACTATTATTTCTAACTTTCTCTTTTTTTCATTTTGGAACTTTTTCCTAGAAGAACCTCCTTTAGTATTTCTGTCAGGATAGATATACAGGCAATTAGATCATTCCACTCAACCCTGAATTGATTGCTTATGTTGAGAAATCTGCATTCAGTCTCACTGTAGCTCTTACCAAAATAAGTTAGTTTTCTTCTCTGGTTGCTTTTCATATTTACTTTTTGACTTTCATTAAATGAAAATATCATGATGAATCTGAGGAACTCAGGAGTATTTTGAATTACATTGCTACATTTATTCTCAAACATATGCTATATAAATTCCCTGATGGCTCAGATGGTAAAGCGTCTGCCTACAATGCAGGAGACCCAGGTTCGATCCCTTGGTCAGGAAGATACTCTGGAGAAGGAAATGGCAACCCACTCTAGTACTCTTGTCTGGAAAATCCCATGCACGGAGAAGCATGGGAGGCTACAGTCCATAGGGTGGCAAAGAGCCGGACACGACTGAGCAACTTCACTTTCACTATGCTATATAAAGTTTATCGGAGTTCCTTTACAAGTAGGTCCAGAATTAAATAAAGTTGGGAAAACATTGGATTTGTCAAATCTAAACTTAACTTTAGAATCACAGATAAGTAAATACCCTTGAAAGTGTTACACAGCATATTATGAATATTTGAAAAAATATTACCATTGTGAAGAAATAGATGCCCATGGATCAATTTTCAAGACAAACAGTCTCACTGTGATCCACTTCTACCATATACCCATTGTTCTGCACTGTGTATGAACACCGTTCCTAGGAGAAGAGCTGCTGCTGCTGCTAAGTCACTTCAGTCGTGTCCAACTCTATGCGACCCCAGAGACGGCAGCCCACCAGGCTCCCCTGTCCCTGGGATTCTCCAGGCAAGAACACTGGAGTGGGTTGCCATTTCCTTCTCCAATGCATGAAAGTGAAAAGTGAAAGTGAAGTCGCTCAGTTGTGTCTGACCCTCAGCGACGCCATGGACTGCAGCCTACCAGGCTCCTCTGTCCATGGGATTTTCCAGGCAAGAGTACTGGAGTGGGGTGCCATTGCCTTCTCCGTGGAGAAGAGCATAAAGTTTAAATGTCATACATAGGACTTCTATAGCTTGATTTCTCACATGTACCTGCTGTGTGTTCTTTGGAAGTTACTTAACTTCTAAAATGTGTCTTTTTTTCTTATTTTTAAAAGATAATAATAATGCCTATATGGGGTTTTTGTGAGTACTGTATTATTTAGCTTGACATATAATATATGCTCAGCAGTCATATATATGTTATGCAAATAATCTACATTATATATAAGTTAAAGTTAAAGTGACAGTCACTCAGCTGTGTCTGACTCTTTGTGATCCCATGGACTATACAGTCCATTAATTCTCCAGGCCAAAATACTGGAGTGAGTAGTCTTTCCTTTCTCAAGGGGATCCTCCCAACCCAGGGATCGAATCCAGGTCTCCTGCATTGCAGGCAGAATTTTTTACCAGCTGAGACACCAGGGAGCCCACATAATATATATGTGAACACACATATTGTTGTAGCCACATGTTCTGGGAAACAAACTCACTCAGAAGGACAATGCAGATAGTGGAGTGCAGTTTATTTCACCGGCGGGCCCAAGGCAGAGTATCCTCTTAGCCAAGGACCCCAACCAGTTTTTGTGAAAACCTTATATACCCTAAGTGTATAAGGTTCCCTGAAACTACTTTGAACAAAGGAAAAAGAAAGATACAATCAAAGTTAACCAGTGATTCATATGCCTTAAGCTTAGGTAGTTAACACTGGACAATTATCAATAGGCCTGTGGTCATACCCAAATAAGCATAATAGAATGTATGATTCTATTTGATTACACAGATAATTAGGGTATTCTTTTAGGTGATGGAGAGCCCTGGGGCTCTTCCTTCCGGGGGCCTGGTTTTCCAGTTGGTTTGTCATTTCCATAGATATTGGGCATATAGCTCTAAGTCCACATTCCGGCCCAAGATAGAGTCCTGCTTTCAAGATGGAGCCTGTTATAATTCCTCCTTCAACATATATCAGATCAGATCAGTTGCTCAGTCTTGTCTGACTCTTTGCGACCCCATGAATCGCAGCACTCCAGGCCTCCCTGTCCATCACCAACTCCCGGAGTTCACCCAGACTCACGTCCATCGAGTTAGTGATGCCATCCAGCCATCTCATCCTCTGTTGTCCCCTTCTCCTCCTGCCCCCAATCCCTCCCAGCATCAGAGTCTTTTCCAATGAGTCAACTCTTCACAACAGGTGTACATATATATATATTATACTATTAATGAGGACAACATTGCAGTCATTCTAAATGCTAATAGCAACTGACTTGTAATTTTCTGACCATAATCATCACTTTCTATTTGTAGCATAATAATTTGTATGCATGTTCTATATTCCAATTTAAAGCATAAGCTTCTGTGTTTTCTGGGAAAAAAGGATTTAATATTTGTGTGTTCTTAAGGGAGCTTAATAAAAAGAATATAAGCAATAATATTATTTTTGAGTGATTATCACTTTAGGCCATATAATGAGATTATATATAAAAGTTGCCTTCCAAGGATATTGTGATACAGTGATGCGTGCAGTAGTATCATGCCTATGTTACACATGTTTAGAGTTTCATAGTAAAAAATGGGGAATCTGGTATTTATATGTCTGCCTGAACTTTATATGCTCATCTCTCTCACACGATATAGCTGTTGCCCAACCATGGACTTAGAAGAAAGATTCTAATGCATTTCTAATAATAAGTGTAGCAGCTGTTTCTTCCAGGATGAGAACAGTAAACAACAGACACTGGTCGACTAAGATGGTCTCAGTACTCTGGTGTATGAGCATTCCATTCAATCATGCCTCCGTAGTGCAGACATGAGTTACTCAAATTGTTACCAAGTCTAAGCTTGCTCTGTTTGATGCATGAATTGGAGAGGATGAATTACAGGCCAATGAATCAGAGAGGGTTGGGTGACTGAGAAGATACAGACTAATGTCCCAAAATATCCATTTTATGGGGTCTGGATGCCAGGTTCTTTTGTGGATCAGGAAACAAAGTAAAAAGTCCATTAATCTTGCAAGTATATCCAAGGGTGGCAAGCCTCAGGCAGGGGATGTGTTAATTTCTTCCTTCCTGACATCTCCAAATAGACAAGGGTCTGAACAAAGGCTCTTCAGATCAAAAGTTAGGCAGAGGGGCAGGATTCTCTGGGGCGGGCCATTGTGTATGATTTTAGTGACAAAAGCAACTAAAAGCAAGTCAAAGAAACAGAATCAGAACTGATTTTTCCATGCAATACAATATCACAAGGAAAATTCTAGGAATTACTGCACTGAGGCTTTTCAAACTGATAGGCTGTAAGAAATAGATTTTAGGTATGATGGATTCTCCTTGAGAAATAGGTTACGGCTTGGCACACAATGATGCATGTTTCCAAATCAGTGGGAATAAAATGTACTCCAGTCTGAACCTGATTGTCAGTCCCAATGGTTTTTGCTTCATGCAGGACAGGATTTGAGTTATACTAACCAGTTGTCCACGCTGGTCCTATGGTCCACACCAATCATTCCTCCTGATAATTTTGGTGTTTGGGATGGGCATTTTTGTTTGCTTGTATTTGTTAATGAATTTTGTTCTGGAAAGGACACTGAAAACAAACTTTCCAGGAACAAGTCTTGCTAACTGTGCTGCAGTCTCTCTGGCTTCTTTAGATTCTGCCAACTTCCTTGACAACTTGAAGACACTGTACCTTTTCACTTTGTTTGGGCAATCCTGCCTATGCTGTGGAGAAGGAAATGGCAACCCACTCCAGAATTCTTGCCTGGAGAACTGCATGGACAGAGGAGGCTGGTGGGCTACAGTCCATGGTTGCAAAGAATCAGTCACGACTGAGCAACTGTCATTCACGCTTACTATGTCTATTCATCCTTCATGCATTGGCTGAGGTGTTGATTCTCTGAGAAAACCTTCTGCCTGTCATTGAAAGCGTGTTTTTATGGGGCTTCCCTATAGTAGTCAGTGGTTAAAAATCTACCTTGCAACTGCCTTGCAATTTAGGCAACAGATTCAATCCCTGGTCTGGGAACTAAGAGCCCACATGCAGAGGAGAAACTGAGCCCTCTTCACACAACGCAAGATCCCGCCTCATGCAATGAAGATCTCACGGGCCAACTAAGATCTGACACAGTCAAATAAATGAAGATTTTCAAAAGTAGATTTTCATTATTCATTCTCATGTGGGCACCTTGTTCTAATTATAATTTTATATCCTTATTTGTGAGTTTGCTTAATGCTTGTCTTCTCCTGTTAACCTGAGCACGTGAAACTATGAACATGGTTGTTTTGCATGGATATTTACATCCATGGTCAGGATTATGCCTAAACTCATCTGGGACCAATACACAATTGAATGAATGAATGAATAATTTTTGTCAATGGTGCAAATGTTTGAGATGAATTAAGGCATGCAATTCTGTCTGAAATCCATTTGGCTTAATAACAGACTTCTGTACCTGTTATTCCATGTTTATGCCAATATTCAGCCCTAGAAGTATTGTGTAACTTGATTTTAGCATCATCAAAGAGAATTAATTCAAGCTATGTTAATACACTCACGGTCTCCCCCAGCAAGCAGAATCGGATTCCTATGCACACATTCATCACTTTCTGTCCAGTAGTCTGAGATAAGGACCTATTGTTGCTCTCATGGGAGCTTTGTCCCCTGAGAGCTCCATGGGTGTATAACTCTCTCTTTCAGTTCCCAAGCACATTTGGCTTTATATGTAAAAGACCAAGTGCCAGAGTTCCTTGACCATTCATTCACTCAACTGATTGTCAATGCTGTCTATTACCTTGTATGGCATCTCCCCGGAGTGAGATCTCTCCAAACTGGGATCCTTCAGTAATGACCAGGGCAAATACCTGCAAATGCTCATGACTTTGATTGTGATGATCACCATTTTCAAGACACTATAAGGATTCTCTTCTGTTCTCATGCCAGCTGTAGTCTTTCAGTGAGGGTGTTGTTTGGGGCTGTCTTTCTAACATCTCTGTTTTATAAATGAACATATAGTGACTTAAAGCAATTAGGTGACTTATCTGAGGAGACAGATCAGCAACTCTTACCGTACAGTCATGTTAGCTACTTCTGTGGCATTGCTTTTTTTTTTTCTCATTCTCTCTTGGCTCTGAAGAACTTTTCCCCTTTGATCAAAGGCTAAGAAGAACATCTCAATTGAATGTTTCTCATCGTTTATGAATTGAATTTCTGATTTGAGTCTCATACGTGAAATCAATGAATTTTCTTATTCATTGTTCAGGGAGCCAGGTAAGCCTCTGATCAAATCTACAATCTGTATAAATTCTCAGGGCCAGAGGTAACCAGGAAAATATATTAAGGTACCCATTTCCCTCTTGATTTATGCATAACTGAATACTGAATGTTTTGAATGTCACTATATGCTTGTGATATTTAATGACAGACTGAGTCACAAATACCATGGGATTTCTTAAGGAGGATATGCATTTATCTTGTAAAAAAATAAATACATAAAAGGAACAAGAGGTTCCTGAGTCCCTGCTTTGCCATACATGAGCTTGCAGACCTTGGACAAATTGTTAACCCTTTCTCAATTTTAGCTTCCTCTTTTGGAGTATGGTAGTGTTAGCTATCAGAGAAGGCGATGGCACCCCACTCCAGTACTCTTGCCTGGAGAATCCCATGGACAGAGGAGCCTGGTGGGCTGCAGTCCATGGGGTCAGGAAGAGTTGGACACGACTGAGTGACTTCCCTTTCACTTTTCACTTTCATGCATTGGAGAAGGAAATGGCAACCTACTCCAGTGTTCTTGCCTGGAGAATCCCAGGGATGGGGGAGCCTGGTGGGCTGCCATCTATGGGGTCACACAGAGTAATGTTAGTTATGCTGGCTAATCCCAAATTCTTTAAAAGTATCAAATTGGATCACAATTTGAAATTTTATTATAATTTGGAGAATACTTAACAACTTTAATGAAAAAGAGAAGGAATAGAGAGAATAAGATAAGGGGACCCAGGCTAAGTGACCAACTATAAACATGCACTGAAAGGAGAGGTGTAAAAATCACATCAGAATGAAGAATTTATGGGAATGAGGGAGCCCGGACTTTAGTTTTTATTCTGAATATTTGCTTGTATTAGGCACCTAGATTGATTAATTATTAGATCCACTGGCTAGTGAACTATAGCATAAATAAATGAGGCCATGGTACCATCCCACTGGCTTGAAGACAAAAGCAATGCTCTCTGCTTGGGAATGAAAAAATAGGAATGTCTGAAATAAGCAACATTTTTATGTTTCTCTTGGTCTTCTATACTTTCTGACCAGGGAATATGTCCTTTATGTCATTCTAGACCTCATGTATTGTAAGGACTTGGTAGCTGAAGAAAGATGAATGTTGGATGAATTACTGAACAAATTCTAGCATTTTATGTGGCTTATTAATTAGGGTTACTCAAAACTTATGTAACTTTCAAACATATGTAGAGGTATTCTTTCCTTTCCTTTTCTTTCTTGATAGAGGGGAAAGGAATTTGATTGTAAACATGTGGATATAGTCCTTGTCACTCAACTTGGATTCAGAAAGATAGTATATTAGCTAAATTCCCAACAGCTAATTGTATATTTGATTCCAAAAGTCCATGCTCTTTATTTCTCCACATTACTTGTGAACAACACACTCAATAAATTAGTCATTCATGAATCAGCTCAGTTCAGTGCAGTCGCTCACTCGTGTCTGACTCTTTGCAACCCCATGGACTGCAGCACGCCAGGCTTCCCTGTCTATCATCAACTCCCAGAGCCTATGCAAACTCATGTCCATTGAGTCAGTGATGCCATCCAACCATCTCATCCTCTGTCATCCCCTTCTCCTCCTGCCCTCAATCTTCCCCAGTATCAGGGTCTTTTCCAATGAGTCAGCTCTTCCCATCAGTTTGCCAAAGTATTGGAGTTTCAGCTTCAACATCAGTCCTTCCAATGAACACACAGGACTGATCTCCTTTAGGATGGACTGCTTGGATCTCTTTGCAGTCCAAGGGACTCTCAAGAGTCTTCTCCAACACCACAGTTCAAAAACATCAATTCTTTGGAGCTCAGCATTCTTTACTTATTCATGAATAGGCCAATATAATGAATAACATTTCTGTGCCCAGGGCTGGGGTAAGAGATTACATATAAAATATAAGGAAAATATTTCTTAGTGTTCAAAATCTCAAGCTTTGATTCAAAATGACGTTATTTCAAATACCAGCTCTGCTATTAGATGGTTTAATGGACTTCATTATGTAACTCCTTGTCAGCAAGCTTCAGTTTCCCCATATGTTAAATGGGAATAATACCTCACATGGTTGGGTGATAAATCAATGGAGGTATAGCATGCATGAGGTTCCCTGAACATAGAAAGTGCTCAGTCGTTTCTAGCTACCATAGTTCATTATTTAAGTTTGTACATCTGCTTATATAGTATTGAAGTCCTATATGTGAGATACAGCTTAGATTAAGACAAAACAAATTATTATAAGTAACAAAGTGACCAATGGTGCTCCATAGGTTATAACAGAATGGCAGTGTTTAGCAGAGAAGGCAATGGCACCCCACTCCAGTACTCTTGCCTGGAAAGTCTCATGGATGGAGGAGCCCGGTAGGCTGCAGTCCATGGGGTCAGAAAGAGTTGGACACGACTGAGCGACTTCCCTTTCACTTTCATGCATTGGAGAAGGAAATGGCAACCCCCTCCAGTGTTCTTGCCTGGAGAATCCCAGGGATGGGGGAGCCTGGTAGGCTGCCGTCTATGGGGTCGCACAGAGCTGGACACGACTGAAGTGACTTAGCAGCAGCCGCAGCAGTTTTAGAAAGGAGTTTTTGAAGACTTCATGGAAGCTTTGAAACTCATGTTATTCTTTGAAGAACAAATTTGAATTGTACTAAGGGCACAGAACATCTTGTACCCTTTTAAACTATGTCCTGAATATCCAATATGTGGTGGCCCAATCAAACAAAAAAATGTAAAAAGGATTGCTAAAATGTCAACACGTGGTTTAAAGACATTTTATCATTCTACCTTTTCAGTAGATTAATGTTAACACAGGAATGTGCTTGAAACTATTTTTTCTCCCCTGTAGGAAAGTGCAGGATTAAGACTCCCTTCTTCATTTTGTTGAGAAGAAAGATGGTAAAAAAATAAAATAAAATAAAATGCTTTCAGTACATTCTACCCCCACCCCCAGATTTGCGGGACATCTAATATGAGTATTGATTAAGGTAAGTAGGAACCAAGAGGGTGTCTTCTCTGAATGATAATGCCTCCCAGTGGCCCCCCTACCACCAGCAGCAGGAGTAAAGATGGAGTGGACAGCTGCAGGCTCCTGTCAAGACTTTCACCCTCCCCTTCCCCCCACAACCTCCTAGCCTGGTTGCCACCCTCTAGACCATCTAATCTAGAGATTAGACCTGAGGACTAATCTCCTGATTCTCTTTACTGGTGTGTCATTCACCAAGCTGAGGAATTCAAGTCAGCCCTAAACTCCTGTTAAATAATGTCCACATCTCTTCATATCCCTCTTTCTAAACCCAGCAGCCACTCCTGCCCAAATCCTGAAATCACTCTACTGTTCCTTCTGGAATTTACAGAAGGATTTACATTTATCAGCATAACCAGGATATCTGGACGCTCCCTTTACCAACTGCTGCTAAGTCACGTCAGTCGTGTCCGACTCTGTGTGACCCCATAGATGGCAGCCCAACAGGCTCCTCTGTCCCTGGGATTCTCCAGGCAAGAATACTGGAGTGGGTTGCCATTTCCTTCTCCAATGCATGAAAGTGAAAAGTGAAAGTGAAGTTGCTCAGTCATGCCTGACTCCTAGCGACCCCATGGACTGGAGCCTACCAGGCTCCTCCCTCCATGGGATTTTCCAGGCAAGAGTACTGGAGTGGGGTGCCATTGCCTTCTCTTTACCAACTAGTCCACCTGAAATCTGTGTCCTGGGGCAGGGCTTCCCTTGCAGCCATCTCTGTGGTGACAATTTTCATTCTCACTTTCCTCTTAATGCTTTATAGTTCCATGTTCTTAAATTTGTAACATTATCATACTCTGATTTTTTTCTCTAAACTCTTTCCTTTAATGGTCTGAGTTAGATGTGTGGATTTAATATGATATATGAAGGTTAAACAAGTAGCAAATAGCCAATATAATTAGAATTAATAAATTCCGATGCAACCAGTCCAATTGTTTATGCAGCCCTTCTAAGTTAGATGGCCAAGAAGAATCTCCAACTCACCATGACTAATCTGAAATCATCATTCTTGCTCTTCCTCAAACATCTGCTTCTTCTACTCCATTCCCTTCACGATTCATACGAACAAATGGAATCATTTTTCCCTCTTTCTCTAATATCCTCTCTAAACTCCAGCAAGCTCTACTTTATAGAAATATATCTAGAGTTTGGTAATGTCTCCTTGCCTTTCTCCCTACCACCTTGCTCCACACCATCATCTATTGCATAGGTTAATGAGACGAATGCAGAGAATATGAATTGGGTGAAATTATAGCATCCCACACTTCATTCTCGACATGAGAGCTTTCCTTAACCTCAGACCTTACGTATTACCATCCGAGCCAGAGCCCTGGGTCAATAAGATACATAGAATGTATAATTCCACTCCACTGGAATGCATCTACCCACTCCAGTATTCTTGCTGGGGATATCCCATAGACAGAGGAGCCTGGCAGGCTAAGGCTATGGGGTCAAAAGAGTTGGAAATGACTGAGCAACTGAACATATTAAGTCCCTTGATAGATTCCATCACTATCTTCTAACTGTAAGATTATCTGCATTGATTGAATCCTACTACATGCCATGAAATATTGTTGTATCCACTTTAGATATGGAGAAGCTGAGGCTCAGAAACCTTAGCTAATACACAGGATGACTCAGAAGAATAAATTAATTCATACTCAGTATAGCTGTGCCCACCACTATCTGAGTAGAGGAGAAATATTGTGTGAAAATTAGAGGAAGGCATAAATGGAATATAACAGTGGAAGCGATCTGGAGCAGAAGCAAATGGAGTGAGTGAGGATATAGGATGTTTGATTTACAGTTATCTGCAATTCCTCGATTATAACATCCACTCCTTTAATCAATACAGAAACAAATAACTCTGTCCTAGTCATAGTGTGTAAAAGCCTACCATGCCAGTTTGCATTGTCACTCCAGTTTGATAATGAGTTCAAGGAAAAACTAATGGACAAATGATATTGAGCAATACCCAAAGTCGGTCATCTAGTACAGGATGGAGCAGGATTGTGCATCCAGATGTCTCTAGCTTGGAATCACACTTTTAATGTTTATTCTCTGGATGTCTTTATTCTTTCTACAGGATTTTCTACAGTAGCCCTTTGTGTTGGAATTATACATTCTGTGTATCTTATTGACCTAGAGATCTGGCTCTGATGGTAAAGAATCTGCCCAAAATACAGGAGACCCAGGTTTGATTTCTTGGTCTGGAAGATCTCCTGGAGAAGAGAATGGCTACCCACTCCAGTATTCTTGCCGGGGAGATCCCATAGACAGAGGAGCCTGGCAGGCTAAGGCCATGGGGTCAAAAGAGTTGGAAATGACTGAGCAACTGAACATGTTTCCTATTATCCTCCGAGGCTATTGAAGAATCTGTTCAGTTCAGTCGCTCCATGGACTGCAGCACGCCAGGCCCCCCTGTCCATCACCAACTCCTGGACTTTCTCAAACTCAAGTCCATTGAGTCAGTGATGCCATCCAACCTCTCATCCTCTGTCGTTCCCTTCTCCTCCCGCCTTCAATCTTTCCCAGCATCAGGGTCTTTTCCAATGAGTCAGGTTTGCACATCAGGTGGCCAAAGTATTGGAGTTTCAGCTTCAGCATCAGTCCTTCCAAAGAGTATTTAAGGTTGATTTCCTTTTGGATTGACCAGTTTGATCTCCTTGCAGTCCAAGGGACACTCAAGAGTCATCTCCAGCACCACAGTTCAAAAGCATCAGTTCTTCAGCACTCACCTTTCTTTATAGTTCAAATGTCACATCTATACATGACTAATGGAAAAACCATAGCTTTGACTAGATGGACCTTTGTTGGCAAAGTAATGTCTCTGCTTTTCAATATGCTGTCTAGGTTGGTCATAGCTTTTCTTCCAAGGAGCAACCATCTTTTAATTTCATGGCTGCAGTCACCATCTGCAGTGATTTTGGAGCCCCCCAAAATAAAATCTGTCAGTTTCCACTGTTTCTCCATCTATTTGCCATGAAGTGATGGGACCAGATGCCATGATCTTAGTTTTCTGAATGTTGAGTTTTAAGCCACCTTTTTCACTCTCCTCTTTCACTTTCATCAGGAGGATCTTTAGTTCCTCTACACTTTGTGCCATAAGGGTGGTGTCATCTGCATATCTGAGGTTATTGATAATTTCTCCCAGAAATCTTGATTCTAGTTTGTACTTCATTTAGCCCAGCATTTCTCATGATGTACTCTGCATATAAGTTAAATAAGCAGAGTAACAGTATACAGCCTTGATGTACTCCTTTACCAATTTGGAACCAGTCTGTTGTTCCTTGTTCGGTTCTAACTGTTGCTTCTTGACCTGTATACAGATTTCTCAGGAGGCAGGTAAGATGGTCTGGTATTCCCATTTCTTTAAGAATGTTCCACAGTTTATTGTGATCCACACAGTCAAAGGCTTTGGCATAGTCAATAAAGCAGAAATAGATGTTTTTCTGGAACTCTCTTGCTGTTTCTATAATCCAATGGATGTTGGCAATTTGATCTCTGGTTCCTCGGCCTTTTCTAAAACCAGCTTGAACATCAGGAAGTTCACGGTTCACATATTGCTGAAGCCTGGCTTGGAGAATTTTGAGCATTACTTTACTAGCATGTGAGATGAGTACAATTGCGTGGTAGTCTGAACATTCTTCGACACTGCCTTTCTTTGAGATTGGAATGAAAACTGACCTTTTCCAGTCCTGTGGCCACTGCTGAGTTTTCCAAATTTGCTGGCATATTGAGTGTAGCACTTTCACAGCATCATCTTTTAGGATTTGAAATAACTCAGCAGGAATTTCAACACCTCCACTACTTTTGTTCGTAGTGATGCTTCTTAAGGCCCACAACCATTTTGCCTTTTTGCATTTGTTTTTCTTGGGGATGATCTTGATCACTGCCTCGTATATAATGTCATGAACCTCTGCCCATAGTTCTTCAGGCACTCAGTCTATTGGATCTAAGCCCATGAATCTGTTTGTAACTTCCACTGTATATTCGTAAGGGATTTGATTTAGGGCATACATGAATCGTCTAGTGGTTTTCCCTACTTTCTTCAATATAAGTCTGAATTTTGCAATAAGGAGCTTAGAACATGATATATTAAAACTTCTGTTGTTAGATCAAGTATATTCCCCTTGATACAATTGTAGTGAAATGAAGTAAATTGCAGTAACCTATTTTGTTACATGAATATTCTGTATCAGTTTTTAAAGTCTGACTTGTGATGCCAACATATCTCATTTAGTAAAAATCCTGTAATTTTTCATAAGTGACCTCTATTTCTGAACTTAAATGTTATCGTTTACTAGGGTAGAAGATTGGGTTGTATTATCTACAAAATCTTTTAAGCTAGAATAGTCTGTTTTCCTGTTGTTGTTACTATTTAGTCTCTAACTCATAACAGATTCTTTGCAACTCTGTGGAGTGTAGCCCTCCAGGCTCCTCTGTCCATGAGATTTCCCTGGGTTGCAATTTCCTTCTTCAGGGGATCTTCTTAGCCTAGGGATTGAACCCGCATCTCTTGCATAGCAGGTGGATTCTTTACTACTGAAAATTGATAGGAAACCTATCAATTTAACAATGATGTTTTGTTATTAGGCCCAGTGAAATTCACAGAATCCTGATATAAAATATTCAGCTCAGTTCAATTCAGTTGCTCAGTCATGTCTGACTCTTTGTGACCCCATGGACTGCAGCATGCCAGGCTTCCCTGTCTATCACCAATTCCCAGAGTTTGCTCAACCTCATGCCCATTGAGTCAGTGATGCCATCCAACAATCTCATCTTCTGTTGTCCCCTTCTTCTCCTGCCTTCAATCCTTCCCAGCATCAGAGTCTTTTCCAATGAGTCAGTTCTTCCCATCAGGTGTCCAAAGTATTGGAGCTTCAGTTTCAGCATCAGTCCTTCCAATGAATATTCAGGACTGATTTCCTTTAGGATGGACTGGTTGGATCTCCTTGCAGCCCAAGGGATGATCAAGAGTCCTCTCCAACACCACAGTTCAAAAGCATCAATTCTTTGGCACTCGGCTTGCTTTATGGTCCAAGTCCACATCCATACACTGGACACTATGATAGTTCTAACTCAGTTACTTAACAGTTCCTTTTCTTTTCTCTTTTTAATTGCTATAGGACACTCACATAACGTACAAATGACCCCAAAGAACAGTACAGAGGTGACTGAGTTCATTCTCGCCGGGATAACTGATGACCCACAACTGCAGATCCCACTCTTTCTAGTGTTCACACTCATCTACCTCCTCACTCTGGTTGGGAACCTGGGGGTGATCACGCTGATCCTGCTGGACTCTCGTCTCCACACTCCCATGTACATCTTCCTCAGCCAGCTCTCCCTGATGGACTTTGCTTACTCCACAGCTGTCACTCCCAAAGTGATGGCAGGATTCCTCACGGGAGACAAGGTCATTTCCTACCATGCTTGTGCTGCTCAGTTTTTCTTCTTTGCTGTCTTTCTCATTATGGAAACTTTTCTTTTGGCCTCAATGGCCTATGACCATCATGCAGCGGTGTGTCAACCACTCCATTACACCAACATCATGACACCAAGGGTGTGTGCCTCAATGGTCGTAGGGTCCTATGTTCTTAGTTTTCTGGAGGCCTCTGTGCACACTTGGAACATATTCAGTCTCTCTTTCTGCAGATCCAGGGTGATTGATCACTTTTTCTGTGATGCTATTCCTCTCCTGGCTCTCTCATGCTCAGACAACAAGAGAAGTGAGATTGTGTTTTTCATTTTGGCAGGCTTCAATATCATCTCTTCTGTCCTGATCATCTTGATCTCTTACTTGTTTATCTTTGTCACCATTCTGAGGGTGCGCTCATCTGAAGGACATCAGAAGGCCTTTTCCACCTGTGCATCCCACCTCACTTCCGTCTCCATCTTCTATGGGACAGGCGCCTTCATGTACCTACAGCCCGGCTCCCGCCATTCCATGAGCACAGACAAGATGGCGTCTGTGTTCTACGCCATAGTCATCCCCATGCTGAATCCTCTGATCTATAGTCTGCGGAACAAAGAGGTCAAGAGCGCCTTTCACAGGCTGTGTGGAAAGCAACATCTTCTATAAAATTCATATCTTAATTATATAGATACAAGAATAAGGTGGTTTCATACAGGTCAGATCAAGTTATGGGAAGTATAGGCCAACATTATGCACATTTTTGATATACTTTCTCAAGTTCTTAACCAAGTCTATGACACAAGTGGCGTGAAAACAGGATATCTCAGGAATAATAGCTTAGGAATATCAACCTTGAACCTAGAAGTCTTAGTGCATAGTTTCTTCTTAGTTACATTTCATTATTTCTCATGATCATCCCATCTCACTTTATTCAATGCCTATTTAAATACATGCCCACAGAAACATCATTTAAGCAAGCTGGTGCAACTCACACATCCATGAGTGACAGAAAAATGAGTTCAAAGATGAATGGGATTAGTCTATTTTCATAGTATAATTTAAAGCAGTGATTATGATATCTGATAATTCATTCTTAAATGTAAACTTGGTGTCAAATAGTCTGGATATAGGTTTATTGCTTAATTTTTGTTTCTGTTCTTGTTTCAGTGATAATCAACATCATTATATGGTTATCTTTAATTAGCTCAATTCTTGTCTTTATCAACTCATTATGCAGAAGTTGCATTGTCATATGACAATTTTAAAATATCAGACCAGAGTAAGAGAAATAAGAATAATGGCATATTTTAATTCACTGAAAAAAATAGCCTTTAATTTTAAAGTAAGGCTTCAATCCATCTTCAGATGGTCAATCTTGTACTCCTTTAATGCTCCCTCTTTCATGTAGGCATTCAGGCCACCAAATTATAGATTGGCATTTGGGCTCAAATTAGAGGTTGACCTGATTGGTCCTTGCCAATCTCCAAGAATAACCTATCCTGGCTTTTAAATTTTGGCATATTAGGACACTATGAATCATTCAGGGTTATGATAACACTTATAAAGATACCTTTTAAGGCAATTTGAAGACTTAACATCATGCATGACAAGTTTGATTTATTCCATGGTCACATGAGTGGCTCATCATACAGAAATCCATGTGGGACAGCACATTAACAAGAGAAAAGTTTAAAAATCACACAGTAGCCTATATGGGAAAAGGATCTTAAAAAAGAGTAGATATTTGTATAATTGATTCACTTTGCTGTATACCTGAAACTCACACAACATTATAAATCAACTACAGTCCAATAAAATTTTTTAAATGAAAAACATTTTTAAATTTCATCACATTATAATCTCAATAAATGCAAGCCAAGAATTTGACAAAATCCACTGTCCATTCATGATAAAAAAAAAAAATCTCATCCAAGTGGGTATAGAAGGAACAAATCTCAACATGATAAAGCCATTTTATAACAAAACCACAGCCAACATAACACACAGTGGGAAAATCTGAAAGCTTTCCAGTTTGATTTGACAAGAATGACCCCTCACCACTTCCATTTAATATAGTTTTGGGAGTCCTAGCCACAGAAGTCAGACAAGAAACAAAATTACAAGCCATGCAAACTGGAGGAAAGAGTAAAACTGTCACGTTTGTAGATAATATATAATATTTTATATTGTGTAAAAATCCTTCTTCCAAAAAAAAGCCCAAAAAACTATTAGAACTATTAAGTGAATTCAGCAAGATTGCAGAATACAAGATTAATATACAGAAATCTGCTGGATATATGTACACTAGTAATGAAATATCAGAAAGAGAAAGTAAATAGTCCTATTTAAAGTCACATCGAAAAACCTAAAGTATCTAGAAATAAATTCTATCAAGGACTTGAAAGATCTGTACTCTGAAAACTATTAAACACCAATGAAGGAAACTGAAAATGATGTAAAGAAATGGAAAGAATGTAGCCCATGCTCTTGAGTTGGAAGAATTAATGCTATTAAAATTGCCATGGTATCCAAAGAGCTATGCATACTTAATGCAATCACTATCAAAATGCCCGTGACCTTTTTAAAGAACTAGTACAAATAACCCTAAAATTTATATGGATCCACAAAACACCCATAAGTGGCAAAGCAATTTTTGAGAAAAAGAACAAAGCTGGAGGTATCTCACTCCCAGACTTCAGATTGCACTGTAAAGGTACAGTAATCAAAGTAGCAGATATTGGCACAAAAATAGACACACAAATCAATGGAATAGAATAGAGAACTCAAAACAAACCCACACAGTTAACGGTCAGTTAACCAATTACAAAAAGGGTAAGAGAAATATCAATCACTTCAGATATGCAGATGGCACCACCCTTACAGCAGAAAGTGAAGAGGAACTAAAAAGCCTCTTAATGAAAGTGAAAGAGGAGAGTGAAAAAGTTGGTTTAAAGCTCAACATTCAGAAAACTAAGATCATGGCATCTGATCCCATCACTTCATGGCAAAATAGGTGGGGAAACAGTGGAAACAGTGTCAGACTTTACTTTTTGGGTCTCCAAAATCACCACAGATGGTGATTGCAGCCATGAAATTAAAAGACGCTTACTCCTTGGAAGGAAAGTTATGACAAACCTAGATAGCATATTCAAAAGCAGAGACATTACTTTGCCAACAAAGGTCTGTCTAGTCAAGGCTATGGTTTTTCCAGTGGTCATGTATGAATGTGAGAGTTGGACTGTGAAGAAAGCTGAGCGCTGAAGAATTGATTTTGAACTGTGGTGTTGGAGAAGACTCTTGAGAGTCCCTTGGAATGCAAGGAGATCCAACCAGTCCATTCTAAAGGAGATCAGCCCTGGGTGTTCTTTGGAAAGAATGATGCTGAAGCTGAAATTCCAGTACTTTGGCCACCCATGCGAAGAGTTGACTCATTGGAAAAGACCCTGATGCTGGGAGGGATTGGGAGCAGGAGAAGGGGACGACAAAGGATGAGATGGCTGGATGGCATCACCAACTCGATGGACATGAGTCTGGGTGAACTCCGGGAGTTGGTGATGGACAGGGAGGCCTGGCGTGCTGCGATTCATGGGGTCGCAAAGAGTCGGACACAAGTGAGCGACTGAACTGAACTGAAGAATATACATTGAGAAAAGGACAATCTTTTCAGGCAGTGGTGGTAGAAAAACTGGACAACATTTATAAAACAATGAAATTAAAACATTCTCTCATACCACATACTAAAATAAACTCAAAGAAAGTTAAACATAAGACCTGAAATTATAAATTTCTAGAAGAGACCATAAGTGAAGAAGTCTTTAACATAAGTTGTAGCAATATTTTCTTAGATCAGTCTTCCAAGGGAAAATAAAAGCAAAAACAAACAAATGGGGTCTAATTAAACTTACAAGCTTTGCAATGAAATAATAACCCACAGACTGGGAGAAAATTTTTGCAAGCAGTGTGACCAACAAGGGATTAATTCTCAAAATATAGAAAAAGCTTATGTAACTCAACAACAACAACAGCAACAAACCCATAAACAAGCAAATTTGAAAAATGGTCAGAAGACCTAAACAGACATTTCTCCAAAGAAGACATACAGGTGGTCAGCAGGCACATGAAAAGATGGTCAGCATCATTAACTAATAGAAAAATGCAAATTAAAGCTACAATGAGATATCATCTCACACCCATCAAAATGGCTATCATCAAAAAGTCTACAAATAAAGAATGTAGAGGATGTGGAGAAAAGGGAACCCTCCTACACCATTGCTGAAAATGTAAATTGTTGCAGTGATTATGCAAAACAGAAGTTACTTAGAAAACTGAAAATAGACCTAGCATATGATTCAGCAGTTACATTCCTGAGCATTTATCCAATAAAGACAAAAGCCCTAGTTCAAAAAGATACCTCCGCTCCAATGTTCCTGGTAGCACTATTTACAATAACCAAGACCTGGAAGCCATCTAAGTGCATATTGACATATGAATGGATAAAGAAGATACATATCTACATGAAATATTAATCAGCAACAAAAGAATGAAATAATCCTATTTGCAGTGACAAAGATGGATCTAGAGATTATCATACTAAGTGAAGTAAGTCAGAGAAAGACAAATACTATAGGAGATCACTTATATGTGGAATCTAAAAAATAGTAAAAATGAACTTATTTACAAAATAGAAACAGACTCACAGACATAGAAAACAAGCTTATGATTACCGAAGAGGAAGAGGCGGAGGGATAAATGAGAGTATGAGATTGACAGATACACACTACCATTTATAAAATAGATAAATAGCAAGGATTTATTGTATAGTGTAGGCAACAGTATTCAGTACCTTGTAATAAACTATAATGGAAAAGAATTACAAAAAAAGAATATAAAGTGTATGAATATATATGTGTATATATCCAACCACCAAATCATTGGATTATATATACTTGAAACTAACACAATTTTGTCAATCAAACATACTCAGTTAAAAAGAACGTTTTTCTTTTGATCCATAAAAAAGAAATTGTGTACTTTTTAATTTATCAATAAAGCTCTAGGCCACAACTTCTTTGTTGATACAAATTAGAATTTTTGTTAAAACATTGCTTTGATTCCCAAATATCACTTAAAAATTGTAAATATAAAACAGATTGTATCAAAAAGCTCACTTTTATTATGTTTAAGTAAGAATATATTGGTGTTTTTAATTAATATTTATTCAAAATATTGAGAGTCTAGCAATTCAAAATAAATAGCTTTCAAGTTAAAAAATGTTTTCCACAACAAGGGAAACCACTGAAAATAAGAAAAGACAATGCATGGAACTGGAGGAAATGCGTGCCAGTGCTGTGGCCAAGGGCCTCTGGTTCCTGCCTTTTCTAAATCCAGCTTGTAAATCTGGAAGTTCTTGGTTCATGCGCTGTTGAAGCTCTCTGCAGGTCATGAGGTTGCACAGAGTCAGACGGGACTTAGAAACTGAAGAACAGCAACAACAGTTGAGTGCAGCACGTTCACAGCATCATCTTCTAGGATTTGAAACAGCTCAGCTAGAATTGTATCTCCTCCATTAGCTTTGTTCATAGTAATGCTTCCTAAGGCCACTCTAGGATGCCTTTCTCTAGGTGAGTGATCACACCATCATGATTACACAGGTCATTAATACCATTTTAAATAGTCCTTCTGTGTATTCTTTCCACTTCTTAATCTCTTCTGCTTCTGTTGGGTCCTTACTGTTTCTATCTTCTGTCTTGCCCATCCTTGGCTGAAATAGTCCCTTGCTATCTCCAATTTTCTTGAAGAGATCTCTAGTCTTTCCTATTCTATTGTTTTCCTCCATTGTTTTGCATTGTTCACTTAGGAAGGCTTTTTTATCTCTCCTCGCAGTTTCCTGGAACTCTGCATGCATTCAGATGACTCTTTTTCCCTTTCTCTCTTGCCTTTCACTTCCCTCCTCAGCTACTTGTAAAGCCTTCTCAGACACCACTTTGCCTTCTTGAATTTTTCTTTGGGATGGTTTTGATGATCACCTCTGTCCGTAGTTTTTCAGGCCCACTATCTACCGGATATAAACCCTTGAATCTGTTTGTCACCTTCCCTGTATAATCATAAAGGATTTGATTTAAGTCTTACCTGAATGGCCTTGTGGTTTTTAGTACTTTCTTCAATTTAAGTCTGAATGTTGAAGTGAGGAGCTCATGATCTGTTACAACCAATGCCAGGTCTTGTTTTTGCTGACTATGTAGAGCTTCTCCATCTTCTGCTGCAAAGGACATAATCAATCTGATTTTGGTATTGACCATCTGGTTATCTCCATGTGTAGAGTAGTCTCTTGTGTTGTTGGAAAAGGTGTTTGCTATGACCAGTGCATTCTTTTGACAAAACTCATTAGCCTTTACCCTGCTTCATTTTGTACTCCAAGACCAAACTTGCCTGTTACTCCAGGTATCTCTTCACTTCCTACTTTCGCTTTTCAATCCCTCATGATGAAAAGGACATATATATATATATATATGTGTGTGTGTGTGTGTGTGTGTGTGTGTGTTTTAATAGTTCTAGAAGTTCTTGTAAGTATTCATAGAACTGTTCATCTTCAGCTTCTTTAGCATAGTGGTTGGGGCATAGACTTGGATTATTGTGATACTCAATGGTTTGCCTTGGAAACAAACTGAGATAATTCTGTCATTTTTGAGGTTTCACCAAAGTACTTCATTTCAGACTGGCTTTTTTGTTTGTTTGTTTGTTTTTACTATGAGGGCTGCTCCATTTCTTAAGGCATTCTTACCTGCAGTAGTAGATATAATGGTCATATGAATTAATACTTTGGCCACCTGATGTGAAGAACAGACACACTGGAAAAGACCCTGATGCTGGGAAAGAGTGAGGGCAAGAGGAGAAGGGGCCAACAGAGGAAGAGATGGTTGGATGGCATCACTGATTCAATGGACAGAGTTTGAGTAAACTCAGGGAGACAGGGAAGGGCAGGGAAGCCTGGGATGCTGCAGTCCATGGGATCACAAAGAGTTGGACATGACTGAGCGACTGAACAACAAAGTGAAGAGCTAATTCCTGGAGTCCACTTCACTTTTTTAATTACAAAGTATTACCCCATCCCCCAGTATTTATGTCAAATTGCAGCCCCAGAGATCATGCCATGGATGATTTTGTGCATCAGCAAAAACAATTCCTGCAAATTGTATAAATCCACTCATGGTCTCCCTCAGCAAGCAGAGCTGGATCCCCACAGACACTTCAATCACGTGTTCCCTGGTTAGGTGAGATAATAAGGTTTGTAGCCGTCACAGGGGGGTTGTCCCCTGAGAGTTCCACGACTACATAACTCCCTTCTGGTTTCCACATGACTCCAACTGTTATCAGAGCAGAGTGCAGTTGAAAAGTCAGAGTTATTTTGACCATTTATTTTTCTTTTCATCTGTTAATAATCATCTAGTAGCAACAATGACCTTCCCCCAAACTGTGATATTGCTAAGAACATTCAACAATGTCCAGGGAAAACAACCCAAAATAATTGTCATGATGACTGTGATTGTGATGGTCACCTTTACCAAGTATGAGGTACTTTTGGACTTTATTTTCTTATCATAGCAAGAGTCTTAAGTGAGGGTGTAACTTTCTATTATTTTCATCTTATAGATGAAGATATCGAAGTTCAAAGAGTTCTTATCCAAGAAGAGTGACCAGCAGATCAAAGAGTAGAATTTCAGGAAACTGATTCCAATAGCATTTTTTCCCTTCAGTTTCTTCCTATCTCTGGAGAATTTTATGCATTCTGGCCAAACACTGAAGAACAACATCACAATAGGGTGTTTACTTTTTTTTTTCATTGATTGAATCTCTGATTTAAGATCCACTCACATATAAAGGTGCTAGACTTGCATGTTGAATTGTTCCAGGAATAAGATAAACCTTTAAATCTACTAGATGAAATCTAGTGTCTGCATAAATTTGCATGGATGGAGGTAATCAGAAAAATCTCTTTAGAGAAAGGAACAGGTCTCTCATTTATTCAGTTTGATGGGCTTGATGTTTTGAAGATTTCTTCTGTTTCATGTAATTGGGAATTGTACATCTAAACAATATATAGATCCTATTAGAACATGGATGCTTATTGTGTGGCTAAGAGGAATACACAAAAATATCTTGAGTGTCTGCTAAGTATAAACTTGTTGAACTTTGAACAAATTAAGCTTCTTTAATCTGCTCTGTCTTTCAAGTAATGTAATAATATTAGTCATTTGGACTAATCCCACAGCTGTAGCAGTTTATATCTCTTAACCCATACCCCTCTCTCCTTTGCTTCCCCTTTGGTAAGCACTTTTGTTTTTTCAGTCTATGAGTCTGTTGTTGCTGTTTTTTAGTTGTATACGTTCATTTGTGTTATTTTTTTAGAGTCCACATACAAGTGATGTCATTTGTACTCATATACACAAATTCACGTTCACAAATACATCATAGGATTTGTCTTTCTCTGTATTCTTTCACTAAGCGTATTATCTGGGTCCATCTGTGTTGCTGCAAGCGGCAGAATGTCACTCCTCTTTATGGCTGAGTATTATTCCATCATACTGATGGATATGTACCGTATCTTCTTTAGCTATTCATTTGTTGATGGGCACTCGGGTTGCTTCCATGTCTTGACTATTGTAAATAGTGCTTCTGAATACTGGCGTGCATGTGTCTTTTCTAATTATTTTGTTCTTCAGCTATATGCTCAGAAGTGGGATTGTTGTATCATATGGCAATTGTGTTTTTAGTTTTTTGAGGAACCTCTCTACTGTTGTCCATAATGGCTGCCACTATATATTCCCACCAACAGAGTATGAAGATTCACTTTTTCCCAAATCCTATCCAGCATTTGTTATTTGTAGAATTTTTGATGATAGCTGTTTTGACAGGTGTGAGGTGATAACTCATTGTGGCTTTAGGACATGTCTTATTTAACTGTCTTTCGTTACCATATTCAGATGTTCTGATGCAACAAAAAAGACAATGTCAGTTGAAGTAAAGTTAATTCAGTTTCACATTAATTTTATTAAACTATTGTAGTTTAATACAAAAATAATTTGTGATTATTTTGTAAACTTTGACTTGGCTGTCTGAGCTGCTCTGGTTAGCAACTAATCTGATAAAATTGCTTAAATCCTTTCTTTTATTTTTATCTGAATTCACTTTTCTATGAACTTAGGAGATTGGATGTGTTATCTCCAAGTCCTTTTACCTGGACTATTCTATGGCTTATTAATAATCCAAAATTGCATTTGGTCGTCATGGCCATGCTTTAAATCTAAAAACTCCTGGGAACAAGTTATTGCAATACTGAAATAAGGCACGAGTAAACACGCTGACTGGTTTCAGTAGAGTCTTTCCTCTATTTATCATCCTGATTCTATTTTCCCATTGCTACAGAGCAGGCACACAATTCCCAGTTGAACTCCATGGAAAACACTACAGCGGTGACTGAGTTCCTCCTTGTGGGGTTATCCGATGACCCGCAAGTGCAGATCCTGCTCTTCATCACTTTCTCTCTCATCTACCTCCTCACCCTGGTTGGGAACCTGGGGATGACCGAGCTGATCCTGCTGGACTCTCGTCTCCACACGCCCATGTACTTCTTTCTCAGCCAACTCTCGCTGGTGGACTTTGGTTACTCCTCAGCTGTCACTCCCAAAGTGATGGCTGGATTCCTCACAGGAGACAAAACCATTTCCTACGAGGCTTGTGTCACCCAGTTCTTCTTCTTCGTAGCCTTTATCACCGTAGAAAGTTTCCTCTTGGCCGCAATGGCTTATGACCGCTATGCCGCCGTGTGCAAACCCCTGCACTACACCACGGCCATGACGACCAAAGCGTGCGCACGTCTGCTCGTAGGCTGCTACTTCTGTGGCTTCCTGAATGCCTCCGTCCACAATGGGAACGTTTTCAGGCTCTCCTTCTGTAGGGCCAACGTGGTCAATCACTTCTTTTGTGACGCTCCTCCTCTGCTGGCTCTCTCATGCTCAGACAACTACGTCAGTGAGATGGTTATTTTCTTTGTGGTGGGTTTCAATGACTTCTTTTCTATTCTGGTCATCTTCATCTCCTACCTGTTTATATTTATCACCATTCTGAGGATGCGCTCTTCTGAAGGACGCCAGAAGGCCTTTTCCACCTGTGCTTCCCACCTCACTGCTGTCTCCATCTTCTACGGGACAGGCATCTTCATGTACTTACAGCCCAGCTCCAGCCACTCCATGAGCGCAGACAAAATGGCGTCCGTGTTCTGTGCCATGGTCATCCCCATGCTGAATCCACTGGTCTACAGCCTGAGGAACAAGGAGGTCAAGAGTGCCTTTAAGACGGCTGTGGGGAAGGCAAAGTCTTCTATAGGATTTGTATTTTAATTACATTAAACCTATAATAAGGCAACTTTGCTGCTGCTGCTGCTGCTAAGTTGCTTCAGTCGTGTCCGACTCTGTGCGACCCCATAGACAGAAGCCCACCAGGCTCCCCCGTCCCTGGGATTCTCCAGGCAAGAACACTGGAGTGGGTTGCCATTTCCTTCTTCAGTGCATGAAAATGAAAAGTGAAAGGGAAGTCGCTCAGTCGTGTCTGACTCTTAGCGAGCCCACGGACTGCAGCCCACCAGGCTCCGCCGTCCATGGGATTTTCCAGGCAAGAGTACTGGAGTGGGGTGCCATTGCCTTCTCCCACTGCCATTGCCATTGCCTCCCAAAGTGGAGGCAACTTTATCCACCTCCAACTATCTAGGGAAAATATTTTCCTGTCTGCCCAACACATTTCTAAATTCTTACGGCAATTTCTCCAGCTGTTGATTAACTTCACAAATTAAAATCTCCAAAAATATGATAACAAGGAAGAATAGGTTACCAGGAACATGGAATTTTTATTTTAAATATTCTACCTAGTAAGCCTACTCACCCACACTCTCACATGAACATATACATTTACATGTATGTATTAGCATATGCACACATGTACATCACTCATGAGAAACTCATGAAACCCACACATCTACAGAAGAGAAATTAGTTAAGACATAAAGTAATGCTCAAAATTCTCCAAGCCAGGCTTCAGCAATATGTGAACCGTGAACTTCCAGATGTTCAAGCTGGTTTTAGAAAAGGCAGAGGAACCAGAGATCAAATTGCCAACATCCGCTGGATCATCGAAAAAGCAAGAGAGTTCCAGAAAAACATCTATTTCTGCTTTATTGACTATGCCAAAGCCTTTGACTGTGTGGATCACAATAAACTGTGGAAAATTCTGAAAGAGATGGGAATACCAGACCACCTGACCTGCCTCTTGAGAAACCTATATGCAGGTCAGGAAGCAACAGTTAGAAGTGGACATGAAACAACAGACTGGTTCCAAATAGGAAAAGGAGTTCGTCAAGGCTGTATATTGTCACCCTGCTTATTTGACTTATATGCAGAGTACATCATGAGAAACGCTGGGCTGGAAGAAGCACAAGCTGGAATCAAGATTCCCAGGAGAAATATCAATAACCTGAGATATGCAGATGACACCACGCTTATGGCAGACAGTGAAGAGGAACTAAAAAGCCTCTTGATGAAAGTGAAAGAGGAGAATGAAAAAGTTGGCTTAAAGCTCAACATTCAGAAAACAAAGATCATGGCATCCAGTCCCATCACTTCATGGGAAATAGATGGGGAAACAGTGGAAACTGTGTCAGATTTTATTTTTTTGGGCTCCAAAATCACTGCAGATGGTGATTGCAGCCATGAAATTAAAAGATGCTTACTCCTTGGAAGAAAAGTTATGGCCAACCTAGATAGTATATTCAAAAGAAGAGACATTACTTTGCCAACAAAGGTCCATCTAGTCAAGGCTATGGTTATTCCAGTAATCATGTATGGATGTGAGAGTTGAACTGCGAAGAAAGCTGAGAACCGAAGAATTGATGTTTTTGAACTGTGGTGTTGGAGAAGACTCTTGAGAGTTCCCTGGACTGCAAGGAGATCCAACCAGTCCATCCTAAAGGAGATCAGTCCTGGGTGTTCTTTGGAAGGACTGATGTTGAAGCTGAAACTCCAGTACTTTGGCCACCTCATGTGAAGAGTTGACTCATTGGAAAAGACTCTGATGCTGGGATGGATTGGGGGCAGGAGGAGAAGGGGACGACAGAGGATGAGATGGCTGGATGGCATCACCCACTCTATGGACGTGAGTTTGAGTGAACTCTGGGAGTTGGTGATGGATAGGGAGGCTTGGTGTGCTGCGATTCATGGGGTCGCAAAGAGTTGGACACGACTGAGCAAATGAACTGAACTGAACTGAGATGGGTCTATTATTATAATAGAATTTAAAACAATTATTTTGGTGTCTGGGAACACATTCTTAGTATAAATATTTGACTTAATGTAAATAAGATATATATGTTTGGCTTTTTGAAAATTGTATTTCAGTTGATCTTTTTTACATTGAAAAAGCAATAGGTTACTATTTTTTTTAATAACATTTATGAAAGTGCTTCCAATGCGTTTTGAGTATAAATTATTGAGTTTGTTTATTCCTATTTTTAATAAAACTGAATGTCTTTATACAGGCATTTATTTTCCTAAATAAATTTTCATATGTCATACCTAAAAATAATTTTTATATGACATTTTAAATAGAGATAATGTGCAAAAATATAGGAAAAAGAAAAGGATCATAAAGGCAAGTTTAATTTACTTAAATAAAAGTATAATATTTAATTTTAAAATTTTGAGCACCAAGAATTACAGTAGTATTAATAACTTCTCTGCATATAAATGCTATGAATTGTTACTGTCCAAAGGCATTAATATTTTGAGTCTCAAAATGTTAACAATTTTGATTTATATATATGTCCATTGTTTGTGTCAGATTTGGCATGTTTTTGCTATTATTTCTTCAAAGATTTCCTGTCCCTTTCTCTCTCTCCTTTTGGGAATTGCATTATGAGTATGTTGGTTCTTTTGGAGTATCCCACTGTTCTCTGAGACTATTTTTTATTCTTTTTTATCTCTGTTCCTAGGACTGTATATTCTCAACTGACATATCCTAAGGTTCACTGTTGTTTTTTTTTTCTTCTGCCAGCTTAAATCTGCTATTCATACACTTTAGTGAATTTTATACTTTATATATTTGATTTATTTATTTATGTCCTGGGATAAAACTGCTAGAGGTCTACTGTACCCAGGGTAAGTCAGGATCACTGAGAAGGGCCCCACCTCTGAGATCAAGGAGATTTCTGTGTAAGATGAAAGCCATATCAAAACAGTGAAAGGACTGTGCTTTTTGCAAGTGGGCTAAGCAACTTTGAGCAGTAAGGAAACACGACCTACTGCTAGGAGCGGGGCAAGATCGTGGAGGTCCTGTCTAAGGCTCAAGTGCAAAGGAAAGGTTTAAAACTGAGATGGTAACAGATATTGAGAAACATCTTGTAAACCAGCCTCCATCCTAAAACGTGGCCAGGCTGTATGAAGTCTCTTCATGTGTGATTCATTGACAGTAACTATAGAAACAAGATCCAAATTCAGTTTGACTCGTCTGTAACTAGATTGACTCAGCTGTCTACACTAATATTTTAGCCAAACAACAACAAGAACAAAAAGTAGACCTATCTTCAGGCATAAAGTCTACCACCAGCTTTATTGCTTCATCCACAATGCGTGGCTTCCAAAACAAAATTGTAAGAAATACAAAGAGGCAATACATTCCTGAGTGACAAAGCAACTGACCGAATCAAATGCTGATGTGACAGAGATACTGAAACTATCTGAGAGGCCATACGAAATATTGGGTTGGCCAAAAAGTTCATTTGAGTTTTTCTGCAGCATCATAAAGAAACCCTGACAAATATGTTGGCCAACCAATAAATATGATTAATATGTTAAAGATTCTGGTGGAAAAATTGGAAAAACATAGCCATCAGGCTGATGATTTTGATAAAGGAACGAAAACTTATAAGAAATGATCAAATGGAAGTGCTAAGGTCCAGAGCATCCACAACTGCATGGTCCACATAAAAAGTCTGGCTGGACTTCTATCACTATACTGAAGTGGTTAGAGAGGGCACCTTGTCTATTTCCTGATCTTAGAGAAAAACTTTCAATTCTTCACTGCAGAGTATGATACAGCTGTGGGTTTGTCATGTATAGTGTTTTTTAGTACATTACTTTCATACCTAATTCATGGAGAGCTTTTATCATGAAAAGCTGTTGAATTTTGTCAAATGCTTTTTCCACATCTGCTGAGATAATCATAGGAATCTTGTGTTTCATTCTATTAATGTGATATATTACATTGATTTATTCTTTTATGTACAACTATCCTTTTCATCATTGTGTGTGATCAAATCTAATAATATATAAAATGCTTAAAAAGTCATGACCAAGTGGGATTTCAAGTTAATTGCAAGTGGGACTTCAAAATAATATCCTATATTAAGATGTTGTGGAATTTTTTATTTGTATGTTTTTTGTTCTCTTTTAATTAATTTCTATTGAGGTTACATTGGTTTATAACATTATGTAAGGTTCACATTTACTGTACATATTTCTAATTCTGTAGACACTACAGCAGCCTCACCACCAAAAATTTAGTTTCCATTTATTCATTATATTGATTACCTTTACCAGTTTTGTCCTCCCAACTGCCTCTTCCTCTCTAGTACAACTACTCTGTTCTCTGTATCTGTGTGTGTGTTTCTGTTTGGTTTGCTGTGTTCATTAATTGTCTGCTTCTTTTTTAAATGTATACTGGAGGTGATGGAATTCCAGTTGAGCTATTTCAAATCCTGAAAGATGATGCTGTGAAAGTGCTACACTCAATATGCCAGCAAATTTGGAAAACTCAGCAGTGGCCACAGGACTGGAAAAGGTCAGTTTTCATTCCAATCCCAAAGAAAAGCAATGCCAAAGAATGCTCAAACTACCGCACAATTGCACTCATCTCACATGCTAGTAAAGTAATGCTAAAAATTCTCCAAGCCAGGCTTCAGCAATATGTGAACCGTGAACTTCCTGTGTTCAAGCTGGTTTTAGAAAAGGCAGAGGAACCAGAGATCAAATTGCCAACATCCCCTGGATCATGGAAAAATCAAGAGAGTTCCAGAAAAACATCTATTTCTGCTTTATTGACTATGCCAAAGCCTTTGACTGTGTGGATCACAATAAACTGTGGAAAATTCTGAAAGAGATGGGAATACCAGACTACCTGACCTGCCTCTTGAGAAATCTGTATGCAGGTCAGGAAGCAGCAGTTAGAACTGGACATGGAACAACAGACTGGTTCCAAATAGGAAAAGGAGCTCGTCAAGGCTGTATATTGTCACCCTGCTTATTTAATTTAATGCAGAGTACATCATAAGAAACACTGGACTGGAAGAAGCACAAGTGGAATCAAGATTGCCGGGAGAAATATCAATAACCTGAGATATGCAGATGACACCACCCTTATGGCAGAAAGTAAAGAGGAACTCAAAAGCCTCTTGATGAAAGTGAAAGCTCAACATTCAGAAAATGAAGATCATGGCATCTGGTCCCATTACTTCATGGGAAATAGATGGGGAAACAGTGGAAACAGTGTCAGACTTTATTTTTCTGGGCTCCAAAATCACTACAGATAGTGACTGCAGCCATGAAATTAAAAGACGCTTACTCCTTGGAAGGAAAGTTATGACCAACCTAGATAGCATATTCAAAAGCAGAGACATTACTTTGCCAATGAAGGTCTGTCTAATCAAAGCTATGGTTTTTCCCGTGGTCATGTATGGATGTGAGAGTTGGACTGTGAAGAAGGCTGAGCACTGAAGAATTGATGCTTTTGAACTGTGGTGTTGGAGAAGACTCTTGAGAGTCCCTTGGACTGCAAGGAGATCCAACCAGTCCATTCTGAAGGAGATCAGCCCTGGGATTTCTTTGGAAGGAATGATGCTGAAGCTGAAACTCCAGTACTTTGGCCACCTGATGCGAAGAGTTGACGCATTGGAAAAGACTCTGATGCTGGGAGGGATTGGGGGCAGGAGGATGAGGGGACGGCAGAGGATGAGATGGCTGGATGGCATCACTGACTCATTGGACATGAGTCTGAGTGAACTCCGGGAGTTGGTGATGGACAGGGAGGCCTGGCGTGCTGCGATTCATGGGGTCGCAAAGAGTTGGACACGACTGAGCAACTGAACTGAACGGAACTGATAGTTGATTTACAATGTGTTAGTTTCAGGTGTACAGCAAAGTCAATCATTTATACATATGTGCACTTTGTTTCAGATTCTTTTCCAATATAAGCCATGACAGAGTACTGAGCAGAGTTTCCTGTGCTATACAGTAGGTACTTATTAGTTATCTAGTTATCTAAATATAGTAGTATGTATATGTCAGTTCCAATCTTCCAATTTATCCCTCTTCCTCCTTAACCCTGGTAACCATAGTTTATTTTTTTCATTGTAACTATTTCTGTTTTGTAGATAAGTCCGTTTATATGACCCCTCTTAGATTCCACGTAAAAGCAATATCATATGATATTTGTCTTTGTTTGACTTCGTTAGTCTGACAACCTCTAGATCTCTCCATGTTACATGTTTGTTTGTTCTATATTCCACATATGAATGAAATCATATGGTAGCACTAGACTAAACCATACAGTCATCTCAATAGATGCAGAAAAAGCCTTAGACAAAACTCATCGTTTATTGACAATGAAAACTCTCCAAAAGGTATGAGTAGTGGGAAACTTCATAAACATGATAAAAAAACAGCTATGAAGCATAGCTGGCTTCACACTTTATGATGAAAGACTGAATGCTTTTTCCCCAAGATTAGAAATAGGCAAGGATATCTCCTCTTACCACTTCTATCCATCATGGTAGACATTAATACAGCAAAGCAAGAAAAAAAGAACACATTGGTTGGAAAGGAATAAATAAAATTCCCATAATTCAGAGAATATATGACTTTCTGCTTATAAAATCACAAAGAAAATAACAAAACTATAGAACTAATGAGTTTAGTAAGTTATCAAGAAGATAGGTCAATATTCAAAAATCCATCATAATTCTATATAATGTCAATAAATGATTGGAAATTGTATTTTATTTATTTTTTGTTTGTTTTTTCCTGTATTTTATTTTTAATTTACTTATTTTAATTGGAGGCTGATTACTTTACAATATTGTAGTGGTTTTGGCCATACATTGACACGAATCAGCCATGGGTGTGCATGTATTCCCCTTCCTGAACCCCCCTCCCACCTCCCTCCCCATCCCATCCCTCAGGGTTATCCCAGTGCACCGGCCCCGAGCACCCTGTCTCATGCATCGAACCTGGACTGGCAATCTGTTTCACATATGATATACAAATTGTAATTTTAAAGCAGTACCATTTGCAACAGTAGCAATGACATAAAGTCCTTAGGTATAAACCTTGCAAAATATGTGTAAGATGTGTTGAAAACTATAAAATTTTGAGGCTTCCCTGGTGGCTCAGTGGTAAAGAACCTGCCTGCCTATGCAGGAGACGCAGGTTCGATCCCTCAGTCAGGAAGATCCCCTGGAAAAGGAAATGGCAACCCACTCCAGAATTCTTGCCTGGAGAATCCCATGGACAGAGGAAACTGGTGGGCTACAGTCCCTAGGGTTGCAAAAGAGTTAGACATGACTTAGTGATTAAACAACAAAAATATAAATCAGATATGATAAATGGAGAAATTCAGTACATTCATGGATTGGAAGACTAAATAATTTTAAGATATCTGTGTTCCCAAATCGAAGAAAGAATTTTTGTAAAATTTGGGAAGCACATTGGAATATTTATATGGAAAACCAAATAAATTAGAATAACCAAGATAATTTCAAAGAGCAGCAAAGTCGAAGCACTCACAGTCCTCCTTTCCAGATCCACCCTTAAACTACAATAGTCGAGTAGTGCAATATTGGACAAAGGATAGCTGCATTCAAGTAAACGTTACTGGAGCTCGACAGAGATTTGAGAAATACAGCAATATTGATACAGTTAGTGGCCATTTGACAATTTTTGCAAAGGCAATTTTAAATAGAAAGTATAGTATGTATTTTCCACTGATATAGTTGGAATATTTGTTAAAAACTCTAAAAGGTATGTTACGAACCAGGGGAAAGTGTTTACAAATCACATATGAGTCCTTATCAGTAAAGGACTTGCATTTTGAAATACATAAAGTATTCTCACATTGCTATCATAATAAAACAAGCACAGTAAAATGAGCAAAAGATTTTAACAGACACTTCACAAAAAAGGATAATAGGGATGGCAAATAAGCACACAAAAACATGTTCAACATAATCAGTCATCAGAGAAATGCAAACTAAAAAAAAGAGAGAGAGATACACTAGAAACCTACTGGAGTAACTAATTTAAAAACCTTGTAAATATCAAATACTGCCAAAGATATGGAGCAATCAGAACTCTCATACATTGCTGGCAGGAAAGCAGAATAGTATACCGTCTTGGAAGACAGGTTGACTATATCATATAACCCAGAAATTTCATTCCGAAGAATCCATCCAAGTGAAATATAAGCATATGCTCACATAAAAGGCTGTATGTGAATGTTTATCGACACTTTATTTGTAATAGCTAAAAACTGGAAACAACCCAATTTTTTTTCAGCTGTGGAATGGATAAACACTCTGTGCTGAGTACACAGATTACCTCTCAGCAATCAACAGGAACCGACTGCAGAAGAACTACACAAATCCATAAATTGCAAATTCATTATGCTAAGAGAAAGAAGCCACCCTCAAAAGCCAACCTATGGTTTGATTCATTTTTTAATGACGTTCCTACAAAGTCAGAACTGTAAGGGCTGCAAACAGGTTCGTGGTTGCTAGGCGGTAGAAGGGTCAAGCACCAAGAAGCATGGGAGATTAGGTGAGTTGATAGAACTGTTCTGTGTCATGATGGGGTGGTGGCTGGCATGGGAGATTAGGTGAGTTGACAGAACTGTTCTGTGTCATGATGGGGTGGTGGCTGGCATGGGAGATTAGGTGAGTTGATAGAACTGTTCTGTATCATCATGGGGTGGTGGCTGTATGGCCACACCCTTTTGCACAAGCTGTTAGAGCTATACATTAAAAAGTGTGGCTATAACTTGATGTAAATTATGCATCCTCAGCCAGACAATGATTTTTCTAAGGCCAAGTAGTGCAAATGAATCGGTGCACTTACTCAACAGGCGCTCACACTCCCCACAGACCGTTTAATTGCTTTTCTACTAAACAAGCGAGATGAAGAGCTGTGGATGTTCTCATAAGGGGCCTATTCCCCTGACTGTTCTGTGTCCCTATGACTTCTCTAGGTTCCCGTTCAGTAGCCTTTGGAATCTCCAAAGTTACTACTTTAAACATCACAATAGAGGGCCAGTCTGTGCACACAGCCCCGTTGTTCCTTTTCTTATTCACCTGAATGGTAATAGTTTCTAGCACACATGTCAGTTTTCCTCCAAACAGGATTTGCTTAGAACCTGCAGCCACAGTCAAAGAAAACACTCCAAAATCAGGATTATACTTATTGAGGCTAAAATGATAACCCCTTTGCCCGAGTGTTTTGTACATCATTTTTCATTTGCTACTCACAGACAGATTTCTGTGAGATGTGTGGGACAGGTAAGTTTATTATTTTGTTTCATAAATAAGAAAACAGAACTTGAAAGAGGTAAATGACTCTTCCAAGGTATCATAAATAATACATTCAAGATATAGGGCTTGAACCCAGGTTTCCTAGTTCCATGTAAATGATTTTTCTTCCACTTATTCACTCTTCAGAGACCTTAAAATCTTTTTGCCAGTACCCGAGAGAGCTTTTCTGATAGACTTATACATTCCACCCTGGCTGAGTTTCTGCTGGTTGCCTTTCCCGTTTTGTCAAGGAGCAGGGTAAGCTTCTATGTTTTCCTATATAGTTTTAGTGAGAAGTGAAATCCATGCAAAAACAGTAAGGAGGCTGGGTCTACTATGTGATATTGTCACAGAATATTGGATGTTTTCAGTATTTTCCTCAAACTGTGAGGAGGAACTGGTTATGAAATATCAAAATCTACATCAGTGGGGAGTTTGTGATACTCAGGAAACGCCGCACAGGCAGTGTTCCTAAGAGGATAAGAGCAAACAGACAGCAACAAAAACAGAACAGAGCATGTGAAACAGACTGTGCTCTGATGTGGTAGCTTCATTCTGTTTACTAACTCTAGGCTTGTTATAGAAGTTAAATAGAACGGGGTGAAATGACACTTCTTTGGACCAGCAGAGGATCTCCATGAATTATGAAGCCTTTATTTCAGCCTTCTTTCCCCCTTAATGTCACTCACATTATTACCAGCACACCGTGTTGTTGTTAGATGCTCAGTCGTGTCCAACTCTTTCGTGACCCCCTGGACAGGGGTCCATGGAACCCCCACAGGGTTCCTCTCTTCACGGGGTTTCTCAGGCAAGAATATTGGAATGCATTGCCATTTCCGTCTCCAGGAGATCTTCCCAACCCAGGGAGTGAATTCGTGTCTCCTGCATTGGAGGCAGATTCTTTACCACTGAGCCACCTGGGAAGCCCCTAGCACATCCCGAAAAGTCAAAAGAGTGGTGGCTAAGGGCATAAGCTTTAAAATCTCTCTCACCTGGGTGTGACTCTTGAATTTATTTCTTATTAGGTGTGGAATTTTTTGAAGTAATGTAGCCTCTCAAATCTTCAGTTTCCATAACACCAAAATGTGGATAATAATAATCCATACCTTATAACACTGTAGGATAAAGTTGTAGAAAAATGTAACTTATAAGTTATTCCTGTCAACTCATAAATTACCTTAATAAATATCATAAGCATTGTGTAAATATTATGCTACCTAATTTAAGTCATGAGGATAAAATGAAATATATACACAGTTGCATATATAAAAAGCTCTTACTAGAGATTATAGAACAAAGAATATGCTAAAAAGTTATTTATATTAGTTTAGGGTGAACAAATACAATTGTCTTTATGCTCTGGGCATGAAAATTGTGAAGGGGAAGATGGTAAAGAAGAGTGGTTACTAATAAAGGGAAGCTGTGACATAAGCTTCAGGTCCAAATGAAAAAATTTAGAACGTGAAGATCACCTCAAAAGCAGATCTGAAAGCTAATCAAATACAATTTCAACCCTAGATTTTTGTGATGCAGATTATAGGTGATGGCCATGGGAGTAAGTTGAAGCAGAAGAAGACTCTTTCAACCCAAGGTAAAATATGGATCTCAAAGAATAACTTGAGCAAATGGCCACTATAGCCAATGACAGGCAGGGAAGACACAGTGAGGCCGGCTGGAGGGGTCAGAAGATCTGAGTGGATACCGTGTGTGTGCGTGCTCAATAGCTCATTCGTGTCCAGCTTTTTTGAGATTTCATGGACTGTAGCCCACCAGGCTCCTCTGTCTACGGAATTTTCCAGGCAGGAAAGAGGAGCCTGGTGGGCTACAGTCCATTTCCTACTCCAGGGAATCTTCCCGACCCAGGGATTGAACCCATGTCTCTTGAGCCTCCTGCATTGGCAAGTAGATTCTTAACCAGTGTCACCTGTATGAGGAAAGACTAGTTAAGAAGAGAGGCTATCACACTTCAAAAATAATCCACAGTCTGAAGACTTGACTATTGCATCCTACTTTTTTCAAACCAAGGTAGAAACCATGCTTTCATCCTGATATATTATTAGAGCTAGCACTCATCAGGCTTATGCTTATTGCTTCTCAGGCATTATTTTATTAACTTTAACTATGGCCCCATTCACAGTACATCTTTGTTTTTAATGAGAAATGTGAGGCTCAGAAAACTTAAGTTAGTACAGTGTCTCCCGATAGTAAATGGTAGGGCACTTTCAGAATGCTATTCAGCTCGTCCCAGATCTCGAGTTCTTACACTCAGGGCACTATTTTCCTTCTGTGCTGTTGTTTCTGGTTGGATACATTTGCTGTTGCGGTCACTGTGCTGCATGTGCATATGTCTCTGTTACTCCATTGTAAGTCCCAAATCCAGAGACAGTACATTAGTTCTTTCAGTATTCCTAGGAACTAATATTGAGTGTGGCCCAGTGCACTCGGTGAAAGACGTAAGTTGAATTAGTTCACTTCAGTTCAAATTTCAGTTAATATCATGAGAACTAGGAACTAGTCTATCCGAGCATAAAGCTTGGCTCTGCCAGTTACTACTCATGTAAATCAAATTAAGCAATCTTTTGGAGCCTAAGTTATCCCATAAAATCAGTGATGGTAATGACTAATGACTATGAACCTCATAGCATTGTTGAGAGGATGAAATGAATATATGTACATACAGTCAATCTTCAGATTCACAGATTTCCTATTTACAGATTTTCTTATAGTTAAAATTTATTTTAATCCTAAAATAAATATTTGCAGAGCTTTTGTGATCATTTAGGGACATGTGCAGAGTGGTAAAAAATCTGAGTTGCTTGACATTCACATTTCCAGCAGAGGTTGAACAAAGCAATTGTTCTACCTTCTTATTTCCATTTCCATGTTGTTTTTTATTTTTTGATATTTAATTAAAGGGTAATTGCTTTACAATGTTGCATTGGTTTCTTCCGTATGACAGCATGAATTAGTCATAGTGTAGTGAAGTCGCTCAGTTGTATCCGACTCTTTGTGACCCCATGGACTGTAACCTACCAGGCTCCTCCGTCCATGGGATTTTCCAGGCAAGAGTAGTGGAGTGGGTTGCCATTTCCTTCTCCAGGGGATCTTCCTGACCCAGGGATCAAACCCAGGTCTCCTGCATTGTAGGCAGATGCTTTTACCGTCTGAGCCACCAGGGAAGTCTATCAGCCATAAGTATATACATATGTCCCCTCCTTCTTGAGCCTCCCTCCCTCCCACCGCCAACCTCACCCCACCCCTTTAGGTGGGGTTGAACTCCTTGTGTTATACAACACCTCCCCTGGCTGTCTCTCTTACACACGGCAATGTCTCTGCTTCAGTGCTCCTCTCTCAGCTCATCTCACCCTCTCCTTTCCCCGGTGTCCACAAGTCTGTTCTCCGTGTCCGTGACTCCATTCCTGCCCAGTAACGGTACAGCTCATCTGTACCATTTTTCTAGATTTCACGTATATGTGCTGTTGCTTTTCAGTCACTAAGTTGTGTCTGACTCTGCAACCCCATGGACTGCAACATGCCCGGCCCCCCGGCCCTCACCATTTCCCGGAGTTTGCCCAAGTCCATTGTCATTGAATCGGTGGTGCTATCCAACCATCTGATCCTTTGCTGCCTTCTTTTCCTTTTCCCTTCAATTTTTCCAAGCCTCAGGGTCTTTTCAAATGAACTGGCTCTTCGCATCAGGTGGCCAAAGTACTGGAGCTTCAGCTTCAGCATCAGTTCTTCCAGTGAGTATTCAGAGTTGATTTCCTTTAGGGCTGCTAGTTTGATTTCCTTGCAGTCCAAGAGACTCTCAAGAATATAAATATAAATATATATAAAATAGTCCATTTTATATATGTACTACAATTTCTTTTTTTTTGTTTGTTTGCCACTTTATTTTTGTTATTGAAGATGTGTTAGTTTCTGGTGTACAGCAGAGTGATTCAGTTATACATTCTTTTTCATATTATTTTCCATTGTGGTTTATTACAGGACTGAATATAGCTCCCTGTGCTACACAGGAGGACCATGTTGTTTATTCATTCTGTGTATAATAGCTTGCATCTGCTAGTCCCGAGCTCCCAATCCAGCCCTTCCCCACTCCTGTCCCCCTAGGCAACTGCAAGTCTGTGTCAGTGCGTCTGTCTCTGTTTCATGGATAGATTCGTTTCTGTCATATTTAGATTCCACATGTAGATGATACCATACGATATATCTTTCTCTGTTTTACTTCACATCATATGATGGTCTCTAGTTCCATCCATTTAGTTGCAAATGGCATTATTTCATTCTTTTTGTGGCTGAGTACTGTTCTCTTTTGTGTGTGTGTGTGTGTGTGTGTGTATCTCGTGTGTGTGTGTGTGTGTGTGTGTGCTTGTGTCTCACATCTTCTTTATCCACTCAGCTGTCAGTAGACATGTAGGCTGGTTCCGTGTCTGGGCTATTGTCAATGGTACTGCTATGAATGTAGTGAAAGTCACTCAGTCATGTCCGACCCTTTGTGACCCCATGGGCTGCAACCTGCCAGGCTCCTCTGTCCATGGACCTCTCCAGGCCGGAAAACTGGAGTGGGTAGCCGGTTTTCTTCCCCTTCTCCAGGGGATCTCCCCAAGCCAGGGACCGAACCCAGGTCTCCTGCATTGCAGACGGACTCTTCACCATCTGAGCTGCCAGGGAAGCCCATGAACACGGGGTGCATGTGTCTTTTTGAACTATACTTTTGCCCTGATATATGCCAGGAGTGGGATTTCTGGATCACACGGCAACTCTATTTTTAGCTTTTTAAGGCACCACCATGCTTTTCTCCATAGTGGCTGCACCAATGTACGTTCCCACCAACAGTGTAAGAAGGTTCCGTTTTTTCGACATCTTCTCTAGCATTTGTTATTTGTAGACTTTTTAATGATAGCCACTCTGACCAGTGTGAGGTGGCACCTCGTTGTGATTTTGATTTTGTTTGCCACTTTGAATAATCCTCAAACAAGCAAGTAGCAACAAAGTATCTCCCAGAGAATTTCCTGGTGGTCGAGGGGTTGGGACTATAATTTCTTTACCCATCCATCTCTTGATGGACACCTAGGTGCTTCCACGCCACGGATACTGTACAAGTGCTTTCATGCAGGCTTTGCAGTGTCAGTTTTCACATTTTTATGCTTCCTGTTCTGTGATTTTTTAATTAAGAAAATTAAATTTTCCTGAGTGTAGTGCTAAAAGAAGACTGTGATGTGCCTTAAGGAGAAAATAAGTATATGACATATAATGCTGTTGGCTGTGAGATCAATGTTAATGAATCCACAGTATATATTAAATAAGATCTCTTTAAAGAGAAACATACATAAAAAATATTTTGGATTGAACGACTGATGAAAATGTGGCCAGAGTCTTGCAGGAAACTATTTTTGCTGGGAGCAAAGAAGCATTCATGAATTCGCTGCTCACTGTTATTTTATAGAACCTAACTGCTACAGATAATGGGGACCAGCTGTGACATATATATATATGTATATGTATATATGTATATTCCTGAAAGTGAGCACTGTAGAAGGGTAAGCTGTTTCTATTCTCAGTAGATATGATTTGGAAGATGGAGTCATTCCAGATATGTGATGACCTTCAGTTCAGTTCAGTTCAGTCACTCAGTTGTGTCTGACTCTTTGCGACCCCGTGGACTGCAGCATGCCAGGCCTCCCTGTCCATCACCAACTCCCGGAGTTTACTCAAACTCATGTCCATTGAGTCAGTGATGCCATCCAGCCATCTCATCCTCTGTCGTCCCCTTCTCCTCCCGCCTTCAATCTTTCCCAGCCTCAGGGTCTTTTCAAAGGAGTCAGTTCTTTGCATCTGGTAGCCAAAGGATGAATAGTACGATGACCTTAGACAAGGTCGTCATAACCCTTTCTTTACCTCAGTTTCTCATATACAAAATTAGTAAATGGGGTGACTGATCCATGAAACTCTTAAATTTCAACTATTAATTTTTTTTTACTAATTTTCTTATGTGTATGCTTTAGAGCTGTAGAACAAATTATGCTGTAATTGAAATAGTTCACAGCGCATTTATGCATCCAGTCCCACTGTGCCCTGTCCTTTCCATTCCTCTGCTCCTTTACTTCTCATTGTTGCAGGGCATCCTGCGATTCCTAAATGACACCATGGACAACAAAACAGAAGTGACTGCGTTCATCCTCCTAGGACTTGCTGATGCCCAGGACTACAGGTCCCACTTCTCATGATGTTTACCCTCACTTACCTTATCACTCTAGCTGGAAATCTGGGGATGATCATGCTGATTCTGCTGGACCCTCACCTTCACACTCCTATGTACTTTTTCCTGAGTAACCTCTCTCTGGTGGACTTTGGTTACTCCTCAACAGTCACACCCAATATGACAGCAGGATTCCTTACAGGAAATAAGGTCATTTCTTACAATGCATGTGCCGCTCAGCTGTTCTTTTTTATGGTCTTTGGCACTGGGGAAAGTTACCTCTTGGCATCAGTGCTTATGACCGATATGCAGCAGTGTGCAAACCTCTGCATTGTGCCACCACCATGACAAAAAATAGGTGTGCTTGTCTTGTCATAGGCTCTTACGCATGTGGTGTTCCGAATGCCTCTGTAAACATTGGAGATAACTTCAGTCTGTCTTTCTACAGGTCCAGTGTGGTCCATCGCTTCTTCTGTGACGCTCCAGCACTCATAACCCTTTCCTGCTCTGAGAAGCACGTCAGTGAGTTGGTTCTTGTTCATATCAATACCTTCCATGTGGGTTTTACTCTCATGATTCTCTTTATTTCCTACCTGCTCATATTATCACCATTCTGACGATGCACTCAGCTGAGGGACATCAGAAGGCTTTGTCTACCTGTGCTTCTCACCTCACTGCTATCTCCATTTTTTATGGGACAGTCATATTCATGTACTTACAGCCCTCCTCCAGTCATGCCATGGATACAGATAAAATGGCCTCTGTGTTATATGCTATGGTCATACCTATGCTAAACCCTGTGGTCTATAACCTGAGGAACAGGGAGGTCAAAAGTGCATTCAAGAAGGTTGTTGAGAAATCAAAATTGTCTCTAGGATTAGCTCTTTAATGATGTAGGATCCAGAAAAGTTAGCATCATCTCAAAGGTATCCTTTCGTCATCTCTAAGGTATCCTTTGCTCAGTGACTCACATGTTAAGGCCCACACTGCACTTATCTTCCTGAGGAGATATGCCCCCATCGTATGATGTTAGATTCCTAGTGGAAACCGATTATTATCATGTTGATGCAAATGGACATGCAAAAACAGGAGCATACACAAGCCTAGGGTTAGAACTGTGTTTCTTTGTCCCATGTATGCACATACAGACTGGAGCAGGAAATTTGTTAAATAAATAAATCACATATGGCTAGTTTTTGAAAAAGAAAAGACTTAAATGATCGATTGGGGTACCATATGATCCAATAATTCCACTCCTGAGAATATATCAGGACAAAACTATAATTCAAAAACATACATGCACCCTTATGTTCATGTCAGCACTATTTGCAATAGCTAAGATATGGAAATAACCTCGATTTCCACTGACAGATGAGTGGATAAAGAATATGTGGTACATTTATACGATGGAATACTACTCAGCTATAAAAACAAGAATGGTATTTGTACCAACAGGGAGGGACCTGGAGATTATCATATCAGATAAAGTAAGTCAGAATGACAAACACCTGTGATATCACTTACGTGTGGAATCTAAAATATGATACAAATGAACTTATCTACAAAACAAAGTGTCTTGCAAGACACAAAGAACAGACTGGTGGTTGCCAAGGGGAAGGGAGACGAAGGAGAGCTGGATCGGGAGTTTGGGATGAACAGATGAAAACTATCACATATGAAATGGATAAACAGCAAGGCCCTACTGTATAACATACTGTTTCCCTTTTCCCCATCTATTTGCCATGGAGTGATGGGACCAGATGCCATGATCTTAGTGTTTTGAATGCTGAGTTTCAAGCCAGCTTTTTCACTCTCCTCTTTCACTTTCATCAAGAGGCTCTTTAGTCCCTCTGCACTTTCTGCCATAAGGGTGGTGTCATCTGCACATCTGAGGTTACTGATATTTCTCTCGACAATCTTGATTCCAACCTGTGCTCCATCCAGCCCAGCGTTTCGCATGATGTCTTCTGCATAGAAGTTACATAAGCAGGGTGACAGTATACAGCCTTGACGGACTCCTTTCCTATTTGGAATGAGTCCATTGCTCCATGACCGCTTCTAACTGTCGCTTCTTGACCTGCATACACGTTTCTCAGGAGACAGGTAAGGTGGTCTGGTATTCCCATCTGTTTTAGAATGTTCCACAGTTTGTTGTGATCCACACAGTCAAAATGGAAATGAGTTTGGGTAAACTCCCGGAGTTGGTGGTGGACAGGGAGGCCTGGTGTGCTGCGGTTCCTGGGGTCACAAAGAGTCGGACACGACTGACCAACTGAACTAAACTGAGCACAGTCAAAGGCTTTTGCGTAGTCAGTGAAGTAGAAGTAGATGTTTTTCTGGAGTTCTCTTGCTTTTTCTATGATCCAACGAATGTTGGCAATTTGATCTTTGGCTCCTCTGCCTTTTCTAAATCCATCTTGTACTTATGTATATATTCAAACTAAAACATAAATTCCATATGAGAAATAGCTTCATCTGTTTTGTTCATAACTCCTCGGTAAAAGTGAGTGAAAGCATTAGTTGCTCAGTCATGTCCAACTCTTTTTGCCCTCCAGACTCCTCTGTCCATGGAATTTTCCAGGCAAGAATACTGGAGTTGATAGCCATTCCCTTCATGGGATCTTCCTGACCCGGGAATCAAATCTAGGTCTCTTGCATTGCAGGCAGATTCTTTCTCATCTGAGTCACCAGGGAAGCCCCTAGTCCTTGGTACCTAAATCAATTTCTGGATCATAGGAAAGTTAAATAAATATTTTTAAATGAATGAATGTGTGAATGAATGGATGGATGAAGCTTTTATTTCAGCTTCACCCATCAGGATGAGTATATTAAATATCTGAATCAGGATATTTATAATTCATTCATAAAATAAATCTTCTATGTAAAATTAGCATTTTAAGAGGCATGACTGGTGTTTTGTTTGACTGAAATATTTTCTACATTGTCACTCAGTGCTTTTGATTCCCACTGACAGACACAATGATTATCTGGAAACTTTGTCATCATTCCTTAGAAATGATATCTCATTGTTGCTAAGTCACTTCAGTCGTGTCCAACTCTGTGTGACCCCATAGATGGCAGCCCACCAGGCTCCCCTGTCCCTGGGATTCTCCAGGCAAGAACACTGGAGTGGGTTGCCATTTCCTTCTCCAGATATCTCACTGACAACACATCAAACAGATTCTATCTAGTGAGTCATAAAAGACAAAGAGCTGACTTATTTGGAAAGACCCTGATGCTGGGAGAGATTGAGGGCAGGAGGAGAAGGCGACGACAGAGGATGAGATGGTTGGATGGCATCACCGACTCACTGGACATGAGTTTGAGTAAACTCTGAAAGTTGGTGATGGACAGGGAGGCCTGGCGTGCTGCAGTCCATGGGGTCACAAAGAGTCAGAGACGACTGAGCAACTGAACTGAACTGAACTGAACTGAAAAGACAAAACATATCAAACTATTTTAATGCTTAATATCTGAGTTGGTTATGGTAATGCAGTTCATTCCAGTGACTCTAAGCCTCCATAGATAATGTAAACATAATCGTACTTATCAACAGTAAACATAACCTATATTAAGTATCCGAGTAGAATAATATTTATGTGTTTTACTTTGATCCTTGGGGAACTCAATTCTGTAATAAAGATGCCCATAGGAACTTGCACTGATATTCCTTTCTCTGCGTCTACATACTTGGAGGCTTCCGTACTCCCAGTATTTGCAAGACTGAGTTTGGATGTACTGAGATGGACAGCAGTGTGGACGGATGTTGTAATCCTAATATAGTCTCTTCTGGCTCTAAGTTTATGATGATAGTGATGTGTCTTCTACTGGGGCCATTTAAAAGCTACTTTTTAAACTTTTTTAATCGTAGGGTGAGTATAATATTGTGATGTTTCTTCGTACAGCACTGTGAAATGGCCGTAGGCGTACATGTGCCCCCTCCCTCTTGTACTTCTCTCCCACTCCTCCCCCTCCCAGCCCTCTAGGCTGTAACAGACCAGCAGCAGCGTCCCACTGGCTGTCTGTTTCACACGTGACATTGTGTGTGCCAGTGCTGTCCTCTCAAACCGCCCCACCCTCTCCTCCCCCCACTGTGCCCCAAAGTCTGCTCTCTGTGTCTGTGTCTCCTCCACTGCTCTGCACGCAGGATCATCGGTGCCAACTTTCTAGATTCCTTACGTATGTGTTAATATACAGTGCTTGTCTTTCCGACTCACTTCACTCCATATAATAGGCTCTAGGTTCATCCATCTCATTAGAACTGACTCAAATGTGCTCCTTTTTATAGCTTAGCAACATTCCAGTGTGTATATGTACCACAACTTCCTTATCCATTTATCTGTCAATGGACATCTAGGTTGCTTCCATGTGCTAGTTACTGTAAATAATAAATGCTTTTAGGATATGTTTTAGATTTACAGAATAGGAGCAAAGATATGTGAGCCACAAAACAGAAAGAACTTGGATTACTGTTCTACTGAGCTTCTGTAGAACAACTAACTGAACAATAGATGAGCAAGAAAAATCTCTGCGGTTAAGCCACTGTAATTTTGGACTTTGCTTGTATAACAGCAAAAATAGTAGTATTTATACCAACTAACATAAAGAGATTCCCCAAGACAATCTGGATGCTGCTTGCAAGAAGCGGAAGGACACTGTGGCAAGAAACACCGTGAAGTGTCTACAGCACAATTTAATTTCACTGATATCTGTCGATTCTCAATCAGCTTCTAAAACACAACCAGGAGGAAAAAAAAACCCACAAGTTTTTGGGGAAAAAAGACCATTCTAACCACATTTTCTTATCTAAGGAAATTTACCAAAGTCTTCTGAGCTTCTTGCATTTATTCATGGTTTTGTGTGTCCAGTGTTTTACTGATATGCTTGTGTTGTTATGTGGTAGAGAAAATAAGAGCATATGAATGAATCAAATATAATTAATAAAGTTTATTACAAGCAGGGCACCAAATACTCAAAGACCCCTGTGGACATCCTCATTCAGATATTACTTAGTTGGACATTTTATCTTTTCTTGGTGATGGACTTTTGAAGGAGAAATGGTAACAGTATCTCAGTAATTTAAGAGTAGTGTGGGCCCTAAAATGTGGATAATTTCATGGTTAAAACAGGAGAGGAATGAAACTAGGTTATTTGGAATATTACAGCTTTAAAAGGTAAAGCCTAGAGACAAGTTTGCTTTTTCCACTGCCTTCTTGAAAGCACTTTTAACCTCCTTGTTTCTTAAACTATAGACCAGGGGGTTCAGCATGGGGATGACCATCGTATAGAACACAGATGCGATTTTGTGTGTGTCCATGGAATGACTGGAGCTGGGCTGGGAGTACATAAAGATGGCGATCCCATAGAAGATGGAGACTGTGGTGAGGTGAGAAGCACAGGTGGATAAAGCCTTCTGATATCCCTCAGCTGAGTGCATCTTCAGGATGGTGACAAATATGAACAGGTAGGAAATCAAGATAACCAAGAGGGCAAAAAAGATATTGAAGCTTGCCACAAAGACGAGAACTAGCTCACTAACATGTCTATCAGAGCAAGAGAGAGCCACGACTGCTGGAACATCACAGAAAAAGTGATGGAGTAGGTTGACCTACAGAAAGAGAGACTGAATGTGTCCCTGCTGTGAACAGAGGCACTCAGGAAGCCGTAGATGTGGGGGCCTGCAGCCAGCCCAGCACGCACACGGGTTGTCATGGCGGTCGTGTAGAGCAGGGGTTTGCACACGGCTGCGTAGTGATCATAAGCCATTGAGGGCAAGAGGAAATTTTCCACGGTGGCCAGGGCTACGAAAAAGAACATCTGAGCAGCACACGCATTGTAGAAGGTGACCTGGTCTCCCATAAGCAGCTCAGCCATGACCTTGGGAGTGACAGCTATAGAATAACAAAAGTCCGCTAAAGACAGATTACTAAGGAATAAGTACATGGGAATGTGAAGACGAGAGTCCATGAGAATCAAAACAACCATCCCCAGGTTTCCAACCACGCTGAAGAGGTAGATGAGAGTAAACACGATGAATAAGGGGACCTGCAGTCCGGGGGCACTGGCGAGTCCCAGCAGGACGAACTCAGTCACTCCTGTTTTGTTCTCCATGGGTGTGGTTTGGGAATCACAAGACGCCCTGGAGCAATGAGAAATAAAGGAACAGAGAAATTGAATGGAGAGAAATTGAAACAGATCGGTAACTGGATGATTGGTAGATAGGTAGATGTGCATTATTGCATTATAGCAGTAATTATAGCCTCAATATTATTCATATAAAATATGGCTTTGGCAACAAGTTTTGCTGCATATTAATAAATTATAGAGTTATACATTGTTGAAACTGAAGGATCTTTATGGTTCATCTCCTACTGTCTAAATTTTATAAACTTGTAAACTGAAATATGAAAATATAAAGTCTTGATCCAGATGGCATGTCTAGAGTGAATACATGTCATTTCAGTTCCCTGAGCCTCGTAAATGCTTACATTTCTATGCTGCTGTTGTGCCTGGAGCTGCCCTGTACACTTCACCTGGGTATCAATTTGCTTTTCTCAATAAGCTTGTAAGACTGACTAGTCGTTACCCTCTTTTAACTTTGGAAGTATAGGGGTTGAGTATTGTATTTAAATTCACAAAATGATTACCGTCGAAGTCAAGTTTTGTACCCATGAAGAGTTGTTCTTTGGCCCCCTGGTCTGAGACTTTGGGATTAACAGATGCAAAGTATGGTATACAGGATAGATAAACAATAAGGTCTGCTGTAAAACACGGAGAACTGTATTCCATAGCTTGTGGTAAACCATGGTGGGAAAGAACATGAAAAAGAATGTGTATGTATAACTGAGTCACTTTACTGTACAACAGAAGTGAAACACGCAGTGTAAATCAACTGTACTTCAAAAAAATTTTTTAAAGAAATAAATTAAACTCACCTCCAATAAATAAATAAATAAAATTGAGTTTTACTCAATTTACGATTACTCATTGTCTCCATTGGCCCAAACTCAGTGTTTGGGTTTCCCCATTAAGTGGCTGAGACACGTGTGTGCAATAGATACAGCGGGATAACTAGAGCACTAGCCCGCACAGGCCGTCCTGAGGGGAAGACAGAGCATTGGGCGTGAAGCTTGGGTTCTGGGAAGAGATGGGTGTGAGTCATATCATTTGCTACCCAGGAGTCTTTGGTTGTAACCTAACTACTTGATCCTGGTTTTCTCCATGTACAGAAGAATAATACCTCAAGGTAGTATTATGAGAATTAGATGAAATAATGTACCAAAAAAAAAAAAAAAGTCAAATGCTGAGTGCCTAGCATCTCCTGATAATCATTAGTTGTGACATTATCATTAGGATGGAATGAGAGGCTACATGTTTGAGAAAGGCAGGTGAAATCAGGGATTCAGGTGTGGATGAGTTTTGAAGTCTTGCAGCCTCTCTCTTCCTTTATCTCACACTCTGTCCACCAAAACTTTTGTGTCTTCCAATGTCTCCCAGTCTACTGGGTCTCTGCTACCATCAATGGCTGTTCCAGCCACTCCACATGAACCATTCGTTTGTCTATTTTCTTTCTTAAAGTCTTTATTTTAGCATGAGTTGAGTCTCTTTCTTTAAGCTCATTCTTTCTCTCATTACCCGCATCTCACCTCATTGGCTCGCTACAGAGAGCATGTATGTGCTGTGTTGTGTGCATGTGCACTCAGTCATGTCCAGCTCTTTGCGATGCCATGGACTCCCCACCACGCTCCTCTATCCTTGGGACTTTTCATGCAAGAATACTGGAGTGGGTTGCCATTTCCTTCTCCAGGGGATCTTCCCCACCCAGGGATCATACCCACTTCTCTTACATCTCCTGCATTGGCAGGTGGGTTCTTTAGCAGCTGAGCCACTGGGGAAGCCCCCATTAAGAGCATATGCATCTATGTTTATGTGTATGTATACACATATAGTTACTCGTGTGTTTATATGTATTTACACATGTATACAAATAATACACACACTCATTCCTCTGAGTGAGTGAGTGAGTGGAAGTTGCTCAGTTGTGTCCAACTGTTTGCAACCACATGGACTATAGTTTGCCAAGCTCTTCTGTCCGTGGAATTCTCCAGGCAAGAGAACTGGAGTGGGTAGCCTTTCCCTTCCCCAGGGAATCTCCCCAACCCAGGGAAATTCTTTACTGTCTGAATCACCAGGGAAGCCCACCTTTCCTTTTAATCCTCAGTGATGCTGTAAGGTGGACCATGTTATAATACCCATTTTACCAGTAAGAACACTGAGGACTTGAGCAGCTATGTAAAGCTGCACAATTACAGAGTTAGTGTGAAAAAGATTCAGGATTCAAGATTCAAACCCGACCATGACCAAATCAGAAGCCTGTGCTTTCCACCACCTCACTAGCTGCATTTGCAAATGTGTGAGTAATCACAAGGATGAGATTATGGGGAAAGATTACAATAGAGTACAGATCTCACTAACTTGATCAGAACACTTCTGTGGTTTGAAGAAGCATTATTTCACTCTCTTGTGGTTTTCTTTCTTGCCTCCAATGAGAGGACATAGGAGAGTAACTAACATGAGATTAAGACTTAGTAACAGGACCATTTATAAATAATTTTTTTTTGCTATTCTTTTATAGGAGAACAACATGAGTTTATCCATACATATCTCTAAACTCCTGTTAATGGAAATTTTGACATTCAAACTTCAGCCTCAACTCACCATTTTAGAAAAAAATGTTGAAGCCATCTCTTTCTGTGCTCAGATAATTCATAGTAGACATAGCTGCCGCATAGATTTTACATGAATTATACTTCTCACTAAAAATGTATATGAAACATAGAAGCTTACCTTGCTGCTGGAAAAGAAGAGAGTCAATCCGAAGAGTGATAATGCAATCAGATATTTAGTCATGGAATAAAGCGCATATCCCTTGTAGCTCAGTTTGTAAAGAATCCGCCTGTGATGCAGGACACCCTGGGTTCAGTTCCTGGGTCCAGAAGATCCCCTGGAGAAGGAAATAGCAACCCACTCCAGTACTCTTGCCTGGAAAAATCCCATGGACAGAAGAGCCTGGCGGGCTACAGTTCATAGCTTTGCAAGAGTTGGACACGACTTAGTGACTAAACCACCACTGTTGAGACGTTCTTTATCAGATACTGGTCCAAAGATTCCAAGACCTCGAAGACAAGTAAAGATGGAGGAAGGCACCCAACATGGAGTTAGAAACCTGCATAAAAGTCCCGAATTCACCACTAATTCTGACTATGCTCTTGGAGAAGTCACTTTTCTTCTCCTTGTTTGAAAAACAATTAATAATATTACCTCTTTTCATATATTTTGTACAGACTTGTGCTTGCAACTAGCAGATGAGGGAAGCTCCATGAAACACCTTGCTGAGAGGTTATCACTTTAAAGCTGATCAATATAATTTTACTCTGAGACGTTTTCTCTGGCCACTATAGCAAATCCTCAGGTTTGAGGTCAGACAGGGATGCCTGTGTTTGCTAAACGATGGCCAAGGGGCTCAGCACAGTCAGTGATGTCATGTAGATTTATGTTGGGATTTCAGAAGCTGGCTCATGGGAGTCAGAAGGGAGCCACAGAAACAGAATTCTCTGCGGCTTTCCCCCATGAGAGCATCTGTAGCTCTCATCCCATGTTTTTAGGGAAGACAATTAAATAGCTTGTGGGATTCTGCTGGATATATTGAGAGTGTACACGTGTTTTCACATTCACTGCTTGTTCTTCATTTTTTTTCCACTTTTTCCTCAAAGTATAATTTACAAACCATCAACATCCACAGCTTCTAGTGTATTATTCTAAGAGTTTGGTTAAGTTTTATCTGGTCAGGTACCACTGCCACAACTACAATAGAAGAGTTCTATCACCTAAACAAAACCCTGAGCTTTTTAATGCCAAGAGCAGACTATCAATGTCTTAAGCTCAAGCAGTCAAGTAGAAAGTGAATTCAACTTGCTACCATTTTGTTTTATTCAGGCCCACAATGGATTGGATGGTCATCACTCACATCGGAGAGGGTCATCTGCTTCACTCATGTCGCTGATTGAAATGCTGGTCTCGTCTATAAACACCCGCACAGTCACACGCAAAGACAGTGGTTAATAACGTATCAGGCATTCCCTGACCTACTCTAGTTGATACATATAATTAGCCATCACAGAGCGACTAGTTATTTTCGTTTTGCTGTCTTTTGCTGTCTTGTAGCTATCCCCCCCTCTTTTATTCTCTTGATACCTTGCTTTGTGCGTCGCTGACTTTTTGTAGTGATAGACTGATTCCTTTCTCATTTTCTGTGGTGCGTCTTCTGCTGGTACCGTCTTTGGGATTACCCTGGGGCTTACACAAAACATCTCATAGTTACAACTGTCTTTTTGACTGGTAACAATTTAACTTCCACCACTTACAAAACTCTGCTCCTATATACCTCTCTCTTTTCCTTACTCATATCACAAATTGTATCTTTCCATATTTGGTATCTGGTAATACAAAATTACAGTTACAGTTATTTTTATCTGTTTACCTTTTATATTCTATGCTAGAATTCAAAGTGATTTACATACTTCAATTACCATATTGCAAAATTCTATATATTTGCCTTTATTGGTGAGTTTTCTATTTTCATATGCTTTTGTATTGCTGTCTAATGTCTTCTCATTTCGACTTGAAGGACTGCCTTTAGCATTTCCTATCAGGCAGATCTACCAGTGGTGAACTCCTTCCGCCTTCCTAAAAGTTGGGCGCAGAATTGACATACAATGGTACATGAGTTTCAGGTGTATAACACTGTGACTTATATGCATTAAAGATGATCACCGCAATGAGGTTAGTTACCATCTCTCTCAATTTAAAGTTTTTGTAGCACTATTAACTAGTATAATTGGAGATGGTGCCTTTTAATCGCTTTCACCTACTTCACCAATCCCCCACCCTCTCCTTACGGCAGACAGCTACACAGCGCCGCCCCGCCAGCTGCCTGTTTTGTTTATGGTGATGTGCACGTCCCAATGCTGCTCTCTCGATCTGCCCCACCCTCTCCTTCCCCGCTGTGCCCACAGTCTGTTCTCTGTGTCTGCGTCTCTATTCCTGCCCTGCAAATAGGTTCTTCAGTACCATTTTTTTAGATTTCCTATATATGTGCTAGTACACAATATTTGCTTTTCTCTTTCTGACTTACTTTGCAGGAATTTTGATTGGAACTCTACTGAGTTTGTCTCCTCAAAATTCAGAATTGCCTAGTCCAGCCCTCTAGTGTTTCACCCTATTACCTTTAACATGTGACGTCTTGTGAGGGAAAGTGTCTTGAAACAGAGTTCCCTCTTCTAGCAGTTTTTTGTCTCCTCATGTAAAGGTACTTCAGGGGAATTTACTCTAACAGAAGTGAAAGAAAGTGAAAGTGAAAAAGTCTCTCAGTCGTGTCCAACTCTGTGACCCCATGGACTATACAGGCCATGGAATTCTCCAGGCCAGAATACTGGAGTGGGTAGCCTTTCCCTTCTCTAGGGGATCTTCCCAACCCAGGGATCCAAGCCAGGTCTCCTACATTGCAGGCAGATTCTTTACCAGCTGTGCCACCAGGGAAGCCCAAAAATACTGTCATGGTTAGCCTATCCCTTCTCCAGCAGATCTTCCTGACCCAGGAATTGAATTGGGGTCTCCTGCATTGCAGGCAGATTCTCTACCAACTGAGCTATCAGTAATAGAAGAGTTTGGACCAATTCTTCAGCACCCACTTATCCAAAACTTAAAGACTACTAGTAATATATGGAGATTTGCTTTTTACCACATGTCCAAAAATATCTGTTATAATCTGTTTATTCAGTTATAGCCATCCCAGTGTATCTGATATGGTGTCTCACTGTCATTTTAATTTTTATGATTTATGATCATTATCTCTTCATGTGGATGTTAGGTACTAATACATGTTTTTCTATAAAATGTATTTTCAAATTTTCCCCATCTTCAATTGAGACATTTGTCTTCCCATTACTGAGTTATAAGATTTCTATCTTCTCAAAATTATCTTTTTAATTAGATATTTGGTTTGCAAACTTTCTCTCCAAATTTGTGGTTTAATCTTTTTATTTTATAAATGATGTTTCTTAATATAGAAACATTTTGAACTTTAATAAAGTTAAAATTATAACTCCAGAATTTCTAACTGCTTCTTTTTTATAACTTTAATATCTTTGTTGATATTCTCTATTAGATGTTGTTGTTTAGTTGCTAAGTCAAGTCCAGCTCTTTGTGACCCCCATGGACTATAGCCCTCCAGGCTTCTCTCTCCATGGGACTTTCCAGGCAAGAATACTGGAATGGGTTGCCATTTTCTTCTCCAGGGGATCTTCCTGACCCAGGGATCAAACCCACATCTCCTCCATCTCCTTCACTGGCCGGCAGATTCTTTACCGCTGAGCCACCAGAGACTCCCAGTCTCTATTAGATGAGTCACTGTAATCACGTGTGTTTGTGTGAACTGTTGCTTCATTCCTGCCCGACTCTTTGCGACCCTATGAACTGTAACCTGACAGGCTCCTCTGTCCATGGGATTCTCCAGGCAAGAATGCTGGAGTGGGTTGCCATTTCCTCTTCCAGGGGATCTTCCCGTCTCAGGGCTCGAGCCTGCCTCTCTTATGTCTCCTGCAGTAGCAGGCGGGTTCTTTACCAATGTGCCACCTGTGTTTTCCTTCAATTCTTTACCTGTTGTTTCCCTCAGCTCTTTGAAAGTGTGTGGACATCCTCAGAGAGTTTCTGTTGACTACTTTTTCATATTTTCCTCCAAATTTTCATGATTCACATTGTGTGTGTGTGTGTGTGTTAAATAAATGGATGCTTTAGACAATATAGTGTAGAAACTGAATTCTGACTAGCTCTGCGAAGCAACAGTTAGAACTGGACATGGAACAACAGACTGGTTCCAAATAGGAAAAGGAGTATGTCAAGGCTGTATATTGTCACCATGCTTATTTAACTTATATGCAGAGTATGTCATGAGAAACGCTGGGCTGGAAGAAGCACAAGCTAGAATTAAGATTGCTGGGAGAAATATCAATAACTTCAGATATGCAGATGACACCACCATTATGGCAAAAAGTGAAGAGGAACTAAAAAGCCTCTTGATGAAAGTGAAAGAGGACAGTGAAAAAGTTGGCTTAAAACTCAACATTCAGAAAACAAAGATCATGGTATCTGGTCCCATCACTTCATGGGAAATAGATGGAGAAACAGTGGAAACAGTGTCAGGCTTTATTTTTTGGGGCTCCAAAATCACTGCAGATGGTGACTGCAGCCATGAAATTAAAAGACGCTTACTCCTTGGAAGGAAAATTATGACCAACCTAGATAGCATATTCAAAAGCAGAGACATTACTTTTCCAACAAAGGTCTGTCTAGTCAAGGCTATGGTTTTTCCTGTGGTCATGTATGGATGTGAGAGTTGGACTGTGAAGAAGGCTGAGCACTGAAGAATTGATGCTTTTGAACTGTGGTGTTGGAGAAGACTCTTGAGAGTCCCTTGGACTGCAAGGAGATCCAACCAGTCCATTCTGAAGGAGATCAGCCCTGGGTGTTCTTTGAAAGGACTGATGCTAAAGCTGAAACTCCAGTACTTTGGTCACCTCATGCGAAGAGTTGACTCATTGGAAAAGACCCTGATGCTGGGAAGGATTGGGGGCAGGAGGAGAAGGGAACGACAGACGATGAGATGGGTGGATGGCATCACCGACTTGATGGACGTGAGTTTGGATGAACTCCGGGAGTTGGTGATGGACAGGGTGGCCTGGCGTGCTGTGATTCATGGGGTCGCAGAGAGTCGGAGACGACTGAGTGACTGAACTGAACTAAACTGTAATTGTTTGATATTTGCTTTTGTTTGTTTAGTGACCTGACTGTACTAATTTTAGGGTCTGTTTCCCTGTGCTGTAGAGCCACTAAAGTCTCTGCCCAGTCTTTTAAAATCTCATTTTTATTTATAAGCCTGTCTTCTCTGGGGTTGCAGCTGTTGTGTTGGCCAACCAATAGTCAGAGTTTTCCCTATACACATTTTGATGAGAGGGTCTGAATGTGTGGATTGGGGACCATATCCGAAATTTAGACAGTTGACAGATCTTGCTTTGGGTTTTGCTTTCTGTTTGTGCAGGTCCTCAAGGTCAGCTGGAATAAGTAATTGGCATCTGCTCTGTTCTTTCCTCATAGCTCAGTTGGTAAAGAATCTGCCTGCAGTACAGGAGACCCAGGTTTGATACCTCGGTCGGGAAGATCCCTTGGAGAAGGAAATGGCAACTCACTCCAGTATTCTTGCGTGGAGAATCCCATGGACAGAGGAGCCTGGCAGGCTACAGTCCATGGAGTCACAAAAGTCAGACAAGACTTAGCGACTAAACCACCAATTGTTCTTTCCATAATCTTGAACATGACCATAACCTTCTCAATACCCAGGGAAATGTCAGAACTTCTTAAAGCCTTTGTATCATTTTCTAGATATCATTAAAAACTTTCATTTTTCCCTTACTTCTCCTGAACAATATCACGGCTTCAGGCACCTATGGTTCCAGCAATTGCTACTGTGGAACCAGTCGACTTCCCTAAGTTCTGTAAGCAACATAACTTCCTCACGGCCTAGTACCTTCACTCAGCTGCTTCGTTCTGTCAGGAACACTCAACCCTGGTGTAGACAGTACCAAGGACTGGCAATGGCATGAAGGAATTGGGATACTTTACCGGTGGGAATGCAAGTGGTATGTTACTTGTTTATAAAGTTGGCAGTCTTATAAAGTGAGACATAAACTTACCCCATCAGCCAACAATTCCACTTAAAGGTATTTACTCAAGCGAAATGCAAACCAGTGTTCAAACACAAAACTATATGCAAATGTTTATGGCAGATGTAACTGTAATCAATAAAACTAAAAAAAACAGCCTGGCTATATTCCGTATAATAGAATAGTACTTGATAAATAAAAAATACCAATCTACTGATATGAGCCACAAAAGGATGAATGTATTATATGTTATCCCAGATGAGAGTAGCCAGACTCCAAAAGCTACGTGCTATATGATTTCACTTGTATGATGTTTCTTACAAAGGAACAGTCATATGACAAATTCAGGTCCCAGTATCTGGGAGTGGCAGGAGAGCTTCCCTGAGAAACAGCAGGGAAATTTGAGGGCAGACAAGCCTGTTTTTAATTTTGATTGTGTTGGTGGTTACATGATCACACACATTTGTCCAAACTCTCAGAACTGTACACTAAAATATGAAGTTGCAAATAAATTACAGTTAAACTGAAAAAAAGAAAGAAATGACATGAAAATAATGTAAATATATCTGCGTGCTCCTGGCTCAGGAAGCCAAGCTCATTCTCGAGGCAGTTTAATTGCTTCTTTCTAGAGTAAGTGGAATGAGCGCCTTTGGCTATCTCATGGGGGCTTGTCCTGAGACGAGCTCAAGGTCCCTAACATTCCCTCCTGGCTCCCATTAATTAGCTTCCAAAATCCCAAAACAGTTTTCCTTGACATCATTTTAGAAGGAACAGACTACATACGGAACCTCTCTGGCCATTTATTTACTCATCAGAATGTGAATAGTTGCTAGTACACATAAAGGCCTTCCTCAAAACAGGATTTCCTGTGAGTCTGCAACCACTGACAGGGGAAACCCCAAGATAAACATCATATGGAATGTAGTCAAAATGACAGCGATTTACTGAGCCATACTATAGACCTTCTGTCCTTAGCTCTTCGTGGCCACAAGTCGCTGAATTATGCTGATGTGTCAATCATATTATATCTATTTCACAAAAGTTTGTTCTAAGGTAAGTGACAATTATAAGGACACCCTTTGGTTAGCATCACACAGAGAGCTCCTTCCACAGAATTTTTAAATTCTACCCTTGAAGAGCTTTAGATCAGACTGAAAATTCAGGATTTGCAGCTATTTTCAAGAGACAGGTAAGCTTCTATATTCCATCCACGTTTTGAGCAAGTGTAATACATGTAAAAAGCAGTCAGGAAGCTGATACTGTGAGCTATTTGAGCTCAAATTGGAATGTCATAAACATTTTCCTGAAAAAACTGGGATAGAGTCACATTACAAAATAATTCCACTAGTTGGAAGTTCAGTTATGCTCATGAAGCTCTACATTATGTTCCTAAAGGGGACGGGCAAAAACAGCAGGAGATGCTCCGACTGAGTAGGTGGCAATTTCATTGTTTTCTCTCTTCTCATGTCATTGTGGTGGAAGCTTACAGTGTTTGAATTAACAGTTGTTTAGATTCCAGAAGAGTCCTCATGAGATTTTTTTAGATCTGTATGCTATTTACTATCCTTTACCTCACAATCTTACCCTTTTCAGAAAATTTGACGGAGCAGTCATTTAGAAGCAAAGGTTGTAAAATCAACCATATATTCCTTTAAATCTTAAATTTATGCTGTATTAGATATGCAATTTAGGAAATACCTTCTCAAATTCTCATTTTTAGTATCTCTAAAACATTCATAAAAGAGTTAACATTTACTATGAAGATTGAGACATATCTATATCTAAATATATACTTCTCTTATTAGAGATCATAGGACCTAGCGTATGCTATAAATTGTTATAGGTTATTTTACCATGTTTTTCAGAAATTGATAAGCTCAAACCCTTTAGAGACTAGGAATGGAAACTTAAATAGCAGTATGGACAGAGAAAGATTTTAGAGACAAATGCTGCCAGAGAATGAACATTCTTCCAATATTCCAAATCTAAATTAAAAAGTAAAAACATGGACCTTGCCCCAGAACAGAGGTGCAGACTAGAATTAAACTCCTGGTCCAACATTTATCAATCCTATATTTCTGTGACCCAGCTAGTGAATGAGAGTGAAGTGAGTAAAAATGAGTTTTATAGAAGAAAACTCCTTCAAAGATGGATCAGAAGGAAAATTAAGCAAGGTAGGCTGAACATCCCTGAATTTTCATATAAAATGTCTGCGGTTGTTAAGTAACTAAGTTGTGCTGAAATCTTTTGCAACCCCGTGGACTCCTCTGTCCATGGGATTTTCCAGCCAAGAATGCTGGAGTGGCTTGCCACTGCTTACTCCAAGGGATTTTCCCCATCCAGAGATCGAACCAGCACTTTCTGCATTGACAGGTGGATTCTTTACCAACACACCACCAGGTAAGCCCTAAAATGTCTGGGATAGAGTAAGAAATCCTGCAGGGCACAGGAAAGACTAAATGAACTCATGTGTGAGGAAAAGGCACATGAAGAAATAAGTCTCCCAGACTTCAAACTCACCCATATTTTGAAACCCTAAAAATCACCATCCACCTTTCCTAAACCAAGATCAGATCAGATTAGACACTCAGTCATGTCTGACTCTGCGACCCCATGAATCGCAGCACGCCAGGCCTCCCTGTCCATCACCAACTCCCGGAGTTCACTCAGACTCACGTCCATCAAGTCAGTGATGCCATCCAGCCATCTCATCCTCTGCCGTCCCCTTCTCCTCCTGCCCCCAATCCCTTCCAGCATCAGAGTCTTTTCCAATGAGTCAACTCTTCGCATGAGGTGGCCAAAGTACTGGCGTTTCAGCTTTAGCATCATTCCTTCCAAAGAAATCCCAGGGCTGATCTCCTTCAGAACAGACTGGTTGGATCTCCATGCAGTCCAAGGGACTCTCAAGAGTCTTCTCCAACACCACAGTTCAAAAGCATCAATTCTTTGGTGCTCAGCCTTCTTCACAGTCCAACTCTCACATCCATACATGACCACAGGAAAAACCATAGCCTTGACTAGACGAAACTTTGTTGGCAAAGTAATGTCTTTGCTTTTTAATATGCTATCTAGGTTGGTCATAACTTTCCTTCCAAGGAGTAAGCGTCTTTTAATTTCATGGCTGCAGTCACCATCTGCAGTGATTTTGGAGCCCAGAAAAATAAAGTCTGACACTGTTTCCACTGTTTCCTCATCTATTTCCCATGAAGTGATGGGACCAGATGCCATGATCTTCGTTTTCTGAATGTTGAGCTTTAAGCCAACTTTTTCACTCTCCAGTTTCACTTTCATTAAGAGGCTTTTTAGTTCCTCTTCACTTTCTGTCATAAAGGTGGTGTCATCTGTATATCTGAGGTTATTGATATTTCTCCCAGCAATCTTGATTCCAGCTTGTGTTTCTTCCAGTCCAGCGTTTCTCATGATGTACTCTGCATATAAGTTAAATAAACAGGGTGACAACACACAGCCTTGACATACTCCTTTTCCTATTTGGAACCAGTCTGTTGTTCCATGTCCACTTCCAACTGTTGCTTCCTGACCTGCATACAGGTGTCTCAAGAGGCAGGTCAGGTAGTCTGGTATTCCCATCTCTTTCAGAATTTTCCACACTTTATTGTGATCCACGCAGTCAAAGGCTTTGGCATAGTCAATAAAGCAGAAATAGATACTTTTCTGGAACTGTCTTGCTTTTTCCATGATCCAGTGGATGTTGGCAATTTGATCTCTGGTTCCTCTGCCTTTTCTAAAACCAGCTTGAACATCAGGAAGTTCACAGTTCACATATTGCTGAAGCCTGGCTTGGAGAATTTTGAGCATTACTTGACTAGCGTGTGAGATGAGTGCAATTCTGTGGTAGTTTGATCATTCTTTGGCATTGCCTTTCTTTGGGATTGGAATGAAAACTGACCTTTTCCAGTCCTGTGGCCACTGCTGAGTTTTCCAAATTTGCTGGCATATTGAATGCAGCACTTTCACAGCATCATCTTTCAGGATTTGGAACAGCTCAACTGGAATTCCATCACCTCCACTAGCTTTGTTCGTAGTGATGCTTTCTAAGGCCCACTTGACTTCACATTCCAGGATGTCTGGCTCTAGGTGAGTGATCACACCATTGTGATTATCTGGGTTGTGAAGATCTTTTTGGTACAGTTCTGTGTATTCTTGCCATCTCTTCTTAATATCTTCTGCTTCTGTTAGGTCCATACCATTTCTGTCCTTTATCGAGCCCATCTTTGCATGAAATGTTCCTTTGGTATCTCTTATTTTCTTGAAGAGATCCCTAGTCTTTTCCATTCTGTTGTTTTCCTCTATTTCTTTGCATTGATCACTGAAGAAGGCTTTCTTATCTCTTCTTGCTATTCTTTGGAACTCTGCATTCAGATTTTTATATCTTTCCTTTTCTCCTTTGCTTTTCACTTCTCTTCTTTTCACAGCTATTTGTAAGGCCTCCCCAGACAGCCATTTTGCTTTTTTGCATTTCTTTTCCATGGGGATGGTCTTGATCCCTGTCTCCTGTACAATGTCATGAACCTCATTCCATAGTTCATCAGGCACTCTATCTATCAGGTCTAGGCCCTTAAAACTATTTCTCACTTCCACTGTATAATCATAAGGGATTTGATTTAGGTCATACCTGAATGATCTAGTGGTTTTCTCTACTTTCTTCAATTTAAGTCTGAATTTGGCAATAAGGAGTTCATGGCCTGAGGCACAGGCTGCTCCTGGTCTTGTTTTTGCTGACTGTATAGAGCTTCTCCATCTTTGGCTGCAAAGAATATAATCAATCTGATTTTGTTGTTGACCATCTGGTGATGTCCATGTGTAGAGTCTTCTCTTGTGTTGTTGGAAGAGGGTGTTATGACCAGTGCATTTTCTTGGCAAAACTCTATTAGTCTTTGCCCTGCTTCATTCCGTATTCCAAGGCCAAATTTGCCTGTTACTCCAGGTGTTTCTTGACTTCCTACTTTTGCATTCCAGTCCCCTATAATGAAAAGGACATCTTTTTTGGGTGTTAGTTCTAAAAGGTCTTGTAGGTCTTCATAGAACTGTTCAACTTCAGCTTCTTCAGCGTTACTGGTTGGGGCATAGACTTGGATTACTGTAATATTGAATGATTTGCCTTGGAAACGAACAGAGATCATTCTGTCATTTTTGAGATTGCATCCAAGTACTGCATTTCAGATTCTTTTGTTGACCATGATGGCCACTCCATTTCTTCTGAGGGATTCCTGCCCGCAGTAGTAGATATAATGGTCATCTGAGTTAAATTCACCCACTCCAGTCCATTTCAGTTTGCTGATTCCTAGAATGTCGACATTCACTCTTGCCATCTCTTGTTTGACCACTTCTAATTTGCCTTGATTCATGAACCTGACATTCCAGGTTCCTATGCAATATTGCTCTTTACAGCATCGGACCTTGCTTCTGTCACTAGTCACATCCACAGCTGGGTATTGTTTTTGCTTTGGCTCCATCCCTTCATTCTTTCTGGAGTTATTTCTCCACTGATCTCCAGTAGCCTATTGGGCACCTACTGACCTGGGGAGTTTCTCTTTCAGTATCCTATCATTTTGCCTTTTCATATTGTTCATGGGGTTCTCAAGGCAAGAATACTGAAGTGGTTTGCCATTCCCTTCTCCAGTGGACCACATTCTGTCAGATCTCTCCACCATGACCCACCCGTCTTGGTTTGCCCCAAGAGCATGGCTTATTTTATTGAGTTAGACAAGGCTGTGGTCCTAGTGTGATTAGATTGACTAGTTTTTTGTGAGTATGGTTTCGGTGTGTTTGCCCTCTGATGCCCTCTTGCAATACCTACCGTCTTCAGTAATGATAACATAACAACTTATCAGGATTTGCTATGTTATCACCTTCCTGCCATATGGGAGACCTGTGTTCAATCTCTGGGTTGGGAAAATCCCCTGGAGAAATGAACAGCTCAGTTCAGTTCAGTCACTCAGTCCTGTCCAACTCTTTGCAACCCCATGGATTGCAGCACAAATAGTCTCCCTTGTCCATCACCAACTCCCGGAGCTTACTCAAACTCATGTCCATTGGTTCGGTGATGCCATCCAACCATCACATACTCTGTCGTCCCCTTCTCCTCCTACCCTCAATCTTTCTCAGCATCAGAGTCTTTTCCCGTGAGTGAGTTTTTCGAATCAGGTGGCCGAATATTGGAGTTTCAGCTTCAGCATCAGTCCTTGCAATGAATATTCAGGACTGATTTTCTTCAGGATTAACTCACTGAATCTCCTTGTAGTCCAAGGGACTCTCAAGAGTCTTCTCCAATTCCACAATTCAAAAGCATCAGTTCCTCAGTGCTCAGCTTTCTTTATAGTCCACACATCCATACGTGACTACTGGAAAAACCATAGCTTTGACTAGACAGACCTTTGTTGGCAAAGTAATGCCTCTGCTTTTTAATATGTTGTCTAGGCTGGTTATAGCTTTTCTTCCAAGGAGCAAGCATCTTTTAATTTCAAGGCTGCAGTCACCATCTGCAGTGATTTTGGAGCCCAGAACTATAAAGTCTCTCATTGTTTCAATTATTTCCCCATTTATTTGCCATGAGTGATGGCACCGGATGCTTTAAGCCAAATTTTTCACTCTTTTCTTTCACTTTCATCAAGAGGCTCTTTAGTTCTTCTTCACTTTCTGCCATAAGTGTGGTGTCATCTTCATATTTGAGGTTATTGATATTTCTCCTGGCAATCTTGATTTCAGCTTCTGCTTCATCCAGCCCAGCATTTTGCCTAACATATAAGTTAAATAAGCAGGGTGACAACACACAGCCTTGATGTACTCCTCTCCCAATCTGGAACCAGTCTGTTGTTCCATGTCCAGTTCTAACTGTTGCTTCCTGACCTGCATACAGGTTTCTCAAGAGGCAGGTCAGGTGGTCTGGTATTCCCATCTCTTTCAGAATTTTCCACAGTCCATTGTGACCCACACAGTCAAAGACTTTGGCATAGTCAATAAAGCAGAAATAGATGTTTTTCTGGAACTCTCTTGCTTTTTCCATGATCCAGTGGATGTTGGCAATTTGATCTCTGGTTCCTCTGCCTTTTCTAAAACCAGCTTGAACATCAGGAAGTTCACAGTTCACATATTGCTGAAGCCTGGCTTGGAGAATTTTGAGCATTACTTGACTAGTGTGTGAGATGAGTGCAACTGTGCAGTAGTTTGAGCATTCTTTGGCATTGCCTTTCTTTGGAATTGGATTGGAAACTGACTTTTTCCAGTCCTGTGGCCACTGCTGAGTTTTCCAAATTTGCTGGCATATTGAGTGCAGTACTTTCACAGCATCATCCTTTAGGATTTTAAATAGGTCAACTAGAATTCCATCACTTCCACTAGCTTTGTTCGTAGTGATGCTCCCTAAGGCCCACTTGATTTCATATTCCAGGATGTCTGGCTCTAGGTGAGTGATCACACCATCGTGATTATCTGGGTTGTGAAGATCTTTTTTGTACAGTTCTGTGTGTTCTTGCCATCTCTTCTTAATATCTTCTGCTTCTGTTAGGTCCATACCATTTCTGTCCTTTATTGAGCCCATCTTTGCATGAAATGTTCCCTTGGTGTCTCTAGTTCTCTTGAAGAGATCTCTAGTCTTTCCCATTCTATTGCTTTCCTCCATTTCTGTACACTTGTCACTTAGGAAGGCTTTCTTATCTCTCCTTGGTATTCTTTGGAACTCTGCATTAAAATGGATATATCTTTCCTTTGCTTTTAGCTTCTCTTCTTTTCTCAGCTATTTGTGAGGCCTCCTCAGACAGCCATTTTGCCTTTTTGCACTTCTTCTTCTTGGGGATGGTCTTGATCACTGCCTCCTGTACAGTGTCATGAACCTCCATCCATAGTTCTTCAGGCACTCTGTCTATCAGATCTAATCCCTTGAATATACTTCTCACTTCCACTGTATAATCATAAGGGATTTGATTTAGGTCGTACCTGAATGGTCTAGTGGTTTTCCCTACTTTCTTCAATTTAAGTATGAATTTGGCAATAAGGAGTTCACGGTCTGAGCCACAGTCAGCTCCTGGTCTTGTTTTTGCTGACTGTATAGAGCTTCTCCATCTTTGGCTGCAAAGATATAATCAATCTGATCTCAGTATTGACCATCCTGAGATGTCCATGTGTAGAGTCGTCTCTTGCGTTGTTAGAAGAGGGTATTTGCTATGGCCAGGGCATTCTCTTGGCAGAACTATGTTAGCCTTTGCCCTGCTTCATTCTGTATTCCAAGGCCAAATTCGCCTGTCACCCCAGGTATCTCTTGACATCCTACTTTTGCATTCCAGTCCCATATATTGAAAAGGACATCTTTTTTGAGTGTTAGTTCTAGAAGATCTTGTAGGTCTTAATAGAACCATTCAGCTTCAGCTTCTTCAGCATTACTGGTTGGAGCATAGACTTGGATTACTGTGACATTGAATGGTTTGCCTTGGAAACAAACAGAGATCATTCTGTCATTTTTGAGATTGCATCCAAGTACTGCATTTCGGACTCTTTTGTTGACTGCCCACTGCACTACTCTGGCCTGGAGAATTCCATGGACCATGGGGTTGCAAAGAATCAGACAGAACTGAGTAACTTTCATTTTCACTCTCTTTCACTTTCATAGCAACACTCTAGTTGTGCTTTTAAAAAATATATTACCTCATTTAACTGTTATAATAATTGTTGATCTAATTACCATCTCATTTTATAGAGACAATGAGGCTCAAAGATGTTATTTCATGAACAATGTCTCCTAGGTTTTAAATTATAGGGCTGCTTTTGAACACATATGTACCTCTTTTCAGAACCCAAGCTCAACATTCCATGGCACACTTTCTTTTAAGAATTGCTCCTTTGGCTATGTATGCCTCTACGATATGCAATGAATAAATATAAGCTTTAGTTTAAAATAAATTCAATTAAATTTCAGTTAGGAGCATGCGTCCTGGAAATCACTCTGCCTGAGTCCAAAGCTTGACTCTGTCAGTTGATACTCAGATAAACTTGCTCAAAACACTTAACCTTTTGTAGGTTTGTTGAGAGGATTAAGCATATTTAAGCATGTTAAACTTAAATGTACTTGGAGTGAGCACTGTATAAACTTAATCTGTTGGTAGATTCAAGTGATTTGTTTTGGAAGATGTGTTTATGGCAAATGTGTAATCAGTCAGTTCAGTTCAGTTGCTCCGTCATGTCCAACTCTTTGTGACCCTATGGACCACAGCACGCCAGGCCTCCCTGTCCATCACCAACTCCTGGAGTTTACTCAAACTCACGTCCATTGAGTCTGTGATGCCATCCAACCACCTCATCCTCTGTCATCCACTTCTCCTCCCTCCTTCAATCTTTCCCAGCATCAGGGTCTTTCCAAATGACCTTCTTCACACCAGGTTGTCAAAGTATTGTGTGATATAAGACTGATAATAATCTCTTTCTGCACCTCAGTTTGTTCATTTGCACAAGTGGGAAATTGACAATGTAATCTGCATGGCTCTTTCAGCTTCAACAGCATGTAACTGTTAGATAATTCATTTGCTAAGTTTTTTATTCCACCCTATGCTTTATTTTTCCCCCCACTTTTTTTGACTGTTTTGAGTCTTTGTTGCTGCTCATGGGCTTTCTATAGTTGTGGTGGGTGGGGTACTTTCTAGTGGTGGCACATTGGCTTTTCATTGCCGTGATTTCTCTTGTTGTGGAGTTTGCGCTCTAGAGTGTGTGGGTTTCAACAGTTGTGGTGCATGGGCTTGGTTGCTCCACAGCATGTGGGACTCTCCTGGATGAGGAATCCAACCCATGCCCCCTCCATCAGCAGGCAGCTTCTTAACCACTAGACCACCAGGGAAGACCAAAACTATGCTTTAGATCAGAGAATCAAGAAGAATAATTTATTGCCATCATAAAATGATAAAATAACAGGGTGTTTATATAATTCCAGGGCAAACTCTTTGCTGTTTACCAGATGCTCTTTGCTTTTTCATTACTACAGAGAATTTAGAAAATTCCCATGGAGAATGGCACAGAGGTGACGGACTTCATCCTGGTGGGTCTAACCAATGCTCCAGAACTTCAGATCCCCCTCTTTATTGTGTTCACCCTCATTTACCTCATCAGTGTTTTGGGAAACCTGGGGATGATCACACTGATCCTGTTGGACTCCTGTCTCCACACCCCAATGTACTTTTTCATCATTAATCTGTCTTTGGTGGACTTTGGCTACTCCTCAGCTGTCACACCGAAAGTGATGGCTGGGTTTCTTAGAGCAGACAAGGTCATCTCATACAATGCCTGTGCTACTCAGATATTCTTTTTCGCAGCCTTTGCCAGTGTGGAAAATTTCCTCTTAGCTGCAATGGCCTATGATCGCCACGCTGCAGTGTGTGAACCCCTACATTACACCATCACCATGAAGAAGAGTGTGTGTGCCCATCTGGCCATAGGCTCCTACGTCTGTGGATTCGTGAATGCCTCCATCCACGTTGGGGGCACGTTCAGTCTTTCTCTGTGTGAGTCCAAGCTGGTCCATCACTTTTTCTGTGATATTCCAGCTGTCATGGCTCTCTCTTGCTCTGATAAACATGTTAGAGAGGTGGTTCTCATTTTAATTTCAGGCTTTAATGTCTTTTTTGCTCTTCTGGTAATATTTATTTCCTACCTTCTCATATTTATCACTGTCTTGAAGATGCACTCAGCTAAGGGATACCAAAAAGCTTTGTCCACCTGCGCTAGTCACCTCTCAGCCGTCAGCATCTTCTATGGGACAATCATCTTCATGTACTTGCAACCCAGCTCCAATCACTCCATGGACACAGACAAAGTAGCCTCCGTGTTCTATGCTATGGTCATCCCCATGCTGAACCCTATAGTCTACAGCCTGAGGAACAAAGAGGTGAAAAGTGCATTCAAGAAGGTTTGGGGGAAGGCAAAATTCTCTCTAGGATTTTAATGCTGCATGATGTACAATAATCTAGTTTTGTTCCTCTTAAGTCTTTCCATTCACATTTTTAGACTTGAAGTACATTTAATTGCTAAAGTTATATTCTTACCACTCAGAAATCTGTTGTATAATAAAAAATAAAGTGTATGTGATACTTGAACTAAATATGGCTCAAGTAAAGCATAAGATATTTTGAGTCCTGCTTCTTAAAAATATTTCTAATGGTTTTTGACCTATTCACTTGCTACACAGGCATTTTCTCTATCACATGGCAGTGCAAACATACATGTAAATCAGTAGGACCAGCAAGTTCATGAACAGAAACACATATGTATGCTCTGTGTGGGCATATGATCACATACGCATTGCCCTGGTAAATTTGTGGTATAGGTGGTTTATAATGCAATAATTTAAGATAATTTAAAGGTATTAGAATGCAAATTTATGTCTAATCTTCTTTATTTCTTTAATGGAATATCTGTTTTAAGAGCCTTAATTGGTTAAAAAAAAAAAAGTTATGTAATCCTAAATGAAAGGATGGGCTTCATTGGCACATTTTATTGAAAGACACATAAATATCACATTCAAATGAAGTTATATTTCTGTCTTGGCTGAGTCATTTTGTAAAACCAAATGTTCACATTACAATTTTCAAAAGGATAAACGAACTTGAATATAAAAAAAATAAAGGAAAATAAAAGCATTTTCCATTATTTATATATGACCACAAAGTTTAATGATATTTTTTAAAAATGCAGAGAGTATTGATAACATTGTGCATTTTCTGTCTGCAAATGCTTTGAAATGGTTGATGCGTCTCATTTGTTCATACTTTAGTTGAGTTAGGTCACATTTTTTGCTCTCCGAGTCTTCTCCCGGCTCCATTCACACCAATTCCCTTGCTATTTCTTGACAACTTCACATGTTTCTGCATCAGAGCCTTTGAATTTGCTGCTCCGAGTGAATGTCCTTAAATGTTATCCTAACCCAGAGACTTCCCTGACTATCTTTATAAAACACTCTCTCATCCCCTTACACACCAACTCTTAACCCTGTATTTTTCTTTATAATCCTTATCAACACTCACTCATGTATATTTATTTGCCCTCTGGTTTGTTAACTATTTCTCCCTGTTAGAATGTAAGTTCCTAAGAACAGTGACTTTATCTCTTTTTCTCATCATGTGATTCTCTGTATTTAATGGTTATGTGTTTCATAGTAGATTCTCAGTAAACAATTATCAAAAGTACAAATAAATTGAGTCTTTTTTGCATCATATGTTAAATCTTTGAACTGCTGATGATTATATTACAGTGTATTCCCCTTAGTAAAATCAAAATCAATTAGGGTATTGGAACATAAATTTATGTTGAACCTTTATTTATTTAATTGAAAAATTGTCCAATGTAGAAGAGTTTTGCCATTTTTCAAATGAAGGTATCATTTTATTGGCACATTTTATGGAAAGCTACCTAAGCATAGCATTTAATGGATTATAATAATATTTTCATCTTGACTCAGTCATTTTGGAGAAATGCATCTTCACATGATAATTTTCAAAGACATAAAATGACTAGAGTAGAAGAAAACTGGTGGGGCAGAGAAGTGAGGAAACGCAGAAACAAAGGGAAGTAGTCAAGGGAGACCAAATAATAACAGTTTAGTAAGTAAGCAAAGTCTAGGCCCTTTAGTTCCTTCTCAAGGGCTGTAGATAATATTCTGGGCCACAGATACTGAAACCCCCACCAGGTGGAGACATGATGATACGTAATGACCAGACTATAGTCACGACATAAGCTGCCACAATTCCAAGAATTGGCCAAAAAAAAACCATGGGAACAAAATGACCCTGGAACTGAAGCTTCATTGTCATTAAAACAATCAAAAGGACACTGGTCAGACCACTGAAGACCAGTTTCAAGATGACTGTATTGTGTCTACATGTAGCTCCCCCTCTCAGCCTATGAAAGCTTTTGCCCTCTGATTGTTGGGGTTGGGGACAGAGCTGGCCTTTGGACAGGAGTCTGCCCTTCCCGCCAGTTGCCATCATCCAAAATGAAGCAAATTTTCCTTTCCACCAACCTTGCCTTTAATGACTTTTGAGTGGTGAACAGTCAGAACCCACTTTCAGTTACACAATGAACTTTTGGAATCCACAGCATCTGATAGATCATCTGAAACCATCTTAAACATTTTTTCCTTTGGAATTATGTCTCATTAAGTGGTGAGTAACATCAGATAGATTCTATATAGTAAGTCACAAAAAACACAAAGATAAGAAACTATTAAAAGTTTTTAATATTTGATTCAGTTTGGAAAATTACTTCATATGCTGAATGTATAATTAACTCTAATAACTCTAAGGGCTTCCCTGGTGGCTCAGATGGTAAAGCATCTGCCTGCAATGCGGGAGACGGGGGTTCAATGCCTGGGTAGGGAAGATCCCCTGGAGAAGGAAATGGCAATCCACCCCAGCACTCTTGCCTGGAAAATCCCATGGACGGAGGAGCCTGATAAGTTACAGTCCATGGGATTGCAAACACCCATATTGAATGTAAATATAACCTATATTCAGTAAACTAGTATGAAATATAATTATCACTTGATTTTTGCCTTCCAGTGATCTGTAATAATGCTACACAATGGTATTTGTTCCTTTGCCTTCTCTATCTCTATGCAATTAGAAGCATTCAGCATCTCAAGGTTTATAAGACTGTGCTTTAATGCCTTAAGGCAGTCATGCTGATTCTAGCGGGACAAGCATAAGTTTATCTCACCAGCGTGTGTTGATGGGATACTAGAGACATTCCCTCTAGCCCTAAAGTCCATGCGACGAGGAATGTTTCTCTTGCTAGAATCATTTTGTTATTATTATTTTAAATATTTTTAAAATTTTAGAGTACTCTAAAATTTTAAAAACAGTTTACAGAGGTATTACTGACAATTCCCATATACACATTCCCTGACCCAGTTTCCCCTACTGGGACTCTCTTTACCATGTGTGAAAGGGAAACTCTGTCAGTCGTGTCCTTCTCTCTGTTTCTTCAGGTCAGAATACTGGAGTGGATAGCCCTTCCCTTCTCCAGGGGATCTTCCCAACCCAGAAATCGAACCCAGGTCTCCCGCATTGCAGGCAGCTTCTTCACTGGCTGAGCCACCAGGGACCTTTGTCAAACCTGGACATCAACATTGGCATTACTACTATTTAAGCTTCAGATTTTACCTGGATTTTGCAATTTTTTCCAACCACATTTTTTTCTCTTCTAGGAGACAACTCAGGAACAGCATTGAGTGGACATCTCACGGTTCCTTCATCCCTTCTTGTCTATAACAGTTTCTCAGTTTTTCCTCATTTTTCATATTCCTAAAGTTTGGGGGAATACTAACTAGATGTTTTGTAAAGTCTCCTAACTTGCATTTGTTTGATTTTTTTTTTTATCATCGTTAGATGAAGGTTGGGGTTTATGTGAAGAATAAGACCCCTTTTCATCGTCTTATATAAGGGGGTACATGTAAACAACATGATTTGAGGCTGTGATATTAACTTCAGTCACTGGCCCAAGATAGCTTTTCTATGTTATCCAGTGTCAAGAAAATTTCTCCCTTTTCTATTTTTTTTTTTTTTGTAAGCAGCTCACTAAGTCTATTTGATCCTCCAGGCTATGGAGGACTAAGGTTGACCTCCTGCAGAGGAGGAGAATATACCAATAAATTATTTAGAATGCTTATGAAGGGAAAAAATGATCTCTTCTTCACCACTTATTTATTTATTCAATTATTTGTTTATGTAACCATAGGAACACATACTTACTGTGCACTTTGTATTATAATCCAATATTATATTGATTTATTTATTTTGCTTAAATTGTTCCAAGTTTAGTCATTGGAAACTCTTTAATTTTTTTTCTTGTTTCCTTTTGACATGTCCCCTATCCTTTTATATTTGAACACTTATTTATATTTGAGAGTTACAAGACACTCAGGGTCATCTTGTATTTAACCTGCTCAGTCCCAGAATTAATAAATTATTTCTTCAAAGAGCTCTGCTTTAATCTATTGGAGGAAGATATTTAGAAAATAGGATCCAGGAGCCAGGAAGGCTCATTGTTACTGGGGTGCCACTTCTAGGCACTCTTAGAAGATAAAACTAGTAAATATATATGTACACTAACAAACATCTGGACTCCCCTGGTGGCTCAGTGGTAAAGAATCCACCTGCAATGCAGGAGTATGGGTTCAATACCAGGGTCAAGAAGATCTCCTGAAGAAGAAATGGCAACCCACTCCAGTATTCTTGCCTGGGACATTCCATGGACAGAAGGAGCCTGGTGGACTACTGTCCATGGAGTCACAAAAGAGTCAGATTTGACATAGAGACTTAATAACAAATATATACATCCAAAGGTGTGTTTCTTTCTATATCAATCTATCTATGTCTTCAGTAGTAGAAGGCAATGGCAACACACTCCAGTACTCTTACCTGGAAAATCCCATGAATGGAGGAGCCTGGTAGGCTGCAGTCCATGGGGTCAGTAAGGGTAGGACACAACTGAAGCGGTTTAGCAGCATATCTACAGTAAGCTAAATAATACGTTCATCCTGCTGGTTCTTTCAGCCTTCTCCACTTACTTATGTGTGACTTCCCCTCTCTATTCCTGGCTTTCTAAGGGTTTTTATCATGAAATTGGATTTTATCAAATAATTTTTTCTGCAGCAGTTGATATGATCATGTTATTTTCTTTATAAGCATATTAATTTGCCAGATTACAGTGACTGATATTTAAATGTTGCATCAGCCTGGCATACATGGAATAAATCCCATTTAGTTGTTGTGTATAATTCTTTTTATACTTGGCTGGATTTGGTTTGGTAATATTTTGTTGAGGACTTCTGCATTTATGTTCATGAGAAATAGTGGTCTGTAACTTTCTTTGATTTTAATGTATTTTTCTGGTGTTAGCATTAGGGTACTTTCTATACTTTTTTTTTTTTTTGGTCACTTGCAATTAAAAAACTTATTAAAACTTGTATTTAAATATTGTTGAATTAGGAAACCTGAGACTAGATCTCCACGTGCTTTTAACTCATGGCTTTTGTTTTTATTTTCTTCCCCAGCTGAGTTGGAATGCTTTTGCTGGGACAAAGTTGACCCAACACCAAGGGTAATGTGTGACTCGGCCAAGGTAATGTGAGTAAGTAGAGACAAAGAAGCATGTCTTTTCCTCCTGTATTTAAGACCTAAAGTCCACAAACTTCTCCATATTTGGCGTTGTGTTAAGAAGCCTGGTTGTGACCCCAGGACAGCTTGGGAACCTGACCCCCAACCCCTTGGGAAACTGAGCGACCGCGGTGGCGGCGCCCTGCCCCTTCTGATGGAGTTTCCTCCGGCGTCACCAGCCCCACCCATCACGTAGATGTGGTTGCTGACACACGATCGTGGATGGACAGAGCAGAAGTCAACTCTGGCCAACGTAACAGAAAGGAGTTTATTGGAAGAATAATGAAGTACTCACAAAACCAAGAAGAATGATGGCTAATTAAGTTCAGGAAATCAGTGTTAAAGAAAGGAAACCAGAAGGCAGTGTTTTCTAACACAGGCAAGATTAAACCCCTGACATAGTTTTCTTAAGACAGTTCCTCTGACACACCCATCACTTCTACCTTAGGCTGTCATAATCCCAGCTGAAGGCCCTTTGCTAATGTCAAATGCCACAGCACCTGATATCAACAAATTCTGACTCTCCCAACCTCCGTATGTTACCTGTGGCATCCCCTTGACTGAGATGAGTACTTCCGTTGCTGGCTGAGCAGTAAGCACGGTAAGTATAATGACAATAATAAGTGTAAGTGTAGTCGCCCAGTCGTGTCCGACTCTTTGTGACCCTATGCACTGTAGCCTATCAGGCTTCTCCATCCATGGGATTCTCCAGGCAAGAATACTGGAGTGGGTTGCCATTTCCTTCTCCAGGGGATCTTCCAGACCCAGGGATCAAACCTGGGTCTTCCACATCACAGGCAGACGCTTTACCCTCTGAGCCACCAGGGAAGCCCAATGACAATAATAATAGCTCTCATTTATATAGTTTCTTAGAACATTGATGCTGTTCTCTGTGCTTTACATGTCTTAACTTATTTAATCCTCACAACAACTCCATGAATAGGTACTATTATTCCCATTTTATGTAGGAAATGGATGCTTACAGACACTAAATAATTTGCCTGAGGTCCAGGGCAGTTTGGACAGAATCAGGGCTTGAAACCATGCCTCTCTAGAGGTTCTCTAGGAGACCCTTGAACATGCTGTTGTATAGATTTCCACCAAGTTTCACATACTGGGGAATTATCAAAAATAGGAAAAGTTAGGGTAAAGAATGTCCATTTCTGGAAGAACAAAAATGGTATGGACCTAACAGAAGCAGAAGATATTAAGAAGAGGTGGCAAGAACACACAGAAGAACTATACAAAAATGATCTTCATGACCCAGATAACCATGATGGTGTGATCACTCACTTAGAGCCAACATCCTGGAATGCAAAGTAAAGCAGGCCTTAGGAAGCATCACTAAGAAAAAAACTAGTGGAGGTGATGGAATTCCAGTTGAGCTATTTCAATTCCTAAAGGATGATGCTGTGAAAGTGCTGCACTCAATATGCCAGCAAATTTGGAAAACTCAGCAGTGGCCACAGGACTGGAAAAGGTCAGTTTTCATTCCAATCCCAATGAAAGGCAATGCTAAACAATGCTCAAACTACCACACAATTGTACTCATCTCACACACTAGTAAAGTAATGCTCAAAATTCTCCAAGCCAGGCTTCAACAGCACGTGAACTGTGAATTTCCAGATATACAAGCTGGTTTTAGAAAAGGCAGAGGAACCAGAGATAAAATTGTTAACATCTGTTGGATCATAGCAAAAGCAAGAAAGTTCCAGAAAAACATCTATTTCTGCTTTATTGACTATGCCAAAATCTTTGACTGTGTGGATCATAACAAACTGAAAAATTCTTCAGGAGGTGGTAAAACCAGAGCACTTGACCTGTGTCCAGAGAAATTTGTATACAGGTCAGGAAGCAACAGTTAGAACTGGACATGGAACAACAGACTGGTTCCAAACAGGAAAAGGAGTACGTCAAGCCTGTATATTGTCATCCTGTTTATTTAACTTATATGCAGAGTATATCATGAGAAACACTGGGCTGGAGGAAGCACAAGCTGGAATCAAGACTGTTGGGAGAAATATCAATAACCTCGGATATGCAGATGATACCACCCTTATGGCAGAAAGCAAAGAAGAACTAAAGAGCCTCTTGATGAAAGTGAAAGAAGAGAGTGAAAAAGTTGGCTTAAAGCTCAACATTCAGAAAACTAAGATCATGGCATCTGGTCCCATCACTTCATGGGAAATAGATGGGGAAACAGTGAAAACAGTGACAGATTTTATTTCTTTTGGGCTCCAAAATCACTGCAGATACTGGCTGCAGCCGTGAAATTAAAAGATGCTTGCTCCTTGCAAGAAAAGTTATGACAAACCTCAGTTCAGTTCAGTCGCTCAGTCATGTCCGACTCTTTGCAACCCCATGAATCGCAGCACGCCAGGCCTCCCTGTCTATCGTCAACTCCCGGAGTTCACTCAAACTCATGTCCATCGAGTCAGTGATGCCATCCAGCCATCTCATCCTCTGTCGTCCCCTTCTCCTCCTGCCCCCAATCCCTCCCAGCATCAGGGTCTTTTCCAATGAGTCAACTCTTCTCATTAGGTGGCCAAAGTATTGGAGTTTCAGCTTCAACATCAGTCCTTCCAATGAACACCCAGGACTGATCTCCTTTAGGATGGACTGGTTGGATCTCCTTGCAGTCCAAGGGACTCTCAAGAGTCTTCTCCAACACCACAGTTCAAAAGCATCAATTCTTCAGTGCTCAGCTTTCTTCACAGTCCAACTCTCACATTCATACATGACTACTGGAAAAACCATAGCCTTGACTAGATGGACCTTTGTTGGCAAAGTAATATCTCTGCTTCTCAACATGCTATCTAGGTTGGTCATAACTTTCCTTCCAAGGAGTAAGCGTCTTTTAATTTCATGGCTGCAATCACCATCTGCAGTGATTCTGGAGCCCCCAAAAATAAAATCTGACACTGTTTCCACTGTTTCCCCATCTATTTCCCATGAAGTGATGGGACCAGATGCCATGATCGTAGTTTTCTGAATGTTGAGCTTTAAGCCAACTTTTTCACTCTCCTCTTTCACTTTCATCAAGAGGCTTTTTAGTTCCTCTTCACTTTCTGCCACAAGGGTGATGTCATCTGCATATCTGAGGTTATTGATATTTCTCCCCACAATCTTGATTCCAGCTTGTTCTTTGTCCAGCCCAGTGTTTCTCATGATGTACTCTGCATATAAGTTAAATAAGCAGGGTGACAATATATAGCCTTAACGTATTCCTTTTCCTGTTTGGAACCAGTCTGTTTTTCTATGTCTGGTTCTAACTGTTGCTTCCTGACCTGAATATAGGTTTCTCAAGAGGCAGATCAGGTGGTCTGGTATTTCCATCTCTTTCAGAATTTTCCACAGTTTATTGTGATCCACACAGTCAAAGGCTTTGGCATAGTCAATAAAGCAGAAATAGATGCTTTTCTGGAACTCTCTTGCTTTTTCCATGATCCAGCAAATGTTGGCAATTTGATCTCTGGTTCCTCTGTCTTTTCTAATACAGCTTGAACATCTGGAAGTTCACGGTTCACATATTGCTGAAGCCTGGCTTGGAGAATTTTGAGCATTACTTTACTAGCATGTGAGATGAGTGCAATTGTGCGGTAGTTTGAGCATTGTTTGGCATTGCCTTTCATTGGGATTGGAATGAAAACTGACCTTTTCCAGTCCTGTGGCCACTGCTGAGTTTTCCAAATTTGCTGGCATATTGAGTGCAGCACTTTCACAGCATCATCTTTCAAGATTTGAAATAGCTCAACTGGAATTCCATCACCTCCTAGATGGCATATTAAAAAGCAGAGACATTACTTTACCAACAAAGGTGTATCTAGTCAAAGCTATGGTTTTTCCAGTAGTCATGTGTGGAAGTGAGAGTTTGACTATAAAGAAAGCTGAGCACTGAAGAATTGATGCTTTTGAACTGTCGTGTTGGAGAAGACTCTTGAGAGTCCCTTGGACTGGAAGGAGATCCAACCAGTCCATCCTAAAGGAGATCAGTCCTGAATATTCATTGGAAGGACTGATGCTGAAGCTGAAACTCTAATAGTTTGGCCACTTGATGCGAAGAGTGGACTCATTGGAAAAGACCCTGATGCTGGGAGGGATTGGGAGCAGGAGGAGAAGGGGACAACAGAGGATGAGGTGGCTGGATGGTATCACTGACTCACTGGACATGAGTTTGGGTAAACTCTGTGAGTTGGTGATGGACAGGGAGGCCTGGCGTGCTGCAATCCATGCAGTTGCAAAGAGTCAGACACGACTGAGGGACTGACGTGAAGTGAGGGTAAAGAACTTCCAGAAAAATGGAAGCTCCTAGTGGTCATGTTACAGTTTCCACATAGAAATATATTTGAATTTTTGTTTTGGTGGAGTCCCAGAATTGTTCAGTCTTGTCCATAACTGGAGGAAAAACAGCAAACATGCTACTGATGAATCCTTGCTTTGCGATTTTTGACACCTTAAGAAAGTTCATGTTTTGACCCTCCTCTGTCTTATTTCTTGGTTTGTTACTTATTCACATGCATCCCCAATCCCACAACTATATGTTAAGGTCTTTGAAATTAACTCATGGTGACTTTTAAGTCTCCTTGGACTGCAAGGAGATCAAACCAGTCAATCCTGAAGGAAATCAACCCTGAATATTTATTGAAAGGACTGATGCCAAAGCTGAAGCTCCAGTACTTTGGCCACCTGATGTGAAGAGCCATCTCATTGGAAAAGACCCTGATGCTGTGAAAGATTGAGGGCAGGAGGAGAAGGGGACGACAGAGGATGAGATGGTTGGATGGCATCAGTGACTCGATGGACATGAACTTGAGCAAACACTGAGACATAGTGAAGAGCAGAGAAGATGGTCGTGCTGCCATCCACAGGATCAGAGTCGGACGTGACTTAGTGGCTGAACACCACCACCACAAGGGATAAATGATTTATTTCAGAGAAAACCACACTTTCAGAAATGGAGGCTCTTTTACAAAGAAAATTAAGACTTTGTGTTTTATAGTATTTGATGAGTTTACCATGTACCAGGCTGTTCGAAGAACTTTATGAGCATCAACGAATACGTTCCTCATAACATCCATAAGAAGTAAGCACTATCATCACCTCCTTTTTATAAATGAGGGGCTGACGTGCAGAAGGATTATGTCGCCTGTAACAGTTTTGTTGTGAATTTAGGAAGTCATATCACTGTGAGATAATGGAATTAATGCCCTAGCATAGTTTTCATTACTCCTCTCATGATTCTGTCTGATTCTATCAGGAAAGTTAGTGACAAATCTCTTCTAAAGATATCTGCAGTATCAAAAGAAATAACGTCAAGTGATGTAGATATATCATGTTGTGCCTTCACAAACTAAGGTAGGTCTCTATGGACAGTTTAATTGCTTCTTCTCCAGGTGGAATGAGAGATGGTGGCTTCCCTCCTGGGTACGTGATCCCCTGATAACTTCATGTACGCATAAATCCATCTGGTTTCCATTCACTGGCCTGTAACATCGCAATGACTGTGACATTGTTTTAGATGGACCAGTCTGTTTGTCAGAGGCCCTTTGGCATTCTTCTATAAATCTTAAGGTAATAGTTTGTCCATTTTACTAAGTGGACTTATGTCCCAGGCATATTACTCTGAGCCTGTAACAACAATCAGGGATAAAACCCCAAGCTAAAATGTCCATGGTGAGTACGATAATCCTTTCTTGACATTGCTCAGCCCTTTAGAGAGTGCATGCAAGGATGTTCTCCTATTTGTCCTCACAGCAACAACCCTGTGTGACACATTTGAAAGTATTTTATCATCCTCACTTAAAAATTACATTTTCCTTATATCTCCCTGCCTCTGGAGAACTTCAGTCTTTGTGATGAGACATGTAGAAAAAGCTTCAATAGGATACTTTCTCTTTGAGTGGGACTAACAATTTGAAGGTCACAAGGGAAGTTGTGCCACTTTCCTTGAAAAGTAAGGTAAATTTCTAGATCAGTTCTATGGCCTAGTTTAGACTGTGGTCTTACAAGATGTGCTGTGTAAAGTTACAAAGGCAGTGTGTCCCCGTGAATTTCTTTGGAGTTTAAAATCCTGAGTTTTAATGCTCTCATGTTCCCAAGCTAGAGTCCAGATGTTTCAACAACTTTCATTAACTAATAAATGACTTTTCTCAAGTAATAGAAGATGATATTTTTCTGAGCACAATCCCTGTATTTAGGGCGGCACTCAGAAAATGGTGGGTACTCAGTAAATGTTTACCAAAGCACTGAGTGGACAAATGAAGACATGAATAAGTCACTAAATGAACTCCATGGAACCACTATGAAGTACATGGTCCTGTGTTACTAGAGCAGTCTCCGGTGTAACTTTGCACGGGATTTTAGGAAGCCCGAGATCAAAAGATTTAGGCTTTTTGAATAAGAAATCTACATGAAAAAAAATATGATTTACATTGTCGCTCAGCACATCTACCCACCTAATGCGTACAGTAGAAATAAAACTTTCATGGAGCCCTAGCGTATTTTTATCTGAAACATACCTTTACTTCCTGTGCTTTTCTATCTTCTCTATTAGTTTCAGGCACACAACACAGTGGTTTGATATTTGTATATATAGTAAAATGATCATCAGAGTAAGTCTTGATAACAGCTGTCACCATGTATAGATACAACTTTTTCAAATATGCAGTGTAGCATTATTGCCTGTAATGTACATTATATTCCCATGATTTATTTTGTAACTGAAGTTTGTCTCATCTGACTCTTTAACCCCCGTCACCCACCCTCCACTCCCCCGTCTCTGACAGCCATCAGGATGAACCATCCTGGATTCATCTTGTGATCTAAACATATTTCACTAAGTAAGACTGACTCTTGAACAACATGAGATTTAGGGGCAGTGACCCTCAGCACAGTCAAAAATCTGCATTTAACATGCGATTGACTCTCTATTTCTTAGACCTCAGATAAATCATAGTTCCTTGGTTGATAATCTCATTCTTCGCACTGTTCACCTCCAGAAAGACAGTGATATATCACTTTTTTCTCAGGTGATAATCTAATAGGAGAGCTGAGAAGATCAAATGAAATATTTATTCTTCTCAGACTACTTGGCATATATGGTAAGTGCTCAATGAATAGGAGTGATGTCTTGCTTAGGAACGACAGTGATAAAAGTATAAATGGGGACTTCCCTGGCAGTCCAGGGGTTCAGATTTTGCCTTCCAGTGCAGGGGGTGTGGGTTTGATCCCTGGTCAGGAAGCTAAGACCCCACATGCCTCAGGGCCAAAATAACCTATATGTGAAACAGAAGCAATATTGTAACAAATTCAATAAAGATTTCAAAACTGGTCCACATCAAAAAAAGTCTTCAGAAAAAGTAATCTGCAGAGGAAGCACAACTTTCAACCAGTATAAAAATAAGCAATAGACATTAGCAGTATGTATGTGCTCAGTCACGTCCAACTCTTTGTGACCCCAGGGACTGTAGCCCATCAGGCTCCTCTGTCCATGGGATTCTCCAGGCAAAAACGTGGGACTGGGCTGCCATTTCCTCCTCCAAGTCATCTTTCCTTCCCAGGGATCGAACCTGCATCTTCTGCACTGCAGGCAGGTTCTTTACCTGCTGAGACATCAGGGAAGCCCAAGCAATAGGTATTTTGTACATAATGAAGTGGTTTTTGGAATAGCTGAGTGGGGTCAGGAACTAATGAATACAGTGCATGCCTTTACAGATGGCAAGATGCAGGTGAGAAGCTGCCAGTCTCAGGGTTATTGGGAACCTTATATTGATAGATACAATGGTCATCTAGGTTAAATGCACCCATCCCAGCCCATTTTAGTTCACTGATTCCTAAAATGTCAATGTTAAGTCTTGCCGTCTCCTGCTTGACTGCTGCCAATTCGCCTTGATTCATGGACCTGACATTCCGGGATCCTATGCAGTATTGTTAGAACTGGACATGGAACAACAGACTGGTTTCAAATCAGGAAAGGAATACGTCAGACTGTATATTGTCACCCTGCTTATTTAACTTATATGCACAGTACATCATACGAAATGCTGGGCTGGATGAAGCATAAGCTGGAATCAAGAGTGCTGGGAGAAATATCAACAACCTCAGATATGCATATGATGCCACTCTTATGGCCAAAAGCAAAGAACTAAAGAGCCTCTTGATGAAAGTGAAAGCGGAGAGTGAAAAAAGTTGGCTTAAAACTCAACATTCAGAAAACGAAGATCATGGCATCTGGTCCCATCACTTCATGACAAATAGATGGAGAAGCAATGGAAATAGTCACAGACTTTATTTTTTGGGGCTCCAAAATCACTGTAGATGGTGACTGCAGCCATGAAATTAAAAGATGCTTGCTCCTTGGAAGAAAAGCTATGACCAGCCTAGGCAGCATATTCAAAAGCAGAGACATTACTTTGCCAACAAAGGTCCGTCTAGTCAAGGCTATGGTTTCTCCAGTGGTCATGTGTGGATGTGAGAGTTGTACTATAAAGAAAGCTGAGTGATGAAGAATTGATGCTTTTGAGCTGTGGTGTTGGAGAAGACTCTTGAGAGTCCCTTGGACTGCAAGGAGATCCAACCAATCCATCCTAAAGGAAATCAGTCCTGAATATTCATTGGAAGGACTGATGCTGAAGCTGAAACTCCAGTACTTTGGCCACCTGATGCAAAGAACTGACTCATTGGAAAAGACCCTGATGCTGGGAAAGATTGAAGGCAGGAGGAGAAGGGGATGACAGGATGAGATGGTTGGATGGCATCACCAAGTCAATGGACATGAGTTTGAGTAAGCTCCGGGAGTTGGTGATGGACGGGGAGACCTTGTGTGCTGAAATCCGTGGGGTCACAAAGAGTTGGACACGACTGAGCAAATGAACTGGACTGAGCAAATGAACTGGACTGAGCTATACTGACAGTGGTGTCAAGGCGTGCTCGAGTCATTCAGGTGACGGAATGTGCATGAGTCATTTTCCATGCATCAATAATTCATCCATTTTGCTTCCCTTGTTCTGAAGGTGAAACATCATTTCAAAATGCCCTTCATGGAGAACAGCACTGAGGTGAATGAGTTCAGACTCTTGGGACTGACGGATGCCCCAGAGTTGCAAGTCCCCCTGTTTATAATATTCACGTTCATATATCTCATCACTCTCACTGGAAATCTTGGGATGATCACGTTGATCCTGCTGGACTCTCGTCTCCACACCCCCATGTATTTTCTCCTCAGCAACCTCTCTCTGGTGGATTGTGTTTACTCCTCAGCTGTGACTCCCAAGGTGATGGCTGGGCTTCTCACTGGAGATAAGGTCATCTCCTACGGGGGGTGTGTTGCTCAGATGTTCTTCTTTGTGGCCTTTGCCAGTGTAGACTGTCTGCTCCTGGCTGTCATGGCCTATGACCGGCATGCTGCCGTGTGTAAGCCTCTACATTACGCCAGCACTGTGACCCCCTGTGTGTGCGCTCAGACGGTCACGGCCTGCTACGTCTGGGGCTTTGCTGAGTCTGCCATCCACACTGGATTCACTTTCTGCCTCTCCTTCTGTCATTCCAATGTGGTCCATCACTTCTTCTGTGATATTCCTCCAATCCTGGCTCTTTCCTGCTCTGATATCTACGTAAATGAGATGGTTCTCTTTATTCTAGCAGCTTTCAATGTCTTTTTTGCCCTGATGGTAATTGTGAGCTCCTATCTGTTTATATTCTTTGCCATCCTGAGAATGCGCTCAGCAGAGGGACGGAAGAAAGCCTTTTCCACCTGTTCTTCTCACCTCACTGCTGTCACCATCTTCTATGGAACTGTGATCTTCATGTACTTACAACCAAGTTCTAATCATTCTATGGACACCGACCAGATGGCATCTGTGTTCTATACAATAATCGTACCCATGTTGAACCCTCTCGTCTATAGTCTAAGGAATAAAGAGGTTAGTAATGCTTTCAGGAGAGCCATTGAGAAGATGAAGCTTCTGTTCAGTACACAGATTTAATTAAAGAGATTATACAATATGTATTGCTAATCCATTATCTATTATTTTGTGATAAACTCCCAAGAAACTTAGTGGCTAAAGTAGTAGTTAAAGTGAAAGTGTTCATTGTTCAGACGTGTCCAACTCTTTGTGACCACAAAGACTGTATCCTGCCAGGCTCCTCTGTCCATGGGATTCTCCAGGCAAGAGTATTGCAGTGGGTTGCCATTCCCTTCTCCAGGGGATCATCCTGACCCAGAGATTGAATCCAAGTCTCCTGTATTGCAGACAGATTCTTTACCACTTAAGCCACCAGGGAAGCTTAAAACAACTGTTTATTATTTCTCTTAGTTCTATGGTTGGCAGGATGTTTGTTTTTCTGCTTTCACATGGACTCATGAGGATGCCTATTTTCTGCATGGTTAGCTGGGCTGAAAGTTTAAAGATGTCCTTATATATCTGGATGCTGACTCTGGCTACTCTCTATCTCTTCTACACATGGTCTTTGATCCTCCAGAGGCTGGAAAAGCTTTCTCTCATAATATTTTCAGGCTAACATTCTCACAGTGTGATAGCAAAACTAAAAATCTTCTTAAAGTCCAGACTCCCAACTCATGACATTTTTTTTTGACCATGTTATACTAATCAATGCATGTCAAAAGGATGGTCAAGATCCAAACATGAAGAAAAAGACTCTGTCTCTTGAGGAAAAGAACTGCAAAGAATTTCTACCCATAATTTATTTATCACAATTAGGTTAAACTTCTGTAACAAAGAGAGACAAAATACAGTGGATTTTAAACTAGAACTATTTATTTCTCAAATAGTGGTAGCTAATGCAGCATGGTGAAAATGAATTATCTAGACAACTTGTGTGTCTCGGATATCCTGGGACCAAGTTCATTCCACATTGTCTCTTTCCACCATTGCCTAGAGTCTTGAAAGTCTGTCTTCATTATAATTATTATATCTAGAGGAAAGGAGAAATAGGTAAACTAGAGGAAAAATAATTTCTTTTCAAGAAAGTGATGTAGATGCTGTACACATTATTACTGAATACATTCCATTGGCAAGAATTTACCATAAGCTGTAGCAACATGAATGTATTTGGGTAGTTTCGGCTCAGTGGTAGGGATTGCATTGAATTTGTAGACTGCTTGAGGTAGTATGGCTGTTTATTTTTTATTTTTTTAATATAAATTTATTTTAATTGGAGGCTAATTACTTTACAATATTGTATTGCTTTTGCCATACATCAACATGAATCCACCATGGGTGTACATGTGTTCCCCATCCTGAACCCACCTCCCACCTCCCTCCCCATATCATCCCTCTGGGTCATCCCAGTTCACCAGCCCCAAGCATCCTGTATCATGCATCGAACCTGGACTGGCGATTCATTTCATATATGATATACATGTTTCAATGCCATTCTCCCAAATCATCCCACCCTCGCCCTCTCCCACAGACTCCAAAAGACCGTTCTATACATCTGTGTCTCTTTTGCTGTCTCGCATACAGGGTTATCGTTACCATCTTTCTAAATTCCATATATATGCGTTAGTATACTGTATTGGTGCTTTTATTTCTGGCTAGGCCTGGCGTGCTGCGATTCATGGGGTTGCAAAGAGTCGGACACAACTGAGCGACTCATCTGATCTGATCTGATCACTCTGTATAATAGGTTCCAGTTTCACCCACCTCATTAGAACTGATTCAAATGTATTCTTTTTAATGGCTGAGTAATACTCCATTGTGTATATGTACCACAGCTTTCTTATCCATTCATCTGCTGATGGACATCTAGGTTGCTTCCATGTCCTGGCTATTATAAACAGTGCTGTGATGAACATTGGGGTACGTGTGTCTCTTTCAATTCAGGTAGTATGGCTGTTTTAACAATATTAAGTCTTCTGATCAATGAATATAGACTATCTTTCGTTTTTTTGTATCATCTTTGGTTTTTTTAAACAATGCTTTGTAATTTTCAGTGTACATCCAAGTCTTTCAATTCTTTGATTAAGCTTATCCTTAAGTATTTAATTCCTTTTGATGCTATTGTAAATCAGTTGAGCCTCAAACACTCCTCAACATTAGAGGCATAGGCCCTCTGCACAGTTAAAAAATCATATATAAGTTTAAAACAAATTGTGATTCTACATCTGCAGATTCAAACAACCATAGATTGTGTACTACTCTTATACATACTTAGTGAAAAATAATCAACATATGAGTGGACCCATTCAGTTTAAACCCATGTTGCTCAAAGCTCAACTGTACAGCTATTAATTTCCTTTCCAAATTGTTCATTGTTGGTGGGTTGGGAAAAGGAAGAGCTGTTTTCTGCAAAAGAGACACATAAGGAAATATTTAGAGTGATAGAACTAGTCTATATAGTACTGGGATGATAGATACTTGACTATGCATTTGTCAAAACAATGAGACTATCTTCCTGATGGTTCAGACGGTAAAAGAAACTACCTGCAATGCAGGAGACCTGGGGTCAATTCCTGGGTCAGAAAGATCCCCTGGAGAAGGGAATGGCTACCTGGCTCCAGTATTCTTGCCTGGAGAATTCCATGGACAGAGGAACCTGGTGGGCTACAGTCCATGGCGTTTCAAAGAGTCAGACACGACTGAACAACTAACACTTTCACTTTCACTTTTCCTTTCATGGAACTATCTATATCTATATAAATATAGATATCTATTTGTCTCTATATATCTATATCTATATATATATATCTATACTCCAGGTTTCTCTGCTTAGAGGGCCAGTAATAAGTGATGCCCAGTAGCAATAACTATACCCAACACACCACTCAATACTAAATATCATTATCTAATAAAAGGAAGGAGAAAGAGGAGGAGAAGGGGACAGAGGATGAGATGGTTGGATAGCATCACTAACTTGATGGACACGAGTTTGAGTAAACTCCAGGAGTTGGTGATGGACAGGGAGGCCTGGCGTGCTGCAGTCCATGGGGTCTCAAAGAGTCAGACATGACTGAGCAACTGAACTGAACTGAATAAAAGGAAGTCCCATGGATGGAGGAGCCTGGTGGGCTGCAGTCAATGGGGTCGCTGGAGTCGGACACGACTGAGCGACTTCACTTTCACTTTTCACTTTCATGCATTGGAGAAGGAAATGGCAACCCACTCCAGTGTTCTTGCCTGGAGAATCCCAGGGACGGGGGAGCCTGGTGGGCTGCCGTCTCTGGGGTTGCATAGAGTCGGACACGACTGAAGCGACTCAGCAGCATGGTTCTTTGGAGAACTAGCTGATGATAGGATTGGGACAAGGATAATACAGAATGAACCTGGAATACCTTGTAGTTCCAGAAAATAAGGAGGAACCCAAAAGACAAAAGGGTCGGGGCATATTAGAAGGAAACAGGAGTAAAACTGAAAGTGCTCCCAGTAGCCAAAGATGGAGCAATTTGAACAATGCAATAACCATGGTACCAAAGTGTAACCCAAAGTATAAAACAAATATACATGACTCCATGCTGATATAAATAACAAACAAATAAATAATTCTTCCTTATATAGAAAAATTCTAAGCTATATATTTAGACTTCCATTAGAAGGTAGAGTATATTCCCTTCTACCTTAAAGGTGGGCTGAACTTAATGACTTCTCTCTGGAGTACAGATTGAAAGGAGAAGAGTTAGCACTACATTGAAGAACCTGCAAAAGTATCTTGAGCAGGTGGTCGAGGTTAACATCCCCCAGTGACAAGTCTTGTTGGTAAAATGCATTATCTGATAGGATGTGATACAAAGGCCACTTATCCTTTCTCAAACTTATACATTCTGTATAACTGGGACCAAAAAATCAGCAAACATATGTTGAAAGACTTTCAACAAAACACTGGTCCAGTACTCCTTAAGGATATTAAGTTAAAGAAAAATAAGGAAAGACTGAGAAACTGTCACAAATCAGAGGAGAATAAAGAGAGATAACTAATATATGCAGTGTTGTGTCCTTGATTAGATTTGTGAGAGCAAAATGACATAATTGAAAATATCAGTAATAATCTGAATAAATTATTGAAGTTTTAGATAATAGTAACATGTCAATATTCGTTTCTTAGTTTTGACAAATATGATAAAATGTTAAAAATAGAGGAAACTGGGTGAGAATTATGTAAGTCTTAGAATCATTCGAGTTAAATGAATAATTATTTATGAAGAAATTTTGCAAATTGTATCAGGTAGGAAACTTATAGTCTCATAGTTTGCCTTTTTGATTTACTAAATAAAATTCATTTCATGTGTTATTTTCCCCTTAATGAAAAATCACTAATGAAAAATTTAGATGATTTGATATTAATCATTTAATACTGTTGGTTTCCAAAAAAATTAATTTGTCCAAAAGTACAAACAGTGAGTGAGAATATAGATAAAAAAGCTGTATCTCCTGAAATGCTCTAAGATTATTATCTGAAGAATTCTCTAAAGAGTAGTGAACTATAATTATCAGTGATTCAGATATATTGACTTCTGGACACCAAATTGAATTCTTTAAACAAACGTTTATTGAAGTATTAGTATGAATCCGGTCATTATTCACGTACTGTGCATGAAGTTGTTCGTAAAGAAGACAAGGTCACTCCTCTTGTGTACTGTGTGTTTTGAGGAGAAAGGTAAATAACTGAATCAAGAAGGAAATAAAGTTCTTTCCTGGTGGTGCAGTGGCTAAAACTCCATGCTCCCATTGCAGGGGGTCTGGGTCCGAACTCTTAACAGATCCTACATGCCACCGTGAGGATCTCACATGCCTCAGCTAAGACCTGGCACAGTCAAATCATTAATTGTAAAAAGCCTTAAGAAAAGAAATAAATAGGGTTTGGGCAGTGACCAGAGCAAAGAAAAATAAAGCAAGGAACCTAAGAAGGGAACAGTGTCCACGGGCCGGGCTAACTATGACATGGTAACAATGAAGCAAGCCTGAAGGAAGAGCGGGAGCCTTTGGTCATTACAAACAGCGAGTACAAAGACCCCGGGGAAGAAGCACGATGAGATTGTCCAGGAACAGCGAGGAACGCGGCGTGAAAGAAGCGGGTGAGTGCCGGGAACAGGGAGGGCACCACGTGGCTCATCTAAAACAGGAGGGTTTATGAGTGAGCGGCTTCAGCCATTGTATAGTCTTTCCAGGGAGGAAAATGGATGACATGATTATCAGTGCATTTTTTTTTTTCAAAATGTTAGAGACTGTAGTCATGTACGGGACAACTGGAAAGTTCCATTATTATTGACTGATCACCTTTTCTTGTACTGTGGGCTTCTTGCTTCTCAAGATTATCCTGTGACCTTACTCTTTGTACCAGATGACACACTAAAGACAGAGATTTTGATTTCTGTAAAATGTTACACATATGTGGTGCTGAATAAATCATCCAATAAAATCATATATTTTTATTAAAAATCCATGTCACAATTTTCCTCAGTCTGGACTCTGGAAACAGTTTCTCAGCTAGATAAACAATGTCAGACATGAACATATATTGATTATTTTAAATTTTTATTTAAAAGCTGGCGATACTCCAACTCCTTTAACAAATTTCTCACTCCTGTGTGTATGCGCACTTACGAGATTCTTACATATGCTTCTGGTAGTGGGTTTCTGCGTGCCGTGTTTTCATATATGCTAGCGTTGCCACTGCAGTACTCTTGCCTGGAAAATCCCATGGACGGAGGAGCCTGGTGGCCTGCAGTCCATGGGGTCGCACAGAGTCAGACGCGACTGAGCGACTTCACCTTCACTTTTCACTTTCACGCATCGGAGAAGGAAATGGCAACCCACTCCAGTGTCCTTGCCTGGAGAGTCCCAGGGACGGGGGAGCCTGGTGGGCTGTCATCTCTGGGGTCGCACAGAGTCAGACACGACTGAAGCGACTCAGCAGCAGCACCATTGCCACATGATAAAGATAATATCAACATGTGAATAAATCAAATATAATTAACAAAATTCACTACAAGCAGGATTTTAATATTCTTAAGGTCCCCTCTGGCCATCCTCAATCAACTATCACATATTTGAACTTAATTTTTTTGTTTTTCTAGACGATAGGTTTTCAAAAAAGGAATGGTGTTACTGTAGTAATTTAGGTGCAGTACAAGCCTTAAAATGTGAATTACTGCATGATGACGGTCTGAGGGGAAAGAAACTAAGTCATTTGGATCCTACAACTTTCAAAGGTGTAGCTTCGAAAATTATGCCTTCTTACCCACCTTCTTGAAAGCGTTTTTGACCTCCTTGTTTATAGACCAAGGGGCTGAGCAGGGGGATGACCATGGTATAGCACACAGACGCAATTTTGTCTGTGTCCATGGGATGACTGGAGCTGGGCTGAGAGTACATAAAGATGCCTGTCCCATAGAAGATGGAGACTGTGGTGAGGTGAGACACGCAGGTGGATAAAGCCTTCTGATATCCCTCAGCCGAGTGCATCTTCAAGATGGTGGTAAATATGAACAAATAGGAAATCAAGATAACCAGGAGGGCAAACTCAATACCGAAACTTGCCACCACGTGGAGAATCAGCTCACTGATATGTTTATCAGAGCAAGAGAGAGCCATGACTGCTGGAATATTGCAGAAAAAGTGGTGGAGCACATTGGCCCTACAGAAGTAGAGCCGGAAAATGTCTCCCCTGTGGACGGAGGCATTCAGGAAACCACAGAAGTAGGGACCCATAGCCATACAAGTACACACACTTGCTGTCATGGTGGTGTTATAACATAGGGGGTTGCACACTGCTGCGTAGCAGTCATAGGCCATTGAGGCCAACAGGTAACTTTCCACAGTGGCAAATGCTGCAAAAAAGAACCTCTGAGCAGTGCATACATTGTAGGAGATGACCTGGTCTCCTACAAGGAGCCCAGCCATCACCTTGGGAGTGACAGCTGTGGAGTAGCAAAAGTCCACCAGAGACAGATTTGTAGGGGAAAAGTACATGGGAATGTGGAGACGAGACTCCAAGAGAATCAGCAGGATCAGTCCCAACCATATTGACAAGATAAATGAGCAGGAATATTATAAAGAGGGGGACCTGCAGTCCGGGGGCACTGGTGAGTCCCAGCAGGATGAATTCAGGCACTCCTGTATTATTCCTCATGGATGCAGTTTTTGAATCACAGGAGGTCCTATGGCAAAGAAAAAGAAAGGAGCACAGTGATAAACAAATGGGAGATTGAAAGTGAAATTAATTCAGCATTGTGCATATGTGCATATATACACATATACAAATATTTCGTTAATGGGATAATTTGAACTTCTCCACATCTGAAGTACAGACTAAACAAAATTTAAGCCACAAAGTATCTGTAGAGTTTCACACTGTTGAAGCTGAGGGGTCTTCATGGACCATTTTCCAACTTTTAAATTTTGTAAGTTCGTGAACTGAGATGTAGAAAATATTATGTCCTGACTAAGATGAGCCATCTTGAATAAATATATCTGTTAATTAAGTTTTTCTCAGCCTAGTAAATACTTAGGTCTAAATTGCTCAATTTCCCCAAACTGCTCTGAACACTTGACACGTATTTTCTTTTATTTCTCTCAACAACCCCATGAGATTGATTGTTATCCCCATTTAATTCATGAAGCACAGAGGCTGAGTATTGTATTTAAGTTTATAAAATTATGACTGCCAGAACAATGTCTGTACCCAGCTTCTGGCGTGGCTCAGATGGTAAGGAATCTGCCTGCAATGCAGGAGACCTGGGTTCGATACCTCTGTCAGGAAGATCCCCTGGAGAAGAGAATGACTACCCACTCCAGTATTCTTACTGGGAGAATCCCATGGACCGAGGAGCCTGGAGGGCTACAGTCCATGGGGTCGCAGAGAGTAGGACACGACTGAGCGACTTTCACTTTCAGAGTGATTCCACTGGAAGTGTGAGTGATTCACTGGAAGTGTGCGTGATTCCACTGGAAGTGTGAGTGATTCACTGGAAGTGTGCGTGATTCCACTGGAAGTGTGAGTGATTCACTGGAATTGTAAGAGATTCCACTGCCAGTGTAAGTCCACTGTCTTAACTGAGTTTAAAATCAAGTTGAACTTAATTCAGTTTACAATTACTCTGTCTCCAGTGTTCTAACCCAGCCTTTGCAGTTTTACAGTGAAGTAACTGAGAGACACATGCCCAGTGCCCGTGGTGGGATAACTGGGGCGGGAGGGGCTGTACGACCTGCAGAGACAGTTCAGCGAGGTGGGGTGCAGCATCCAGCAAGAAGCCTGGGCTCTGAGATGCGGTGCACACAGCTTGCCTCCCACTACCTGGGAATCACTGAGCCTGACCTAACTCCCCTGAAGTGATCTTTTTCATTTACAAAGTGACAATCGTAATGAAACTAAAAAAGTGTTAGTTGCTCAGTCATCCGACTCTGCAACCCATGGACTGCAGCCCGCCAGGCTCCTCTGCCCATGGAATTCTCCAGGTAAGAATACTAGAGTGGGTTGCCATTCCCTTCTCCAGGGGATCTTCCCAACCCAGGGATTGAACCTGGGTCTCCTGTATTGCAGGCGGATTCTTTACCAGCTGAGCCACCGGGGAAGTCCCTGTGTAATGAGACTTAACAAGGTATTATTATGAGAATTAAAGGAGATAAACATATTAAAAACGATGAGTAGAATGCTGGGTATTGAGTACAGTCTGATCACATCAGATGTAGTGTTAGTATTAAGATGAACTGGTCACCTCCATGATTGCTTGAGAAGCGTGGGTGGTGAGGTGCGAGGTCCAGGCGGGGGTGAGCGCTGTAGTGCTGTGGCTTCCTCTCGCCTTTGGCCCACTGACATTTTCCTGTGTCCTCCAGGCTTTCCCAGGCTGTCCCGCTGTACAGAGAGGCTCTTCTGGTCATTCCATGCGAGTGATTCTTTTGCTCAGGTTGCTCCTTTAAAATCCATGTTTTAGCTTGGGTTGAAAGGGTCTCTTTTTTATTTTTATTTCCGCCATTGCATGTGGCTTGTGGGATCTTAGTTCTCCAACCAGGGATTAACCAGGCCCTCGGCAGTGACAGCCTGGAGTCCTAACCACTGGACTGCCAGGGAATTCCCAGAGCCTCTTTTTAGAAACTCATCCTTTCTCTTATTACTGTCTTCTCATAGTTGAACCACAGAGGTCAAGGGTTGAAAATTTCCTAGTTTGTTGGCAGTCTTCAGCCTGCCAACAGGTCTGGTTTGGTGGTGAGCCCCATGTTTGAAATTTTTATATCAACATGTTCTGGTGTAGGAAGAGTGCCTTAAATATTTCTTACTTGAATTTAGTCCTTTAACAGGCCCATCTATTATTCTTCTCTACCATTGTACTTCTAATTGTCAGATATATATTTAATTTATTTATTCATGTGTTTATATGTATATATACAAATACATACCTCTTTTCATTTAGTCCTCAGTCATGTTGTAAGGTAGGTATTATTATTCCTATTCTACCATTAAGAGAACTGAGGATTTGAGAATTACATGAAGCTCTACAATTACATAGTTAGTAGGAGGAAAGTTAAAGATTCAAAATTCAAACTCAGCTGTGATCAAATCAAAAGCCTTATTTTTTAGCCTCCTCTCTATTGGCCTTTATAAATGTGCTAGTAATAATCATGAGGATGAGGTTATTGGGGAAAGATTACAATGGAATATTGATCTTGCTAATTCAATTATAACATTTCTGTGGTCTAAAGAAGAATTATTTCACTCTGTTCTGGTGTTTTAGTGTTTTTTATTTAAGTTTCTTTTTTAGCTTCCAATAAAAGGACAAGAAATAGTAAATAAAATGAAGTAAGACTTACAGCAGCACTTACATTTTTTGCTAATTTTTTTTTTTTAGGAAGGCAGTATAATGGATATTCCTTGTGTCACTAAATTTCCTATTGATGGAAGTTTTGACATTTAAACTGCAGTCTCAACTTACTGTTTTAGGGAAGAAAATTGTCAAAATATCTATTTCTATGCTCAAATAGTTCATAGTAGCTAAAGTTGCCCCACAGATTTTTGCATGAATTACACTCACCAAAAATTTATATGAAACATAAAGTCTTACCTTACTGCTGGAAAAAACAGTCAGTCCCAAATAGTGAGTCTAGAGTCAGCATTTAACCATGGAATAATGCATGTATATAGCGAGAGATGGATGTTCTCTGTCAGGCACTGGTCAAAAGATTCTAAGACCTCTAAGACAAGTAAAGATGGAGGAAAGAACCCAGCAGTTAGAAACTTGGGAGAAAGTCCTGAACACTTCACTAATTCTTTGCTCTTGGCAGAGTCACTGTCTTCTGCTTATTTGAAAAAGAAATAATAAAATGACCTCTTCCATATATTTCACAGAATTGGGCCTATGATTAGCAAATGAAGGAAGTTCTATAAAGTGCCTTGCTGAAGTGCTATCATTTTAAAGTCAATCAATATATATTTTAAAAATTATTTTTTTTAATTGGAGGATAATTGCCTTACAATGTTGTGTTAGTTTCTGCCGTAATCAGCATGAACCAGCCACGGGCATACATACGTCCCCTCCCCCTTAAACCTCCCACCTCCCACCTCCCACCCCATCCCACCCCGCTAGGTTAACACAGAGCACCAGGATGTTTTCTCTGGACATGATTGCAGCATCACAGCAAATCCTCAGGTTGGGGGTTCGGGAGGAGAACGCCTGCATGTACTTACAACTGCTAACAATCAGAGGAATAGATGACAGCCAAGGGATCTCAGCTAAAATGATGTCATACTGAGTCAGATGGGGATTTCAGAGACTAGCTCGTAGGAATCATGAAGGAGTTATAGATACATGGAGCTCTTCGGGGATATTCCCCATGAGGGCATCTATAGCTCTCATCTCTTTCTTAGGGAAGAAAAAATTGAATTACCTGTGTGATCTAGCTGGATATGTTGATGGTTCACACATTATCATATCGCTTGTTATTTCTTTTTCTTTCTCCATTTTCTAATTAAAATATATGTGCACTCAGTTGCTCAGTCATGTCCAGCTCTTTGCGACCCCATTCAATGTAGCCCCACAGGCTCCTCTGTCCATGGGATTTCCCAGGCAAGAATACTGGGGAGAGTTGCCAGTCCCTTCTCCAGGGGACCTTCCCGACCCAGGGATTGAACCCTTTCTCTTGTGTCTCCTGCACTGGCAGGCGAATTCTTTACCACTAGCAACAACAAACACTTAATAGCCACAGTTTTTGTGGTGTGCTAAGTCACTTCAGTCATGCCCAACTCTTGGCCACTCCATTAACTGCAGCCTACAGGCTCCTCTGTCTGTGGGATTCTCCAGGCAAGAATCCTGGAGTGGGTAACCATTCCCTTTTCCAGGGGATCTTCGAAACCCAGGGATAGAACCCAGGTCTCCTGCGTTGCAGGCGGATTCTTTACCATCTGAGCCACCAGGGAAGCCCAAAACTCATAGCTTTTAGTGTGTGATTCTAATTGTTCAAATTAGAATTTCATAGATCAAATCTCATAGGTCAACTTCACCCACATGTTGACACCCTACATGCCACCACCCACATTTCCTAAACCAAGATGGAGACTGCCGTTTTATCATAATGAGAACACACAGTAAATCACTAGGATTGCGGTGCACATCCGTTTGTGGTTTTTTAAAAATGTATTCTCTCATTTAACTATTATAATAATCCAACTTTAAATGTCCTATTAGACTTTTCATTTTGTATATAGAGAAAGAAAGGCTCTAAGAAGTTATTTTATGGATAATGTCTCCCAAATAGTAAACGGTGGGGCTGCTTTTTTAATATATATGTACTTTTTTCCAGAGTCCAAGCTCTGCCTTTGATTCAAAGCTTCACTCTGTCATGTGTAAAGGTCCACAAAACACTTAACTGTTTGTATGACTGTTAAGAGGATTAAGTAGTTTTTAACATCAACCCCATGGACTGTAGCCCTCCAGGATCCTCTGCCCACAGGATTCTTCAGGCAAGAATATTGGAGTGAGTTGCCATTTCTGTCTCCAGGTTATCTTCCTGACCTAGGGATTGAACCCAGGTCTCCTGCATTATAAGCAGATACTTTTCCATCTGAGCCACTAGGGAAACCCAACATGTTAAATGTAAATGTGTACTGAGAATGAGCACTATATAAATGTAAATTGTTAACAGATTCAAGTTATCGGACTTGGGAGATGAGTTTATGTAAATATGTGATTAGACAGATTATAACCTCTTTCTGCCCTTAGTTTGCTCATCTGCACAAGTGGGAAGTTGTGCAATGCATGTACTCTGTATGGATCTTGCAGCTTCAACAGGATGTAACTATCAGTTCAGTTCAGTTCATTTCAGTCACTTAGTCATGTCTGATTCTTTGCGACCACGGACTGCAGGACCCCAGGCCTCTCTGTCCATCACCAACTCCCGGAGCTTACTCAAACTCATCTCCATGGAGTCAGTGATGTCAGCCAATCATTTCATTCTCTGTCATCTCCTTCTCCACCCAGCCTTCAATCTTGCCCAACATCAGGGTTTTTTCAGATGAGTCAGTTCTTTGCATCAGGTGGGCAAAGTATTGGAGTTTCAGCTTCAGCATCAGTCTTTCCAACGAATATTCAGGACTGATTTCCTTTAGGATTGACTTGTTGGATCTACTTGCTGTCCAAGGGACTCTCAAGAGTCTTCTCCAACACCATGGTTCAAAAGCATCAATTCTTCAGCACTCAGCTTTCTTTATAATCCAACTCTCACATCCATACATGACTGCTGGAACCATAGCTTTGATTAGACAAACCTTAGTTGGCAAAGTAATGTCTCTACTTTTTAATATGCTGTCTATGTTGGTCATAACTTTTCTTCCAAAGAGCAAGTGTCTTTTAATTTCACGGCCACAGTCACCATCTACAGTGACTTTGGAGCCCAAAAACGCAAAGTATGTAGCTGTAAGATAAATCAGTATGTAACTATAACATATTTGCTAGGTTTTTTGCTTCAAACCTATGCTCTAGATCAGAGAATTGTGAAGAATAATTTATTGCCATCATAAAGTGATAAAATAACAGGGTGTTTATATAATTCCAGTGCAAACTCTTTGCTGTTTACCAGATGCTCTTTGCTTTCTCATTACTACAGAGAATTTAGAAAATTCCCATGAAGAATGGTATAGAGGTGATGGATTTCACCTGGTGGGTCTAACCAATGCTCCAGAACTTCAGATCCCCCTCTTTATTGTGTTCACCCTCATTTACCTCATCAGTGTTTTGGGAAACCTGGGGATGATCACACTGATCCTGTTGGACTCCTGTCTCCACACCCCAATGTACTTTCTCATCATTAATCTGTCTTTGGTGGACTTTGGCTACTCCTCAGCTGTCACACCGAAAGTGATGGCTGGGTTTCTTAGAGCAGACAAGGTCATCTCATACAATGCCTGTGCTACTCAGATATTCTTTTTCGCAGCCTTTGCCAGTGTGGAAAATTTCCTCTTAGCTGCAATGGCCTATGATCGCCACGCTGCAGTGTGTGAACACCTACATTACACCATCACCATGAAGATGAGTGTGTGTGCCCGTCTGGCCATAGGCTCCTCCATCTGTGGATTCGTGAATGCCTCCATCCACGTTGGGGGCACGTTCAGCCTTTCTCTGTGTGAGTCCAAGCTGGTCCATCACTTTTTCTGTGATATTCCAGCTGTCATGGCTCTCTCTTGCTCTGATAAACATGTTAGAGAGGTGGTTCTCGTTTTAATTTCAAGCTTTAATGTCTTTTTTGCTCTTCTGGTAATATTTATTTCCTACCTTCTCATATTTATCACTGTCTTGAAGATGCACTCAGCTAAGGGATACCAAAAAGCTTTGTCCACCTGCGCTAGTCACCTTTCAGCCGTCAGCATCTTCTATGGAACAATCATCTTCATGTACTTGCAACCCAGCTCCAATCACTCCATGGACACAGACAAAGTGGCCTCCGTGTTCTATGCTATGGTCATCCCCATGCTGAACCCTATAGTCTACAGCCTGAGGAACAAAGAGGTGAAAAGTGCATTCAAGAAGGTTTGGGGGAAGGCAAAATTCTCTCTAGGATTTGCATTTTAATGTATTATACAAAATAATGTAGTTTCATTTGTCTCAGGTCATTCTATTCTCTCTTTTTAGCCATACAATGCATTTAATTCCTAAAGTTATAGCCTTACCACTTCAAAAATATGTTGTTTAGGGATAATAAAATATGTCTGGAAATGTAATACTTGAAATAGTATAGCTCGGGGAAAGAATAAGATGTTTTGGGTCTTGCTTCTCACAAACCTTAGTTATGGATTTGATTTATTCACTTGTTACACAGGCTTTTTCTCTACCACATGTCAGTGCAAATGTACATGTAAATCAGTGATACAAGCAAGGCTATGATGAGAAACACATACGTGTGCTCTATGTGGGCATGAGACATGTGGTCACATACATGGCAGTGGTGTAGACGTCAGTGATACAGCATAGGTAGCTTTTAATAAAATAAGTTAGGATGACTGTAACCTTATGTTTAATTTATTTATTTAGCTGAATATCTCTTCTACGTGTCTTAATTAGAGAAATATTTTGTAACTCTAAATGAAAGTATGTGCCTTATTGGCATACATTATTGCTGCTGCTGCTGCTGCTGCTAAGTCCCTTCAGTCATGTCCGACTCTGTGCGACCCCATAGACAGCAGCCCACCAGGCTCCTCTGTCCCTGGGATTCTCCAGGCAAGAACACTGGAGTGGGTTGCCATTTCCTTCTCCAAGGCATGCATGCATGCTAAGTTGCTTCAGTCGTGTCCAACTCTGTGTGACCCTATGGACAGCAGCCCACCAGGCTCCTCTGTCAACAGGATTCTCTAAGCAAGAATACTGGTGTGGGTTGCCATTTCCTTCTCCAACACATTATTGAAAGACACATAAATATCACATTTAAATGGGGCTATATTTCTGTCTTGACTGAGTCATTTTGAAGGACCAAAAACCAAACATTTGGTTTTATGAAAGGATGAAAACCCTAGAAGAAAAATGGAGGAAAATAAAAGCATGTTCAGTTCTTCACAGATGAAGAATTTTTCATCTGTGATATTCACCACACATTTTCACAATGTTTAAAAATGTCCTGAGAGTTGTTGTTCAGTAGCAAAGACGTGTCTGACTCTTTGTGATCCCATGGACTGTAGCATGCCAGGTAGCCTACTAGGCTCCTCTGCCCACAGGATTTCCCAGGCAAAAATACTGGAGTGGGTTGTCACTTCCTTCTCCAGGGGATCTTTCCAACCCAGGGATCAAGCCCACGTCTCCTGCATCGGCAGGTGGATTCTTTACCACTGAGCCACCAGCGAAGCCCAGTCAGTACATTTTTCTGCCTACAAATGCTGTGAAATGGTTAATGTTCATACTTTGGCTGAATTAGGTCATCGTTTGTCACTCCCAATGTCTGCTTCCCCACTCCATTCATTCTGTGATCCTCTTGCTGTTTCCTGACAAGTCTACACATGCTTCTGTTTCATTGCTTTTGTGCCTGAGGTTCCTTCTGAATGGAATCTCTGCTTTAAGTGTCTTTAAGTGTTATCCTAACATGGAGAGCTTCCCTGATCATTGTTAAAAGTAGTCACTCTCTCCTCCCTATGCACACATACTCCTCATCCTGTTGAAGGAGGAAACAGAACAGGCTGTATCTTGAAAGTAGGACTCCATCTTGGGTTGGACTGTGGACTTTGAGCTCTATGCCAAGTATCTCTGGAAATGACAAACCAACTGGAAAACCAGGCCCCTGAAGGAAGACCCCCAGGGCTTGTACCTAGACTCTCCCTGGCCTAAAAGAATACCCTAATTATTTGTGTAACCAAATAGAATCATACATTCTATTAAGCTCATTAGGGTATGACCACAGGCCTATTGATAATTGTCCACGGTTAACTACCTAGGCTTAAGGCATATGAATCACGGGTTAACTTTGATTGTCAGGGAATTTGGGGAGGTGAGTTTGGGCACCGTACACTTAGGGTGTATAAGGTTTTCACAAAAACTGGTCGGAGTCCTTGGCTAAGAGGAGACTGCCTTGGGCCCGCCTGTGTAATAAACTGCACTCCACTATCTGCATTGTCCTTCTGAGTGAGTTTGTTTCTGAGAACGCGTGGCTACAACAATGCCTTGTACAGTGGCAAGTAAGCAGCAAATGAATTCTATTTGGAAAATCATAAAAATACATTAATAAGATCGTATAAACGTTTACTCAGTTAATTTGGAAAACGACTTCATACATACTGATTATACTTCTAACTGAAATGCTTCATAATATTCATATAAAAATACCTGTCAGTAATAAACATAACATACATTCTATATCATTATGCATTTAATTTGATCCTCAGGGAACTCGGTTCTATACTAAAACTTCAAAGGGAACATGCACCAGTGGCTCCTTTTTCTGTCTCTATCTGATTGTAGACTTCACCATCTCAGCATTGGTAAGATCCTACTGGAACGTAGGAAGACGATCATGCTGCTACGTGTAGGCAGTGAAGTATATCATAAGGTTCACATCTGTCTTTATTATGATGTTTCTCTGTTGAAACTTATTTAATGTTGAGCTATTTTTGAGTTATAGCCAGTTTTTGAAGATCATGTAGAATGTTCCCATGTGAACTTGTATAGGCTGGGAACCGTGCAGCTGTGGTTATGTTAAGGGTTTCAGACTGAGCAACTGTCCTGGATTATACATGTGGGCCCTAAAGGAAATCACCTGTATCCCTGTAAGAAGTCAGAGAGAGATTGGCTCACAGAGGAGGGGAAGGCGGTGTAGCTATGGAGACAGAGATCGGAGTGGTGCAATTAGCAGAAGTGGAACAAGCAATAATGGATCCGATCCTACAGCCTCCAAAGGGATCACCACTAATTTGGCACAGTGAAACTGACTTTGGATGCCCAGCATTTGGAACTGTGAGAGAATAACTTTCTGTTCTTTTAAGCCGCCAAGTTTTTAAGTATTGATTCTGGTTTGGGGGAAGAGGAAAAACAAGAGCATTATGCCTAGAGCATTCTGTAGTGCCACCAAGTAGAGAAATCCTCAAAGAACAGAAGGCTCGTGCTATGTCAGGGAGACAAAGGATCCAACTGAAAAAGTTTCACATGGTGAAAACGGGAATAATTAGAGCAAAAAAATAACCTGGGATTGGATTACAACCCAAGGCATAAATGTATGAGAACACACTAAAAAAATACATGACTAAGTAATTAATAAATCAGGAAGAAGAGACAAATCTCACTAACAGAACTCTTGTTAGAACATTGCCCCCTCTAGGAGGTGGAGCTTAGTTCCACAACACCTGCAGTTCAGTAAGCTCGACTTAGTGACTTATTTCAAAGAATATAATATAGTCACAACCTGAAAGTAAAGAGCTATTTTATTTGGTGGGAATGTTTAGGCCTCCGAGCCAGGGAGACAGCATCTCAGTAGCTCTGAGAAAACCGCTCCAAGGAGGCAGGAGAGGAAGTCAGGCTGTATACAAGTTTGCAACAAAGGGAGCAGGCAGCCTGAACATCAAAGATCAGGTATCAAGTTAAGGAATTTAGCATTCTATGCACAGAAAGATGCAAGCCTCCCGGCTCTGTGAATTCTTTCCTTTCATATGCACCTCTGCTCTCTGGGGCCACTCCTGTTTCCTGGCTCCCCCTAAGGGGTGGTGGATGTGCAGATGGCTGCTTCTTGCCTTCCCCAGGTCCTCGGCAATCACCCTGAGGGGTGGAGGCATCTGGGGGATCCCAGCTTGGGGAGCCCTCATTCATATTTGGAGGCCAGAAATCGCTGATGGCTGTGACATTTCTTGCTTATTGATATGGCAGGAGATATTTTCATTTCACCATAAAAAGTGAAAAGGCTAACATTGCAACAGAAAGAGCCACCATTCTACTACCTGTTTGTTTGTATTTAGTTTTCTTAGATCCACACAGAAGTGAGATCAGGCAGCCGTGTTCTTTCTAGTTCTGACTTATTTCACTTGGTATAATGTCCTCCAGGGTTATTTATGCTGCTGCAAAAGGCAGTATCTCCTTTTTTAAGGCTGGATATTACTCCATTGCATGTATATATGCCACAATTTCTTTTTATATATATATACATTTTTTGCTTTATTTTTTATTTTTTAACTTTACAATATTGTATTGGTTTTGCCATATATCAACATGAATCCGCCACAGGTATACATGTGTTCCCTATCCTGAACCCTCCTCCCTCCTCCCTCCCCGTACCATCCCTCTGGGTCGTCCCACAATTTCTTTATCCATGTATCCTTCAGAGACACTTAGATTGTTTCCTTAGCTTGGCTATTGTAAATAATGCTCTGAAATACACACATAGAAAACCAAGTAACTGTGTGAAAAAATGTTTATGTCGATTACATTGACAGCAACAATCATTTCACTGTGTACATGTACATCGAAACATCATGTTGCACTCAAATACACGCAACAGTTATTTTTTACATTTTAGTAAATAAGTAATACAGGATATGGAGAAAACTGGGTACGGGTTTATTAGTTTCATATGGCTTCTATTGCAGATTACATATTTTTATTGTCTGTTTTCCTTATCTCTACTCGAATCTGTACTATTTCCTGCTTTCTTTAAATTTTGGTTTTAGTGAGCACTTCTTTTCCCTTGACATCTTTACTCATTCCTGAAATAAACACTCACAGCTGTAAGGATCTCTATGAACACTGTTTTTGTTAACTATTCAATATTTGATATGTAGCGTTTTCATTTTTATTTGTCTTAATCTATTTTTTATTTCTCTTTATTTGTAATCCCTAAACACTAGAACCAATGTAATGTCTCTGGCACTACTGGTAAAGAACCCGACTGCCAACGCAAGAGTTGCAAGAATTTGACCCCGGGGTTGGAAACATCCCCTGGAATAGGAAATAGTAATCCCTTTCAGTATTCTTGCCTGGAAAATTCCATGGACAGAGGAGCCTGGCAAGCTACAATCTGTAGGGTTGCAAAAAGTCAGACATGAGTGAAGCAACTTAGCATGCATACACGCACCAACAAGGAGCTGATGAAAATGGAATACTATTCAAAAAATTCCACTGATAGTCAAGTTAACAGCAAGGATGGATGTTAATTGCATTATAGTAAGTGAAAGAAACAAGACTCAAAGACCAGATATGCTAGAATTCTAATTAAGGATATTCTTGCAAAGGCAAAGTTTGTACACAAGGCATTTGTGAGGTTTCTAGGGGTCACAGGTAGGAGAAGGAGTGGATCAGAAAGAACCACAGGTTTGTCTACATGATAGAACGGTTTTATATCTTGATTGCAGTAACACATAACCATATACATTAGGCCAAATTTTAAAAACTATATACAAAAACAGTATATTTTAATATTTGTGAATTATGTATTTAGAAAAACTCAAGAGGAAAGAACAAGTAATACAAAACATGCATGCACACTCATATGCAATAAGGTCCCCACAGGGTGTTCAATTGCTTCTTCCCTGGAAGGTGGGGTGAGGAGCTGCAGATGGTCCCATGGGGGCATCCCCGAGAGCTCCATGTCTCTATAATTCACTCCTGGTTCCCTTGCACCCACGTCTGAAATACCAACACTCCATGCGACATCGTTTTAGAGGGGCCTGACTGCATGCCAAGCTCCTTGGTCATCGTATACTCACCCGAATGTTAATCATCGTCATTGCACACAGGTCTCCCTACTACCTGAGGATTTGCTATGAGCCTACAACCATGGCCAAGAAAACTACCTCTATGTAAAAATTATGACAACCTTCTCTTATTTGCTATTTACAGTGACTAGATCTGTAAATTATGTAAGAGAAGTTATTTTATTATGTTTATCCTACAAATAAGGAGAGGCTAAATGACTCCTTCCAAGACACAATAAGAATCGATCATGGATTTGAAATTTGAACCCAGGCTCCTCTGTCTTTGTTAGTCTTTTTCCTCCCTATTTCTCTGCTTTAGAGAATTCGGAACCTTTTGACCACTACCCTCTTTCATTACTGATGAACTATTTTATGGCTGAATTTCTCACTTCACACTCACTATTCAAAATTGATTGTCTCTTCTTGTCAAAGATCAAGGTAAGCTACTGTATTCCATGTATATCAACGTGTGTGTGCTCAGTCTCTCAGTCATGTTTGACGCTTTGCAACGCCATGGACTATAACCTGCCAGGCTCCTCTGTCCAAGGAATTTTTCAAGTGGTTGCCATCTCCTTTTCCAAGGGATGTTCCTAACCCGGGGATTTTTAGTAAAAAGTACAATCCATGTAAAAGCCTTGAGGAGATTATGCATATGATGAATTATTAGAGTACAGGAGAAGATGCTTTGATTATTTTTATAATAGTAAGTAGAACCTGGAGTATAAATGTCAAAACTTTGGTTAGTAAGGGATTTGGTGATAATTATGAATCCTGCTGCTTCCTGAATAAGTGAAACTGAAAGTCACTCAGTTGTGTCCAACTCTTTGTGACCCCATGGACTATTCTCCAGGCCAGAATACTGGAGTGGGTAGCCTGTCCCTTCTCCAGGGGATTTTCCCAACCCAGGAGTCAAACAGGGGTCTCCTGCATTGCAGGTGTATTCTTTACCAACTGAGCTACCATGGAAGCCCTGAATAAAGAGAAGTTAAAAAAATAAGATAAATGATACTTTGATTGTGTAGGTGTTAATTTCAGCTGGTCTCCCATTGGAGGTTTAAAACAAAAGCATCCCTAGCAAGGTCAAACTGCAGTGTAACCTTTTCCCCATAACCTCATCCTTATTATTACAGGCACCTTTAAATATGCTGACAATGGAGTATATAAACGCACACATATTTTTTATTATATTGAAACTGGATTTCAATCTTGAATCCCGAAATTTCTTCGTACAATGAAATTGTAGAATATCACATAACTTCTCAAATCTCTAATTCTTGCAATGGTAAAATAAACGTGATAACACTACCCACCGTACATACACGTATATATACACACACACATACATATACACACACATACACACACTTGTGTGCATGCTAAATTGCTTCAGTTGTGTTCGACTCTTTGCAAGCGTACAGACTGTAGCCCGCCAGGCTTCTTGCCCTCCAGGCACGAACACTGGAATGGGTTGCCATTTCCTACTCCAGGGGATCTTCCCGACCTAGGGATCAAACCCACACCTCTTATGTCTCCTGCATGGGTAGGCGGGTTCTTTACCACTAGCGGCCACATGCACAAACTTAAATGTAAAGCTCTTAGCATGAAATCAAGATAATTTTGAAGTACAAGTTATTAATGACATAATGTACAAGCTAATTGGGCACTTCCATTTCATTACAATTTATTATTTTGGGGGTCACTTTTCCCTTTATTTCTCGTTGCTCCAGGACATCTCATGGTTCCCAAACAGCACTAATGGAAAACAGCGCGGAAGTGACTGGGTTCATCCTCCTCGGACTATCCAGTGCCCCCGAGCTGCGGAGCCTCCTCTGTATCATGCTCACTCTCATTTACCTCGTCACTCTGGTCGGAAACCTGGGAATGATCACACTGATTCTCCTGGGCTCTCATCTGCACACACCTATGTACTTTTTCCTCAGTAACCTGTCTCTGGTGGACTTTGGCTACTCCTCGGCTGTCACTCCGAAAGCCGTGGCTGGGTTACTTATAGGAGACAAGTTCATCTCCTACAATGCATGTGCTGCTCAGATGTTCTTCTTCGTCGCCTTTGCTACTGTGGAAAATTACCTTTTGGCTTCAATGGCCTATGATCGCTATGCAGCTGTGTGCAGACCTCTGCATTATACCACAACTATGACGACAAGTGTGTGTGCACATCTTGCCATAGGCTCCTACATCTGTGGGTTTCTAAATGCCTGCTTCCATGTTGGAGACATATTCAGTCTTACTTTCTGTAAGTCCAACACGGTCCATCATTTCTTCTGTGATGTTCCAGCTGTCCTGGCTCTCTCTTGCTCTGAAAAACACGTTAGTGAAGTAGTTCTTGTTTTTATGTCGAGCTTTAATGTCTCTTTTGCTCTTCTGGTTATACTGATTTCCTACCTGTTCATATTTGTAAACATCTTGAAGATGCACTCAGCTCAAAGTCACCAAAAGGCGCTGTCCACCTGCGCTTCCCACTTCACTGCCGTCTCCATCTTCTATGGGACCCTTATCTTCATGTACTTACAGCCCAGCTCCAGGCACTCCATGGACACAGACAAGGTGGCATCTGTGTTTTACGCCATGGTCATCCCCATGCTGAATCCTGTGGTCTACAGCCTGAGGAACAAGGAGGTCAAGAGTGCATTCAAGAAGGTAGTGGAGAAGACAGATATATCTATAGGGTTGGGACTTTTAACATTGTAGTATGCACAGTAACCTCACTTAACTCCTCTCAGACTTTCCCCATGTAACTTGTTACTTTTCAAGTCTGTGGTCTTGAAAAAATTTACACATTTGAGGTGACATCTTTATCTTTAAAAATCTGTCATCCAGTAAAAAATGAAACATTTAAAATCTAAAACCTGAATGAGAATGGCTAATGGCAAGCTTTAGAAATGTTAAGACCCACTTGTCAAAACGTATTGATGCTATTTGATTTATTCACTGTTTCACTTACATTTGGTTGACTACCTGTCAGTGCAAACATAAATGCTAAAACAGGGGTACAGTCAAGCCCATAAACAAAGGTGTAGGTATGTGTCTCATGTGGGCACAGACACACTGGAAAGAGAAATTTGTCACAGGTAAATGAAACGTGACTGGCACGAGAAGAACAAAATAATGCCCTTTGCAGCAACACAGATGGGCCTAGAGACTGTCATGCTGAGCGAAGTAAGTCAGGCAGAGAGACAGGTATGTGATATCCCTTGTATGTGGAATTGGGAAAAAAAAAGTGGTAAAATGGACTTATTTACAAAGAAGAAACAGGTTCTCAGACTTTAAAAGCAAACTCATGGTTACTAGGAGGGAATGGAGAAGAAAGGGATAAACTTGTCAATTGGAACTGACATATGCACACTACTGTATGTAAAATAGAGAGCTAATAAGAGCTTACTGTGCAGCACAGGAGCTCTACTTAACATTCTGTAATGACCTACATAGGAAAAGAATCTATAAAAAGTGGACATATGCATATGCATAACTGATCCACTTTTCTGTATAACAGAAACTAACAAAATATTGTATCAACCATACTCCAGTAAAACTTCTCTTAAATGAAAAAATGGACTGTGGCTAGTTTTTAATAAAAGTACTTTTAGCAGTTATTTGACATTAAATATAGAATTATGTCTATTTGTAGTTATTTCTTTTGTTGAATAACTGTTCTGTGATTCTGAATAGGAGAAAAATCATTATTTTAAATGAAACTATGTACTCTTTTGGCACATTTTATTAAAAGATATATAAACATCTTGAATTAATATTTCTTCCTGACTGAATCACAACACATTCACACTACAGTTTTCAACAAGATAAAATAATCAACCCAAATCCATAGCTCACCCTAATGGTATTCTACATGCTAATGGTTTGGACAAATGTATAATGAACTGAATGCATCATTATAATACCATGAAGAGTATTTTCATTTTCCTAAAACTGCTCTTTTTAAATTTTTATTTTATATTGGAATGTGAAGCTCGTGATAAAGAATCTGCCTGCCAATGCAGGAGGTTCAGGAGACATGGGTTCGATCCAAGGAAGATCCCCTGGAGGAGGAAATGACAACCCACTCCAGTATTCTTGCCTGGAAAATTCCATGGACAGAGAAGCCTGGCAGGCTACAGTCCATGGATGTGCAAAGAGTTGAATACGACTGAGTGACTGAACACACACATAGTTGATTTAACAATATTGCGTTAGCTTTTGGTGTACAGAAAAGTGATTCAGTGTATACACATTCTTTTTCAGGTTGTTTTCCTGTATAATTTATTACAGAATATTGAGTAGAATTGCAGGGCTACACAGTAGGTCCTGGTTGATTATCTGCTTCGCATGTATTAGTGCGTTCATACTAAGCTGTTTCAGTCGTGTCTGACTCTCTGCGGCCCCGTGGACTGTAACCCTCCAGGTTCCTCTGTCCACATGATTCTCCAGGCAAGAATACTGGAGCGGTTGCCATGCCCTCCAGGGGCCCTTCCCCACCCAGGGATGGAGCCTGCGTCTCCTGCGTCTCCTGCACTGGTGGGCAGGTCCCTTACTTCCAGCACCGCCTGGGAAGCCCCATGCATAGTAGTGTGTGGGTGTTAATCCCAAGCCCCTAATTTGTTCCACCACTTCACCTTTACATTCTGATAATGTAAGTTTGTTTTCAAAGTTTGTGGGTCTGTGTTGTAAATAAGTTCATTGGTATCATCATTTCTTAAGATCCCACATGTGAGTGGAATAAGATTCCACACATGTCTTTCTCTGTTTGACTTACTTCACTTCGTACGACAGTCTCTAGCTCCAGCCATGTTGCTGCAGATGACATCATTTCATTCTTTTTTGATGACTGAGAAATATTCCTCTGTATATACCTACCACATCTTCTTTATCCACTCATCTGTCAATGGACATTTAGGTTGTCGCCATGTCCTGGCTGCTGTAAATACTATCTCAGTGAACACTGGAGTGCATGTATCTTTTTGAACTATTGTTTTCTCTGAAATGTGCCCAGGAGTGGGATTGCTGGATCATGTGCTGGTTGTACGTTTAGCTTTCTGAGGAACCTCCATACTGCTCTCTGTGGTGTACGAATTTACATTCCCACTGACAGTGTAGGAGGATCCCGTTTTCTCCCCATCCTCTCCAGATTTTTTGAAGGTGGTCATTCTGACCATTATGAGAATCTAAAACACAAACAGCACAAAATGAAAACAAACTCATAGAGAAATAACTGATGGCTGCCCGTGGGGTGGGGTAAGGCTGCAAAAGAGGTGAAGGGAATGAGAGGCACAAACTTCCGTGATGAAACGCAGGAGCCATGAGAACGTGATATACAGCAGAGTGAATATGGTAAATGATATTATAATACCTTGGAAAAATGACATGACATAAATTTAAATCTAAAAACAAATACCAAATGATGGTAAAAATGTAAAATAATTTTAATGCATTGCTGGTAAGAAATTGAAATAGTAGAACACTTCGGAAAATATCTTAGCAACGTTTCATTTAAATAAACACATAGTCACCCTATGATCAAGCAACCCATCTCCTAGATATTTATCCAAATGATGTGAATGCTTGTGTTCAAATATCTTAGGCAAAGGTTTATATCAGTTTTATTTGTAATCACCAGACCCTTGAACCAACACAAATGTTCCTCAGCTACGAAGCAGGATGAACCTGTAATGTCCATTGTGCAGAGTATGATTCTGCAATAAAGCTTCCGTTATGACACATGTAATAACAACAGTGACTCTCAAATGCTAAGTGAAAGATTACCAACTCAGAGTATGTATTCCGGGATTGCAGTGAAGGACATTGTTGCAAAGGCAAAATTCTCTGATTGTCAGGGGCACTGGATAGGAAAATGTGTTTATCCAAAGAAGTTTATAGGAATTTATTCAGGTGATAGTGGTTCTTTGACAGTAAATTTGACAAAAGTCTTGGAACTGTACACTAAAATTTTGGATATTACTGTATGTAAGTTATATGTTCATAATAAATTGACCAAAATAACAAGAAAAAAATGAGTAGTAAAAAATATGTGTGTACAAAGGAAATAATCAGAATGGTCCCCACAGACAGTTTAATTGCGCCTTTCCTGGGAAAGTAGGGTGAGAAACTGTAGATGTGCCCACAAGGGAAATTCCTGGAGAGCTCTGCGTCTCTATAACACCCTCCATGTCCCCCAGCATCAGCCTTTGAAATCCCGGTATCAATGTGACCTCACTTTAGAGGGACGGCTCTGCATGCTGAACCCATACAGCCATCATTTATTCATCTGACTATTCATACTTGTCAGTACACAGAAGCTTTACCCCAGAATTTTATATGTACCTGTACCCATAGTCAGGGAAACACCCCAAGATAAAAATGAAATTGACTGGCGCTTAAAGGATAGTCTCTTATTGGGATTTGTTATTTACAGAAACAATTCTGTGAATTATATGACAGAGGTAATCTTACGAAGTTTATTGTTCAAAGGACCAGGAGATAAGGAGACAGAAAGAATGCATAGGAAGTTCAGGAATTAAACTATGTTAATATTCTTTCTTCCATTTTCCTGCCTTAGAGACTTTGGAATCATAAGACCATTATTGGAAGGAGAGCTCCTCTGACAGTATTTCTGCATCATTCTACAGCTGATATCGAGGTAAGACTGGGATGCAAACGTCAAACTTCCATCAGTAGAGTTTACTGATACCCAGGAAACCCCATCCTGCTTTCCAAAAGACATGAACAGAAAAAAAACCTAGATAGATTCTCTGATTGATTTAATGGTAATTTCATCTTGTTCATCAAATATTGGCTGCTCAATAGAGGTAAGAAACAAATCAATACTAACAAATGAACAAAAAAAGCAGAGGTAAAAAAATCCCCATGTTACTGAGTCCAAGCTTGCTTGGCTTGCCGCGAGAAAAGTCAGTGAATCTGAGATGAGGTGCTGGGACCAGGAAGGGACCTTATTTGGAAGCTGGCTGGTGGAGAAGACCGCAAGCTAGTGTCTCAAAGTAATCATCTTGTCGGGGGCTTGGTGGCCAGGTTCTTTTACGGATCAGAGATTTGGGGGGCCAAGGGGAGGTGAGGAAACAAAGTAAAAAGACCGTTTAATTCCTGCAAATATCTCCTAGACTGGCAAGCCTCAGGTAGGGGAAGTGTTCAGTTCACTTCCTTAAGTCATTTCATCGCTGGCGTGAAATGGAACATCTCCTGCCATATCGGCTAACAAGGATGCCACACCTATCTGTGATTCTGGCCTCCCAAAGGGAATTCTGGGGCCAAGACAGTTAGCAGCACGTGAGGGGCACCGTCACCGCACCTTGGGACACGAAGGCCTCAAGAGTGTGGCACCCTTCACGGGCGGCCGGATCAGGTTTTCTCTCTGGGGCAGGCCATTGTGCATGTCTATAACAACAAAAGCAGCAAAATAGGGGTTAAAGTCACAGAAGCAGATCCAGTGTAAAATCAAAATTAACCCTTCCTGGTTACACTTGAACTGTAACAGTACCTGGGCTTCCCTGGTGGCTCATTGTAAACAGGCCCCCTGCCAAATGAATTCTTCAGTACCGCTTTTCTAGATTCCTTATATATGTGTTAGAATGCGTTATTTATCTTTCTCTTTCTGACTCACTTCACCGTGTATAATAGGTCCTAGGCTCATCCACCTCATTAGAGCTGACTCAGATGTGTTCCTCTTATGGCTGAGTAATATTCCATTGTGTATATATCCACAACTTCTTTATCCATTCATCTGTCAATGAGCATCTAGGTTGCTTTCATGCTCTAGCTATTGTAAATAGTGCTGCAATGAACAGTGGGAGAAATGGGAGAAGGAGACATAGAGAACAGATGTATGGATGTGGGGAGAGGGAGGAGAGGGTGAGACGCATGGAGAGAGTAACATGGAAACTTACATTACCATATGTAAAACAGATAGCCAACGGGAATTTGCTGTATGGCTCAGGAAACTCTAACAGGGGCTCGGTATCAACCTAGAGGGGTGGGGTGGGGAGGGAGATGGGAGGGAGGTTCAAAAGGGAGGGGATACATGTATACCTATGGCTGATTCACGTTGAGGTTTGACAGAAAACAACAAAATTCTGTAAAGCAATTATCCTTCAATAAAAAATAATTTTAATTTTAATTTTTTAAAAAAGAAGCTACCTGCCAATGCAGGAGAAGTGGGTTCAATCTCTGGGTCAGGAAGATCCCTGAAGGAAATGGCAACCCACTTCAGTGTTCTTGCCTGAGAAATCCCATGGACAGAGGAGCCTGGAGGGCATAAAGATGAACACATCTTAGCGACTAAACAACAATCAGATCAGATCAGTCTCACAGTCGTGTCCAGCTCTTTGCGACCCGATGAATCGCAGCACGCCAGGCCTCCCTGTCCATCACCAACTCCCGGAGTCCACTGAGACAATAGCAACATGAAAGTGTCTAATAGGAATTAACAAAATCCAAACTGCATTTTGACCTTTTCTTCATAATTTCATGCTTATTATTACTAGAATGTGTACACATGTAAGCAGTGAATGGCTAAAAGCATAGACTTTTAATTTGACCAAAAGTGGATTTAACTCTTGAATCTTGACTCTCATACTAGCTGTGCAATTTTAGAGCAACACATAACTTCTTAAGTCTTTAATTTCCTAATGGTAAAGTAGAAATCATAATGCTACTTACCTTACACACACACACCACACACACACACACACACACACACACACCACTCGTTTATCTATAAAGAACTGGTTGGTAGCAGAACATAGTATATGCTAAAAGTGGTCATGTGTGTTTGGGCTGGTAAACATAATATCTTCAAGGTACAGGCTCGTAAAATGAAGTTGCAAAAGTTTTAGGACGAAAATGTTCAATTCAGTTCAGTTGCTCAGTCCTGTCTGACTCTTTATGACCCCATGGACTGCAGCACGCTACACGTCCTTGTCCATCACCAACTCCCGGAGCTTACTCAGACTCATGTCCATTGAGTCAGTGATGCCATCCAGCCATCTCATCCTCTGTCGCCCCCTTCTCCTCCCACCTTCCATCTTTCCCAGCATCAGGGTCTTTTCCAATGAGTCAGTTCTTTGCGTCAGGTGGCCAAAGTATTGGAGTTTCAGCTTCAGCATCAGTCCTTCCAGTGAATATTCAGGATTGATTTCCTTTAGGATGGACTGGTTGGATCTCCTTGCTGTCCAAGGGACTCTCAAGAGTCTTCTCCAACACCACATTTCAAAAGCATCAATTCTTCGGCGCTCAGCTTTCTTTATAGTGCAACTCTCACATCCAACTCTCGCATGACTACTGGAAAACCCATAGCTTTGACTAGACGGACATTGTTGGCAAAGTAATGTGTCTGCTTTTTAATATGCTATCTAGGTTGGTCATAGCTTTACTTCCAAGGAGCAAACGTCTTTTAACTTCATGGCTGCAGTCACCATCTGCAGTGATTTTGGAGGCCCCAAAAATAAAGTCACTCACTGTTTCCATCGTTTCCCCATCTATTTGCCATGAAGTGATGGGACCAGATGCCATGATCTTAGTTTTCTGAATGCTGAGCTTTAAGCCAACTTTTTCACTCTCCTCTTTTACTTTCATCAAGAGGCTCTTTAGTTCTCCTTCGCTTTCTGCCATAAGGGTGGTGTCATCTGAATACCTGAGGCTATTGATATTTCTCCCAGCAATCTTGATTCCAGCTTGAGCTTCATCCAGCCCAGCGTTTCTCATGATGTACTCTGCGTATATGTTAAATAAGCAGGGTGACAATATACAGCCTTGATGTACTTATTTCCCTATTTGAAAACAGTCTGTTGTTCCATGTCTAGTTCTAACTGTTGCTTCTTGACCTGCATACAGATTTCTCAGGAGTTAGGTAAGGTGGTCTGGTATTCCCATCTCTTTCAGAATTTTCCACAGTTAGTGGTGATCCACACAGTCAAAGGCTTTGGCATAGTCAATAAAGCAGAAATAGATGTTTTTCTGGAACTCTCTTGCTTTTTCCATGATCCAACAAATGTTGGCAATTTGATCTCTGGTTCCTCTGCCTTTTCTAAATCCAGTTTGAACATCTGGAAATTCACAGTTCATGTACTGTTGAAGCCTGGTTTTGAGAATTTTGAGCATTACTTTACTAACATGTGAGATGAGTGCAATTGTGTGGTAGTTTGAACATTCTTTGGCATTGTCTTTCTTTGGGGTTGAAATGAAAACTGACCTTTTCCAGTCCTGTGGTCACTGCTGAGTTTTCCAGATTTGCTGGTATATTGAGTGCAGCACTTTCACAGCATCATCTTGTAGGATTTGAAGTGGCTTGACTGGAATTCCATTATCTCCACTTGCTTTGTTCATAGTGATGCTTCTTAAAGCCCACTTGACTTCACATTCTGGGATGTCTGGCTCTAGGTGAGTGATCACACCATCATGATTATCTGAGTCATGAAGATCTTTTTTGTATAGTTCTTCTGTATATTCTGTATAATACCTTTTCGTATTATCTTCTGCTTCTGTTAGGTCCATACCATTTCTGTCCTTTACTGAGCCCATCTTTGCATGAAATGTTCCCTTGGTATCTCTAATTTTCTTGAAGAGATCTCTAACCTTTCCCATTCTATTGTATTTCTTTGCACTGATCACTGAGGACGGCTTTCTTATCTCTCCTTGATGTTCTTTGAAACTCTGCATTCAAATGGGTATATCTTTCCTTTTCTTTTTTGCCTTTTGCTTCTCTTTTCTCAACTATTTGTAAGGCCTCCTCAGACAGCCATTTGGCTTTTTTGCATTTCTTTTCTGTGGGGATGGTCTTGATCCCTGTCTCCTGTACAATGTCACAAACCTCTGTCCATAGTTCTTCAGGCACTCTATCAAATCTAATCCCTTGAGTCTATTTGTCACTTCCACGTACAATCATAAGGGATTTGATTTAGGTCATACCTTTGTTAATAGTTAGCATAAGATAGATGTCCTTTCAAAGGCGTCCAATTCAAAGTAAAGTATTTAAAATACTGTCCCTGCAGCAGAAGAGATTCTAATGAAGTATTTTACAACATGGTGCTTGCCACCAGAATAGTGTTGAGGGGAAGAACCGATTCTGACTCCCTGATGAAACTGTTTCTTCGACTTGTCTGTGTTGCTTTTATTAGTATAATCGCACATCAAGGCCTGCCTCAGAGAACCCTGCCCCTCTGCCAGACTCAAACTGAGGTGCCTTTGTTGAGAACCCTGTCCACCTGTGGATGGCAAGAAGGAAGAAATTAACACATCCCCTGCCCGGGGCTTGCCACTCTAGGAGGTATTTACAAGATTAATGGCCTGCCTTCTTAGTTTGCTTCCTCACTTCTCCGCCATCTCTGATCTATGAAAGAACTTGGCATCCAAGCCCCAGTAAGATGATTATTTTGAGACATTTGTTTGCTGTCTTCTCAGTCAGCTGGCTTTCCGAATAAAGTCATATTCCTTGCCTCAACACCTCTTCTCTCAGATTCATCCCCCTGTCGTCTGATGAGCAGAGCGAACTTGGAGTCAGTAACAGCAGCTCCAGAGAATGAAGACGACCCGCAAACAAGGGATTTCCATGCTAGATCCCTGTGGTTCTGCTTTGAGACGACAGTAATAAGAGAAAGAATGAGGTTTTAAAAAGGGACTGTTTCAAATAAGGTATGTATCTCGAGGAAGAAATTAAGCAAAAGAATGGGTCACATGTGATTACTGAAACAGTCAATCATATATGCAAAGCAAGAATAGCAGAGAAACACTGGCGAAAACAGAACAATCTCAGCAGCCCTTGTGTGTGAAAACAGGCAAATTGAGGGGGAAGGCTGTAAGGCTAGGACTTGTGCATTCCTGAAGCCCTCGAGGTCACCACCCAATTTTCACAAACCAACATATCGATGAGCATCCAATCCTCATAACAGTATAATGACTATTACTCTTAGACTGTGCTAACCATCCAGAATTTTATTTTTTAAATGTATTACTTTATGTAATTTTCACAACAATACTATAAAGTAGGGTCATAATGGCCCTAATTTTGCAGATGGAAATACGAGCTTCAGGTGAGTTAGGTTAGAGTTACTCCCAGGTAGTAAAAGGCAGGGCTAACACCTACCTCATCTCCAACCCTCAGCTCCACGCATAATGCTCTGTCTTCCCCTCAGAGCTGCCTGCTGATTGTACAGCCCCTGCTTCTCCGGTTATCTCATCACACGCACTGTGCAGTACTTCTCGGTTACTTCTCTGAAACATCAAACACTGAGTTCAGACCGATGAAGGCAGTGAGTAACCAGGAACGGAGTTAAACTCAGTTTGATTTAAACACAATAAAGACCATTATTTCCGGAACCACTCCGTGTGGGTTCAGAGATTGCCTTCGGTCCAAAGCATGCCTTGTTAATTAACACTCATTTAAAAATAGACAAGATTACTCAACCTCTTATGCATTATAAATTAAATGAAGGCAATATCATATCAAGATATGATGTTCTTGAAGGGATATAATTAATATATATTTAGAGTCAGACACAACTTGGTGACTGCATGACCACAACAAAAAAGGTGTCTACAGAAGTTCCTGACAGAGGAACAATGTGCAAGGTAGGCTTTTACTGGGCTTGGGAAAGAGTGAGTTGGCAGATGTATTTATTCTGGACTAGTTGTTGATCAAGTTAGTTTTCTTTTTTAAAGTTTTTATTTGATATTTATACTTTGGGCTGTGCTGGGTCTTCGTTGCTGCAGGGGCTTTCCCTGGTTGTGGAGAGCAGGGGTTACCCTCTAGCTGGGGTCCACGAGCTTCTTGCTGTGATGGCTTCTCTTGTGAGCTCAGGCCACAGCGTGCACAGGCTCATAGCTGCAGCGCCTGGGCCCAGTAGTTTGGCTCCTGGGCCGTAGAGCACAGGCTGAGTAGTTGTGGTGCATGGGCTTAGCTGCCCGCAGCATGTGGGATCCGCCTGCACCAGGAATAGAAGCCGTGTCTCCTGTGTTGGCAGGTGGACTCTTTACCATGGAGCCACCAGGGAAGCCCCTAGCAAGTTAATTTTCTGTATCTCAGCTTACAAACTCATACACTTTAAAAATTGAGGAGATTATCTGTGAAGACCCGTCAGATTCAACAGCATGTAAATCTCTATGGAATGAATGGACTAAGTCTTGTTGACAAGTGCATCTTTATCTGGAGTATATTGAAATACAGGCTATCACTGTAATAAAGTAATACTGTAATGAAATATTGCATGTACACTTTTCAACTGAAGTTTCTTTGTCTGTCACTGCTTCCGTTTTCTCATAGCCACAGAGCGCTTTGCAGTCCTCTTCATGATGAAGAATACGACAGGAGTGACAGTTTCTTCTCCTGGGACTAACCAGGGACCCAGAGCTACAAGTTCCGCTCTTTGTAACGTTCACCCTCATCTACCTCACCACTCTGATTGGGAACTTGGGCACCGTCACGTTGATTCTCCTGGACTCTCGTCTCCACACGCCCGTGTACTTTTTCCTCATAACCTGTCTCTGGTGGACGTTTGTTACCCTTCAGCTGTCACTCCCACAGTCCCGGCTGGATTCATTCCAGGAGACAAGGTCATCTCCTATGACACGCGTGCTGCTCAGATGTTCTTTTATGCAGCCTTTGCCACTGTGGAAAGTTACCTTTTGGCCTCAATGGCCTATGATCGCTATGCAGCTGTGTGCAAACCCCTACATTGCACCACCATCACGACAAGAAGTGTGTGCGCTGGTTCTGCTACAGGCTCCTATGTCTGGCTACAGGCTCCTGGAGCCTGTAGACTCTGGAGCCTACTGGAGGCTCTGGAGACACCTTCTGGAGACACCCACTGGAGACACCTTCAGTCTCTCCTTCTGTATGTTCAGTGTGGCCCGTCACTTTTTCTGTGACGTTCCAGCCGTCATGGTTCTCTCTCGTTCTGATAGACATGTTAGTGAACCGGTTCTAGTTTATGTAGTGAGCATCAATGTCTTTTTTGCTCTCCTGGTTACCTTGATATCCTATATATTCATGTTTATCACCATCCTAAAGATGCCGTCATCTGCAGGGCACCAGAAGGCTTTGTCCACCTGTGCTTCCCACTTCACTGCCGTATCCATCTACTGTGGAACGATTATCTTCATGTACTCACAGCCCAGCTCCAGTCACTCCATGGACACGGACAAAACGGCCTCTGTGTTCTATGCTATGATCATTCCATTGCTGAACCCTGTGGTCTACAGCCTGAGAAACAGGGAGGTCAAGAGTGCATTTATGAAGCTTGTTGTAGAGGCAAAATTGTCTCTAGGATTATGATTTCAACAATGTAAAATGATATCCTGACCAATAAAAGGTCTCTTGTCCTGAAAAAAAAAAAGAAACACTATGTCCAGAAATATAATACCTAATAAGAATGGCTAAGATGTCTTGTCTCTGACTAATTTAAAACCTTATTAAGGACATTGGTTTATTCATTTATCCTGCATGCGTTTTTAACTAAAATATTTAATTCATGTATTAGAATATACATACATGTATAATAGATTTCTATTTCTTTGGTTAAATGCTAAACTCTTAACTTACCATTTAATTTAAATGTTAAATTTGAAAATAAAATGTTGTACTATTAAATACAAGTATACCATTTGGGGGAGCACATATTATCAAGAGATAAATAGAGCATCTTAAATACATTAATATTTCCATCTTGACTGAGTCATTTGATAGAACCAACATGCTCATTTTTACAATCTTCAAAGGATAATGTAGCCAGAGTGTAAGAAAAATGGAGAAAATGAAAAGTATTTAAAACCCGAGATTTTTTTTGAAATATTTACTTACTTATTTGGCTTAGTTGTGGGTCTTAGTTGCAGTCTCTGGATCTTGGTTGTGGTGCACGGGATCGGTAGTTGTGGCATGTGGGTTTAGTTGTCCTGTGGCATTTGGGATTTAGTTCCTTGACCATGGATCAAACCCACATCCCCTGCATTGTAAGGCAGATTCTTAACCACTGGACCACCAGAGAAGTCCCTTAAACACAAGATTTTGATGCTGAATATGCTTCTTATATTAGAGTTTCAATTCTAGACCCTCTTTCTGCAGAGGTAGGAAGTATACACACACGTGGCTTGTATGTATTCATCAGTTCAGTTCAGTCGCTCAGCTGTGTCTGATGCCTTGCAACCCCATGGACTGCATCAGGCCACACTTCCCTGCTCATCGCCAACTCCTGGGGCTTGCTCAAACTCATGTCTATTGAGTTGGTGATGCCACCCAACCATCTCATCCTCTCACATCCCCTTCTCCTCCTGCCTTCAATCTTTCCCAGCATCAGGGTCTTTTTCAATGAGTCATTTCTTTGCATCAAGAGGCCAAAGTACATACTCATACTTATTTCTCTACCTATCCATCATACCCATATCAATTAAACATGAGTGCTTACTGATATCTCTGACTCTAATCTATTTCATCCCCTTTCTTATCTGTAACTTCCATCTCTGACAGTGAGAAATTTGACTCCCAACAATTTTCATTCATTAATTTACTTGTGTGACTTCAGTTTAAAAGAAACGCAGTTCAAAAATTGCTGATCTATACTCTCCTGAAGAACAATTTGAGTAATTAAAGAACAGTATTTTATAGATCTTTTTTTCATTTTTTCCCTTACAACTCCCTATGAGCACACTGTTTTCCAACGTTAGCTTATTTTTTCCCTTCTCTTCAATGAGGCTAAGTCACTTGTAGTACAATTAATTTTTTTAACAATCTGTGTTCACTCCTGTGATTCTCCTGTGCTCCTGGCCAATGCTTTTAAATTTGTATAGATTAAATTTCAGTCTATGCTAAGCATAGTTCTATGGGTTTTAACAAACCCATAGAATGAGTCCATTGCTCCATGTCCGGTTCTAACTGTTGCATCCTGACCTTCATACAGATTTCTCAGGAGGCAGGTCAGGTGGTCTGGTATTCCCATCTCTTTAAGAATTTTCCACAGTTTGTGGTGATCCACACAGTCAAAAACTTTGGCATAGTCAATAAAGCAGAAGTAGATGTTTTTCTGGAACTCTCTCGCTTTTTCAATGATCCAGCAGATTTTGGCAATTTGATCTCTGGTTCCTCTGCCTTTTCCAAATCCAGTTTGGACATCTGGAAGTTCACAGTTCACATACTATTAATGCCTGGCTTGGAGAATTTTGAGCATTACTTTGCTAGCATATGAGATGAGTGCAATTGTGCCATAGTTTGAGCATTCTTTGGCATTACCTTTTTTTGGAATTGGAATGAAAACTGACCTTTTCCAGTCCTGTGGCCACTGTTGAGTTTTCCAAATTTGCTCGCATATTGAGTGCAGCACTTTCACAGCATTATCTTTTAGAATTTGAAATAGTTCCTGGAATGCAAAAGTAGGAAGTCAAGAAATACCTGGAGTAACAGGCAAATTTTGCCTTGGAATATAGAATGAAGCATGGCAAAGGCTTAATAGAGTTTTGCCAAGAGAACGTACTGGTCATACCAAACAACCTCTTCCAACAACACAAGAGAAGACTCTACACATGGACATCACCAGATGGTCAATACCAAAATCAGATAGATTATATTCTGTGCAGCCAAAGATGGAGAAGCTCTATACATATACATTTTTACTATAAAGTGAACAATTGTTCTAAATTTTGACATATGTGCAGAGATAGCTGGAGGAGAATGAAAGGCAAAGGAAGGAAACTCATGATGACAATTTTTCTTGTTATCTGTCATTGTATTAGAAGGTTTCTATGTAAGCTTAAATTTAATATTTATAGCTTTGGTAAATAAGTATACTGGATATTATATGCACAGGACTTTTAACAGGAATGAAACTAGGATTCAAGGACTGGCAAATAATATTCCCAAAACCAACTCCATCTAAGTTGCTAATTGGTCACACTTATCTGTATAATCCAGGAAAATTACTAAAGTCCATGCAGTACCCTTGGGTAAATAGTCTCTGGGTATCTTCTCCTAAATGATTATACTACACTTATAATCAGACAAATTGTTCCTTCTAATTCTTCTAAGTTACCATATTTTCTCACTTTATCTCTCTTTTGTCTCGCTCCCTCTTCTCTCTCTCATTCCCTCATTCAATCTTTAAATGAGTTTTTGATTGTGACTTATACTTTGTTAGTACTATAATATTATCAAATTTTATATTTATAGCATTTTTATTACTTTATACTTTTGTCAATACAATCCATTGCCAGGGTCCAGCCCCGGTGGATCCAGGGAATTCAAAGCAGGGACGGCGTCGGCGAAGATCAGGAAACAACTGCTTAATTAAACATTAATTAAAGATATAAAGAGTAATAGAATAAGGATAGCTCAGTGAGAAAACTTAGTGGAGAAAAGAGGCTGAATAATTCAGCCAGAAGGTGAGAGAAAGAACGACATGGGGAGACCAAGTTTCGGTGAACAAGGCCCGCACTTTATTTTCCAAAGTAGTTTTTATACCTTAAGTTATGCATAGAAGATAATGGGGGAAGGGGTAGAGTCATGCAGTAAGCCAGGCTTTCTTCCTGCAAACTTATCATATGCAAAAGCTTAGGTGATTTGCATCATCTTCTGGCCCAGAGGCCTGTTAACATTTTAAGACCCTTTCTTCAGAAAACTTATTTTTCTCTAAAGGATTAGTCAGGCGCCACCCTCCAAAAGCATTAGATAAAGTTGCATTCCTATAGGGCAAAGGTGTGGTGGGCTATAACAAGAAAAAGAATTAACTCAAGGGTCCAAGGTTACAAACATTAAAGCTACTACTTACACCAATTATATTAATCAATACACTGCCAGGGACATAGGAAGTAAGGGATACGGAAACTTAGCAGCAAACATCGGCCTAACAAGTGAAAAACCCTTCACCAATACAATTTCTAATCAATCTTTTAACTGATCAAAGGAATCTGTATTCAGACAGTTTAGAACATCTCATGCCTCTCACAGTTTGGAGGCTCTGAGCAATCACATGTGGCTGGAAGAACCTATTCAGGCAGGCTAGAGGACTTCCAAAGGAGTTTGTAGGTTGAAACACTGTCACACCCAGGAATTATTAACTGGAGCTGTAAGTTAACTCTTTTTTCAGAGAGAGGTGGTGGGGGACAGCCCCCTGTAAAGTCAGAGGTGTAGGTGAAAGCACAAAGCAGAAAGTAGGCAGACTCTGGTTTTGGGGGTAGATGCTCGAGAATTTCCAGGGGGACTCCTGAGGCTCGATCCCGCCTTTGCGTATGCCAAGCCTCCTTCCTCATGACCTTTACCACGGGCGGAGCTCCTCACGCTGGCTCCCGGCAATCCATTGTCTGCTATGTTAGTTCTAAGAGCATTAATAGTACTAATAATAACAGCAGTACTATGAGGAATAGTAGATTTCTATACTACTATGGCTTAATTTACTCCACTCATCTAATTTAAGTGGGGAACATGTTATTATTCTGATTGTTTGGATGAGAAAAGTGACTCTCAGAAAAGTTATTTAATTTGAACTGCATATTTAAAAGGACAATTAAGATTATGGATTTTAGACAATTTAGACAATTCTGCATGTATTCTAACATCATTTGAGAGCTGGAAATAAATGAAAGAAAAATAAGTGGTTATCATTTAGCAACACACAATATGAAAAGGAAACCAAGAAATCTTCAAAATAAAATACACATTAATAAAATATGCAGAGATTAAAGAAATACTTTTAAAAAATGGATCAAAGAATAAATCTCAAGAGAGACTTTAAGATATTTTGGGCTAAATGAAACTGATAACACAACTTACCAGAATTTGTGGGATACAGAAGAAATAGTATTTAGAAGGAGATTTACAGCATTGAGTGTATATACTGGGAAATAAAAGAAAGATTTAAAATGCATAATCTAAGCTTCCACCTTAGGAAACAAGAAAAGAAGAACAAACTAAATCCAAAGTAATTAGACAAAAATAAATAATAAGAATTAGAGCAGAAATCTGGTGGCTCAGATGGTAAAGAATCTGCCTGCAATGCAGGAGACCCAGCTTCAACCCCTGGGTCAGGAAGATCCCCTGGAGAAAGAATTGGCAACACACTCCAATATTCTTGCCTGGAGAATCCCACGGGCAGAGGATCCTGGTGTGCTACAGTCTGTGGGGCCACAAAGAGTCAGACATGACCGAGTGACTAACACTTTCAGAGCAGAAATCAATGAAAGTGAAAACAGGAAGTCAGTAAGAGAAAATCAAGAGAAGAGAAGTCAATAAGAGAAACTAAAAGCTATTTCTTAGAAAAGATTGATAAAATCAATAAGCATCAAACCAGACTTACTAAAACACAAAGAAAGAGGACACAAATTATTCACATCAGAAATGAAAGCTGGGATATCATTTCAGATCCTATGGGCATTAGAATGATAATAAAAGAATAGTAGGAAGAACTCTGTGCATACAGATTTAGTTACCTAGATGAAACTGATTAATTCCTTGAAAGCCACAGTTTGCCAAAATCACACAAGAAGACACAGACAATCTCAATAGGCCTATATGTATTAAAGAAGTTGAACTAGCAATTAAGAATTTTTCAGAACATAAATTTTCAGTCCAGTTTATTGAATTCTACCAAAGATTTAAAAAAAATTATACCAATCCTTTGCAATCTTTTTCAGAGGGTAGAAGCAGAGGGAATGTTTCTTAACTCATTCTATGAATCCAACAATAACCTAATAACAAAACCAAACAAAGTATTACAACCAAAAAAGACCAATATCTTTCATAAACATAGATGTAAAAATCCTCAAAAGATATTAACAGATCAAAGTCAATAGGTAAAAAGAGTTCTACATCATAGCCACCTGGGATTTATCACAGGCATGCAAGATTGTCTATCATTTGAAAATCAATTAATGTAATCCATCAAATAAAGAAGCTTAAAGTGCATTGTCATATCAATAGATAAAAAGCTTTTGACAAAATCCAATATCCGCTCATGATGAAAAAGTCTCAGTAAATAAGAACAGAATACTTTGGCCACCTGATAGGAAGAGTCGACTCATTGGAGAAGCCCCTGATGCTGGGAAAGATTAAAGGCAGGAGGAGAATGGGGTGACAGAGGATGAGATGGTTGGATGGCATCATCGACCTAATAGACTTGAGTTTGAGCAAACTCCAGGAGACAGTGAAGAACAGGGAGGCCTGGTGTACTGCAGTCCACGCACATAAAGTCGGACATGACAGAGCAACTTAACAACAACAAAATAAAAAAGTTTAGCCAACTCAACTTGATAAAGACTACCTACAAAATGTCTGTAGCTAGCATTGTACCTAATGGTGAGAAAATAGATTTCTCACTAGGATCAGGAATGCCCTTTTATACCATTTCTTTTAACACTGTACTGGAAGTCCTAGCTAATGTGATATGGTAAGAAAGTGATATAAAAGGGAGAGAGATTGGGAAGGAAGAAATAGAAACTGTCTTTGCTCACAGATAATGTGATCATTTATGTAGAAAATCAGAAAGAATAGACAAAAAGCTCTCAGGACTAATAAATGATTAGCAAGGCTATAAGATGCAAGGTTGAGATGCAAAATGTTATCACTTTTCTACGTACTGGCAATGAGCAAGTGGAATTTTAAATTTAAAGTGCAAGATTTTTTATATTAGCACCCCAAAAATGAAACACAATCATCCCTACATCTCAACAGGGGATTGGTTCTAAGGATCACTCAGATACCAAAATACACAGAGACTCAAGTCCCTTATGTGAAACAGTGTAGCATTCGCATGTGTACATTCCTTCATTTACTTTAAATCATATTTAGATTATTTAAAATACCTAATGCAATGCAAATGCAATGTAAATAGTTGCTGTCATCTGACAAATTCATTTAGCTGTTTGGAAACTTCTAGAATTTCCTGTGAAACATTTTCAATCCAGTGCACTGGTCTGTACAGCAACAGTGAGAGCCAAGAGGAGTACCATCAGAGAACCTCCAGGAGGGTGATTTGGAGGAGAAAAGAAGTCCCTCTGACTACAGATCTAACTTTCCCATTGACTTATCAGAACTAAGGCACAATATATTCTCTCTCTGACACGCATCCTATTTGTCTGCCCTTGGTAAACTTGGGAAAACACAGACAATATTTATCAACTTCTTAACATTTCTAGTAGCCTAACATTTAGTTGTAGCACATAAAAGAATGGAAAGGACACAAACATAATAAAAATGTGACAGATAAGAAAGAAATTAATTTTTAGAAATATATTTCAAGTATCAAAAATCAAACTAAATGCAATTTTTGTACTCTTGATCTTAATTTTTTAAGTGGGAAAAGAAAAGATACCAAAATTGCAAATACATGCATGTGCTACTCAACATATCAAATTATGTCCCTGCACAAAGTTTAATTGTTTCTTCTTTATATCAAGTGGGGTGAGGAGAAGGGATTGCACACAGCTGGGCCCTCACAGGTGCCCTATTCTCCTGAGAGACGTGTGCCTGTACAGTTTTCTTCTTTTTCTCATTCATTAGTCTCTGAAATCCCATCTTGACTCCACTTGACATTGTCTTAAAAGGACCAGACTGTAGGCAGATCCCACTTGGTCATCACTGATTGAAATGAATGTTTATACTTTTAGTATATACCAGCTTCTTCCCAAACTGAATATTTGCAGTGAGTCTGAAACCACAGGCAAGGAAAACACTGTAAGATAAAAGTTAAATTTATTCATATTGAAAAAGTTAAACCCTTCTTAAGATATTTTATAAAATTTACTTTCATCTGTTACAGGAAAAAAAAGTTCCAAAGTGTATAGGGGAGAGAATTTTATTATCTCTATATCACAAATAAAATTAAGATCCACAGACAGTAAATACTTTTCTGAGTACCCAGAAAAATCCGCAGTAGATGTAATCCTTAAATCCAGGCTTCTAGCTCAGGGATAATGATCTTTCCTTCATCTCTTCAGCTTCAAGGAACTTGGAATTTTTTACCATTACATAAAAAAGACTTTCTCCTGTATTATTTATACATTCTTCTAAGATTGAATTTCTGATTTCAGATCTACATTTCAGTATTGTCTTTTCCTTCTTTTCAACAGCAAGGTAAGGGTCTATATTCAATATATGCTTCTAATGAAAAATGCAACTGATGCAGAAGCAGTGGAAAACCTACATGTTCTGAGTCTTTGACCTCGTATCTGGTTGTTTGAGCACCTTTTCTGAAACACTGGTAAAAGTGTAGAATTTAAATGCATAGCATTTTAACCAGCAGAGAATATTAATATTTATTAAATTCCATGCTGCTTTCCTTGTGCTGTGCTGGGCTTAGTCACTCAGTTGTATCCGACTCTTTGCGACCTCATGGATTGTAGCCCACCAGGTACCTCTGTCCGTGGGGATTCTCCAGGCAAGAATATTGGCAGAGGTTGCCATGCCCTCCTCCAGGCTGCTTTCCTTAAGTGGAAAGACCTACGAGTGGCTGTGCCGTAAAGAAGCCTCCTGCTATACAGGAGACTCAGGAGATGTGGTTTCCACCCCTGACTGGGGAAGATCCCCTGGAGAAGGTCATGACAACCCACTCCAGTATACTTGCCTGGAAAATCCCATGGACAGAGGAGCCTGACGGGCTACAGTCCATAGGCTCTCAAAGAATCAGACACAACTGAAGCCACTGAGCAAGCACTCATGCAAAGACCTACAGTAGATGACCGGCTGACTGAGTGGGTTGCAAATTCTTTTTGTTTATCACATGGTAACTTGTCACTGAAGGGACAGATAGCCAAACAGGGTGCGATGGCACTTCTTTAAAAACCAGAAAGTTTTTGGTACGTCATGAAAGTACCAAGATTCTTACTGCATTTTCAGTATCATTTCCCCACAATCTCATCCTTTCACTACTTGCTTATGTAGAAAAAAATCTGTCAATGCAGTGATTAAGTGTACAGGCACTGGGATCAGTTAGACTTGAGTTTGTATCTTGGATAGCTCATACTATTTGTAAAATTACAAGAAGCCACATTTTAACTGCAATTAGATTGTGTGTGTGTGTGTGAGTGTGTGTGTGTGTGCATGTAGTCTGCATCTCTCTGCTAATTTCTATTTACTTATCTATCATCTATTATCAGTATCATCTGTTATCTGTATATCTATCTCTCCATCTATGAGACAAACTACAAGTAAGTAGTAAATTTAAGCTGTTCACTAACTTCAGGAGACCTGTTGGCCATCACAGAACACAGCGGTTCATATGTGTGTGTAGATATGGAGATCTACGTCTATATCAATACATCTTATCTTACTGTGTGGGTGAGGTTTTGACAAACACAAATAATTTAAGGGGCAGACACGTAAAGTAATGTTTTTCAGGGCTGAAAGGAAAATGGTAGAGAATGGTGGTTACCAAGAATGTGTTCCTTTCTCCAATCTCCTTTTAGAATGCAAAGACTTATGCTTGCTCACAAATAGATACGCAGGTTAGTATCACCCTCCACACTATGACTTTTCAACCCTCCACACCTCAGTACCTGTTTTCCAGCTAACTGTTGTTAGGAATGACAGCAAGACTGAGTCTAACCTAGGAGGGCACTTTCAACACAAGCCAAACTGTGGATCTCAAGAAAGACATGAACAAAAAGAGGCTCTGAAGATGCCTGAGTTCTCACCCAAAATGATTGACCCAGCCAAGAGGACAGACTGAGAAATACAGGGTGAAGCAAAGTATCCAAGTGGACAGTATGTAGGAAAAGGCATATTAAAGATTAAGGTTGCTGCTGCTGCTGCTGCTGCTAAGTCACTTCAGTCGTGTCCGACTCTGTGTGACCCCGTAGATGGCTGCCCACCAGGCTCCCCAGTCCCTGGGAGTCTCCAGGCAAGAACACTGGAGTGGGTTGCCATTTCCTTCTCCAATGCATGAAAGTGAAAAGTGAAGGTGAAGTCGCTCAGTCCTGTCCGACTCTTAGTGACCCCATGGACTGCAGCCTACCAGGCTCCTGTCCATGGGATTTTCCAGGCAAGAGTGCTGGAGTGGGGTGCCATTGCCTTCTCTGAGATGAAGGTTATCGGAGTTCAAAGCCCACCCATCTGCGTCTGTCACCTGAATTTCCTAAACCAACCTAGAGACCCACTGATCTACGCTAATCCATAATATTATAGCTAGCACTCATCAGAAGTGTTTCAGACCCACATGGTGCTGTTTTCATGCATGAGTTCTTTTCACTTTTACAATACTCCATTAAGGTAGGTCTCAACACCACCTTCATTTTCTGACAGATAAAATGAGATGCAGGGATAAGTTAGGACCAGTGTCTCCTAGGCAGTAAATGGTAGGTCTGCTCTGTCTAACACATGTTTTCTCAGAGTAAAGCTTCCCTGCCCAATGCTGTATCTTCTCTTCAGACCTGGCTTTGTTTGTTGCAGATACCTCTAATGCTGCATTTAGCCCACATCTAAATGGGCTTATCTACTGTGCATTTATTTGTGTGTAAATCAACCATATGACTCTATGCATTAAATTCAGGACAATAAAGATAACTAAATGTAAACTGAATGAAGGGAAAATCAATTCAAATTTTTTTTAAGGTTTTTAAAATAACATTTATTTCTTAAAAGTTAACATGTGCATAATAGGAAACCAAAAAGCACAAGAAGGCAAAAAACGAAGTCATTCATAATCACAAGCAGTTTACCGTGACGTGTCCTTCTAGGTCTCGTTTGTGTATCTTCACAACTAAGCATCCATTTTTATGTAATTAAGACCATACAGTTATGTATCATGCTGTTTCACACATCATGAATATTTACCATTTCAAAGTCCCAAAGCTATGTGTATTTTGATAACCAAAATACACTACAACAACTCAATCTGGAAGGGAAAAAAATGTAGTCTTGCCTTTCTTGGCAACAAAAATTTCAAAGACAAAATGGCAATTCAAATTTTTTAATGGCATTTAGGTTGAGAACCACTCAGGGTCTAAAGCTTGGCTTCATTCATTAATAGTGTAATATCTGGATAACCTTGAGTAAATTATTCCGTCTCTTTGTTGTCAACTTGCCACATGCACCAATGAGAAAAATAAATAATCAATCATAGAACTGATAAGAGAATTAAATGAATATGTACACATAAAGCATCAAATAAGTGAGCACTAGAGAAGTGTAAACTATTAGAAGACTCAAAATAACTGATTTAGGAGATGGATTCACTGTCGGCATATGAACTTAGAAAACTTTAGTTCTAGCTGCAACCTAGTTTACTCACATACAAAAACAAGAACTTGAGAAGGTGATCCATAAAGACCCTTCCTCTTCAAATGTCTGCTACTGTACAAATAAGATATCACTACACTGCGCTGTCATGCCCATGTTACAAAAATGGTAATACTGATGAAAAACTGATTGTTCTAATAAAATAATACTGTGCATTTCAGCTTCCATGCAACTGCTATTTGTTCATCCATGTGTCCCATTATTTCTCTTTGCCACAGAGCATCTTGTGACTCTCAAATCACGTTCATGGAAAATAATACAGAGACAGCTGATTTCATCCTGCTCGGACTCACAGATGACCCGCAGCTGCAGGTCCCTCTCTTCATAGCCTTCACCTTCATTTACCTCCTCACTCTGATTGGGAACCTGGGGATGACCACGTTGATCCTGCTCGACTCTCGTCTCCACATCCCTATGTACTTTTTCCTCAGTAACCTGTCTCTGGTGGACTTTTGTTACTCCTCCACCATCACCCCAAAGGTGATGGCCGGGCTCCTTATAGGAGACAAGACCATGTCCTACCGTGCATGTGCTGCTCAGATGTTCTTTTTTGTAGCCTTTGCCACTGTGGAAAATTACCTGTTGGCCTCAATGGCTTATGACCGCTACGCAGCAGTGTGCAAACCCCTGCATTATACCACCACCATGACCACAAGTGTGTGTGCACGTCTGGCCATAGGCTCTCATATCTTTGGTCTTCTGACTGCTGCTATCGATGCTGGGGACACATTCTGTCTCTCTTTTTGTACGTCCAATGTCATCCATCACTTTTTCTGTGATATTCCAGCAGTCATGTCCCTGACTTGTTCAGATAAAGGCATTAATGAGCTGATTCTTTTTCTTATTTCAAGCTTTAATATCTTTTTCGCACTTCTTGTTATTCTGATTTCCTACTTGCTCATATTTATCACCATTTTGAAGTTGCAGTCAGGGGAAGGATACCAGAAGGCTTTATCCACCTGTGCTTCCCACCTTGTTGCAGTCTCCATATTTTATGGGACCGTCATCTTCATGTACTTACAGCCCAGCTCCAGCCACTCCATGGACAGAGACAAAATTGCATCTGTGTTCTATACAATACTCATCCCCATGCTGAACCCTGTGGTCTACAGCCTAAGGAACAGAGAAGTCAAGAATGCTTTCAAGAAGGTTATTGAGAAGGCAAAGTGTTCTCTAGGTTTAACCTTTTAATGGTGTGAAATGCACAGAAGTTATTTCATCTCTCTTAGACCTACTCTATGTCATAACTCAATGTTCACAGCCATGTAGGGACTTGAACATAAAATTTTGTCAAATTTTGTTTATTTCTTTAGTTTTGGAACAGGTCAAAGTGTTCAGAATGCAGAAATATGATAATCATTTTGAATAAAATATTTTAATGAAGTAAATGTGGGTTTTGACACATTTTAATAAGATTAAATAATAACATCATCTTAGAAGTTAAAGTTTGAGTTGTTACTGAGGGTTTTGGTAAGAGAAAGCATGTTCACATGACAATTTCCAAAGCATAAATAGTCACGTTAGACTAAAAGTGGAAAAATATTAAGACTTTTTTTTACATTAATTTTAAGACTACCATCTCTCTACATTATGTTAAAAATAGTGCAGTGATATTATTAAGGCTATTTTCTTCCATCTTTTCTTTTTTTCAGAAATGCTTTGAAGTGGCTGATTTCACCATAGTACCTAAGTTGAGCTGTTACCTTGTCTTATCACCCTCCTACCCACTCACCCTCTTTACTCACACTGATTTCTTGCTTTCCTGGACAGTGCCATGCATGCCCCTGGCTCAGAAGCTTTGTATTTGCCCTTTTCTCTGCCTGGAATACTTCTCAAGTCATTTCAGATCGCGTGTTAGATGGTATCTGTTTGGGGAAGTCATGTAGGCCTTCCCTGGACTACTTTATAAAATAGTCGCTTCACTCCGAGGCTTCTTCCTCAGCCTGCTTCATTCTTCATAATTGCCATCAACACTCAGTTTTTTTATTTGTTCACCTGTTCATCTATATCCCTCAACTTGAACGGAAGCTCCCTGTGAGCTCTAGCTTAATCTAGTAATGTAACTGGAAATAAAACTTTGAATCTTAAATTAAAAGTCATTTTGTTTAGCATTAACAACTCATTAAATTTCAAGTTGTGTTGGTGGAAGTAAGCCATAAAAACTCTATAAACTTCAAGAGAGAGAAGGCACCCTAACAACCACTTGATAATGACTTCAAATTTTGTAATAAATTGGCATTGCCTGTCACAACAAATATTTGACACATGAAGCAAAAATATCTGGAAAACCAAACATCTATCTACAGATACAACTACTGTCTTGATCCAAAGGAATTTTCCAAAGTTTATTATTTATGTTGTCATCGTTTTTCTTATTGTGTCTGTGGATTTTCTTTTAATTTTATTTCATTTTTTAACTTTACAATATTGTATTGGTTTTGCCATGTGTCTGTGGATTTTGAATAATAAGAATAATATTAATGATGATGAGGATTAGGTAGAGACACAGGCAGATAGATGGATAGATTTAGATAGACAGCGTATTCGTTAGGCAGTCTTTGCCTTCCAGGAATTGTGACATTTGCCGTTTCTCATTGTTGCTGTTTGGTCGCTAGGTCACGTCTGACCTTTTGCTCCCCAGGGACTGTTTAGCCCCCAGGTTCCTCTGTCTATGGGGCTTTCCAGGCAAGAATACTAGAGTGGGTTGCCACTTTCTTCTCCAAGGGGTCCTCCTGACCCAGGGATTGAACCCACATCTCCTGCACTCACAGGCAGATTCTTTACCACTGAGCCACCACGGAAGCCCATGCTTGGTATTTGCTATAGGACTTATCTCATTTGACACTCTCCAGAACTCTGTGAGGCATGTTCTACTATTATCCCTGTTTACAGGCAGATGAGGCACCTGGGACTTGAGTGCCTCATCTACCTGTAAACAGTAGTTGAGTGATTGTCCCAAGGTTGGCAAGGACATGCTAGAGTGGGGCTCCATGCCTGAGTGCTTCATTGTCATAAACACAATCTCTTGCTATGATCTCCTACCTGACCTATATAAACACTCAATCTGACATTTACTGCTATTCCATTTTTCTTTTTCCTTTTACGTAGTAAAGAAAAGATAAAAGTTCAATCTGTAGAGACAGGAAGCCGTCAACACCATGTATTTTGCAGCCCTGATGTGCTGGCACTTTGTAACGTGTGCAGCACATGCAACTCACATACTCGTAGTTGTATGTGAGAAAATGAAGCTCCTAGATTAAATGGATAGTATCTTTTGAACTCTAGAAACTTTCATTTTGAGGACATAAAAATTTTAGAAAAGTGTTGCTTGGATGTGTCTAAGAAAAAATGTTGAGAAAAATCACAGGTGGCCAAGAGATTGGGATTCACAAATCAGCCTTTGTTTTCTTTTTCTTGCCTTATTGTACTGGCTTGAACCATCAATACCAGGTTTATTTGTTTTTTATTCCAAATTTGCCCACCTGATGTGAAGAATTGACTCCTTGGAAAAGACCCTGATGCTGGGAAAGAATGAAAGAAGGAGGAGAAGGGGATGACAGAGGATGAGATGATTGGATGGCATCACAGACTCGATGGACATGAGTTTGAGCAAGCTCCAGGAGTTGGTGATGGACAGGGAAGCCTCACATGCTGCAGTCCATGGGGGTCGCAAAGAGTCATAAATGACTCAGTGACTGAACTGAACTTAATCCAAGTTTGCTACCATGAGTTCTCCTTGGGTACTTCTTTCTGAGCCTCTGGGATATTATTTTGTCTTACATGTCTTAGTTAATATTTTTATTTATTTACTTAATGTTTATAGTTTTATCGAGATATAATTGACACATGACAAAAATTTAAAGTGTACAAAATGATTAGATATATGTGTATATAGTGAAATGATTGCTACAATTACTTAACATCCATCACCTGACATAGTTACAAAATTTTTTCCTTGTGATGAGAATGTGTAAGATGTAGTCTACTAGCAACTTTCAAATATACAGAACAGTATCGCTAACTGTAGTCAACATGTTGCGCATTACATCCCAGGACTTATTTGTCTTACAACTGGAAGCCTGTGCCTTTTGACCACCCCCACCCCAGTTCCCCCACCCTTCATCCTCACCTCCAGTGCCCCCACCCTCTATCCCTTGCCTCTGGAAGCCACAAATATCTATTTCCATGAGTTTGAGTTTTTTAGATTCTACTTATAAATGAGATCAGATAATATTTGTCTTTCTCTGGCTGACTTATTCACTTCTAATAAAGTATCGAAGAGAAGTGATGAGAATGAAAATCCCTTTCCTGTTCTTGACCTTAGGGAAATCTTCAGTCTCTCGGCTTTCATTATGCACAGATGACTTTTTACCAGGTTAAGGGAGTTCCTTCTGATTCTTAGTTCGTTAAGAGTTGTTGTTTTTTTCCCCCTGAAATCAGGGATGAATACTAGGTTTTGTCCAAAATCAATTTCTGCATCCACTAGAATGATCAAACAGTTTAATTTTTTGCTTATTACTGTGGTAAATTAAACGGATTGCTTTTGAAATGTAAATAGTGTTAATTTTCTCTGAGAGAAACCATACTTATTGCAGTGTACTAATACTTTTATTGTCAAAGAAAGCAGAGGATGTTCCTGAGTATTCTTGGCTGGTTAAAAATGGTCACCAAGGGTATTGCCTGAAGCCATAGGCCAGTTTTAAATGGGATTTGTCGTTCTGAGTCATCTAAATTCCTCTGTTAAAAAGAGACTACAGAGAGAGACATAAGCCATGGAAGGAAGACAGAGGCAAATGAGAAATCTGAGATGTTTCCATCTTCTGAGAAATATGTTCTGAAGGGGGCATTCCCAATCTGAATTCAACCCTGAGGATGTAGATGTGGTGGGGAGATGGCTAAGGATGAGGGCAGCATGGACTGAAAAGGGCAGATGAGGATGTGTGGTTTTGGGAGTGATGGCGGCCCCTGTGGTATTTGAAACAGTTGATCCCCCCTTTCTTTGGAAGAGCTCTCACTTCCTTCCTCCATCTTCCCGACTCTGTTCTGTCTCCTGCCTCCTGGGCTGCTGTCCTCAGCCTCCTTTGCTGGCTCCTTATTTCTGAATATCAGAGGCATCCAGGACTTAGTCATAGGCCCTACTCTCCCTCTGAGGCCACTCCTTGGGTAGTTTCATCTCATCTCATGGCTTTAAGTGCTTGAGGTATTTGAATAAAATTCAGACTCTTTGTCATGACCTCCAAAATTCAACCAGGTTGGGCACCAACTGCCTCCAGGACTATACTTACCTCCCCTTCCCCCTAGTCCTACGCATTTACAATCCCTTCAATATATCAGACATGTTCTCATATCAGGATCTTTATTTATTTATTAAAGGATCTGCTCTTCCCTTTTCTTGGAATGTGTTTTTCCAGATCTTGTCATGGCCACTCCCTAATTTTATTCATTTCTCAGCTCAAATACCTGAAACAAGCCTTCCTCAACCCCTGAACTTCCTTACTTAAAATAGCTGTTTCAGCCTGCGACACTGTCTGTCGCCTGACCTCACTTTTCCTGTCACAGGCCGTCCTGTCCCCGCGTATGAAAGCCAGCACTGTGAGCCCATCATCTAGCTCATGTACAACGAAGCAACAGCCAGGAAAGCAACGCTGCTGCCGTTTCCCTTGACTCACTATGTACTCAAAAAACATTTGTTTGGTTAAGAAATAACAAATATTTCCTGACACTTTATGCATTAAGTTTTACAAATCATTTCTACTCAATGTATTGATTTTTTTTCCCCAGATATTTCTCTTGCAATTGTGTTACTTACACTTAGATGGCAAGGTTTTCTATTAATTTATTCAGAAAGATTAAATTTGCTTTTCTCAGGGATAGTGAACACAAAAGAACAAGAATGTTATAAAATTTGGTTGTCTGTCTCTTGCACAAAATATTTATGCTTTCTAAATCTAATGAGATGAATTATTGATTAAATGCCATCTTTGCTTCTCAAGTCTTAAAAATCCTTAATTTTTTTTTCAGTTTCTCTCTTTAGTTTGTGAGTGCATTAAAGGCAGAGACTGTGAATTATTCATTCTTTTAGTCCCAGGGCCAGACTTAGAGCCTGGTGAATAGAAGGTTTATAATAGATGTTCCCTGAAAATGACAGAGGAATGATTCAGGGAAATATAAGAATTTAAGTACAGATTTATGTCTTTCTTCTGTAAAAATTGTCAAGGTTTTCATAAAAGTTTGTGATTCCTTATCTTCTTAATTAGTTGTCTTTTGTGTCCTAAACTTGATCTTAATTTAATTTCTCAAAAAACTCCCAACCTGCACTTAAATCTATTTCTAACCAGCCAACTTCCCCATTACTCACTGCAGATGGAGCGATATCTTAGAATGAATACACCTTCTGTAGGATCTATAAGACAGAAGTAACAGAGGTCCAGGACAGGTCCACAGGGATGAGGCACAATTCAAACCAAATGAGCAAGATCTGATCATCACGGTTCTTATTCCATCAAATATGGGCTTAATGGAATCACAATAAAGAGAGAAACTTATATCTCTGCCTAACTGATGTTTATGCAACCTAGAAGATTCTGGCATGATGGTTTAGTACGCAAGACAGCCTTTATTCCTTAAAATTAAATTTAAAAAGTGCTCTATTTCTTCCTAGAGTGATAGTCACTGTAAAATGTTAAAATGATATTATTAATACCATAGTATTAATAGATATAGTATTAATCACTTTACCCATGAAACAAAACCACCATTTTGGTTACATGCTGCTGTATAACAAACCCCAAATGTAAGGGGCTTAAAATAATAGTAGGCATTTGATTGTTGTGTCTCAGAGTTCTAGGAATTGACTGAAGACAACCAGGCAATTTTCACTTAGAGCTGTGAAACGTGACATTTTTGCCATCAGTGTTGAGGCTAGGATATCAGCCAGAGTCTCACTCCCTCCTGTGGCGGGTGCCTGGCAGGAGACTCAGAGGCTTGTTGGCTGAAACACCCGGGATACCTTGTGCGTCTCTCTCTGACTCTCTGTGGTCTCTCCAGCAGGGCGACCTCAGAGTAGAGGGACTACTTCCATGCTAATTCAGGCCCCAGAGTGCATTCTTGAGACAGTGCTACAGGAAAGTGTACAGGGTTTTCTAAGAGCCTCAGGGATCATGCAGCACCACTCTGGGATCCTCTGTTGGTCAAAGCCACCCCCACAGTCCTCCAGGTTCAGGGGAAGGGCCTCAGACTCCACCTCTTGATGAGGAAGTGGCAAGTCCTTCAAAAGCATGTGGGACGGAAATGTTGCTGCGTCCATTCTTGGAAAACATAACCTGCCATGGCCACTGTTAATATTTTGCTGACTCCTCCCAAGCATCTCCTTCTGCATATTCTGTTTTACATAAGTGGATTTTAATGATGCACACCATTATAAAACCTTATTTGCTGATATTAGATCCCTTGTTACATTGCAACTCCAGTACTCTTGCCTGGAAAATCCCATGGATGGAGGGGCCTGGTGGGCTAAGAGTCGGACACAACTGAGTTACTTCACTTTCACTTTCACTTTCACTTTTCACTTTCAGGCACTGGAGAAGGAAATGGCAACCCACTCCAGTGTTCTTGCCCGGAGAATCCCAGGGACGGGGGAGCCTGGTGGGCTGCCATCTATGGGGTCGCACAGAGTTGGACACGACTGAAGCGACTTGGCAGCAGCAGCAGTCACATTGCAGGTTAGTAATATGTCTTGTCACACAGAGTTAGCAGCAGACCTGGGCCAGATCCGAAGCCCCTTGAGGAAAAATCTAGGTCTCATGTTGATCCACGTGGAATAAAGAAAGCAGAGGTCAAGTGACAGTTCCTGTTGGAGCTATGGGATAAGGTGGATATTGAGGTACTCGAGGAAGGATGTTAAGAGGATGTTTGGTAACCTATAGAAAAGCAGGTGGATTTCACACCTGCTTTTTAGTAATGTAGTTTGAAGGAATTGGTAACAACTGTCCTCAAAGATGCACTAGCTAAACTATAGGTACTACATGCACGTCTTACTGTCTAAGTCATGAACAATTTTCACAGAATTCTCTAGTTGCATAGATTATAATCAGTATGTATGTTACTGTTGTGAGTCACCATGGGCATCAGGCACTTTGTTTCCAAGACCAGTGCTGTGTGGAAAAGCCCCAGCCCCGCAGTGACTGGAATAGGAAGCAGATTTCTGAAAGTCCACTAAAAGTTAAACCATCGCATCTATGCCATGAACTCTGAGCAGAATCATCCATTCTGCAATGGGGACAAAGGAATTCAGATGCTCAGGGCATCACAGGGAGAGCCCTTCTCCCATGGAGGAGTCTCCTCAGGGCCCCTTTCATGTCCTTGTTCCTCAGGCTGTAGATGAAGGGGTTCATCATGGGGGTCACCACAGTGAACAGCACCGCCCCAATCTTGTCTCTGTTGTCAGGGTCAGAGGATGAAGGGAAGAAGTAGACCCCTGCGATGGTCCCGTAGAAGAGGAACACGACTGTCAGGTGAGAGCCACAGGTGGAGAAGGCTTTCCACCGCCCCTCTGTGGGTGAGAGTCTCAGGACAGCCCTGACGACGCAGACATAGGAGATGAGGGTGAGGGCGAAGGGCAGGGTGACAACCCACGAGCCCACGACAAAGAGCACGAGCTCATTGGCCGTCGTGTCTGAGCAGGACAGCCTGAGCAGCGGGGCCAGGTCACAGAAGAAGTGCGGGAGAGCATTGCCATCACAGAAGACCAGTCGAAGGAGCAGAAGGGTGTGTGTCAGGGCGACAGCATTACTGAGGACCCAGGGGATGGCAGTCAGCCAAAGGCAGAGCCTGGGTCCCATGATGGCCGTGTAGTTCAGAGGGTGGCAGATAGCCACAAAGCGGTCACAGGCCATGACCCCCAAGAGGAAGTTGTCAATGACAACAAAGACAATAGAAAAATACATCTGTGTGACGCAGCTCTCATAGGAGATGGATGGACTCTTGGTCTGAATATTCATCAGCATTTTGGGGACTGAGGTGGAAATGGAGGAAATATCAGCAAAGGCTAGGTTGGCGAGGAAGAGGTACATGGGGGTGTGAAGGTAAGAGTCCAAGCCGATGGCCAGAATGATGAGCCCGTTCCCCACCACAGTGGCCAGGTACATAGCCAGGAAAAGCGCAAAGAGGAGCTCCTGCTGCTCAGGTTGGGTGGAGAGTCCCAGGAGGAGGAATTCAGAGACACTCGTTTGGTTTCCTAGATGCATATTTCTGCTGATCTGGAGAAAGGACCACAAAGTCTTCACCCCCACAAGGAAACCCAATGTGGTACTATTCAACTGGGGTCACAGGGAAGCCTGAAGGGGAATGAAGGGTGGAAAAAGGTTACTTAATAAGGGAACTATTTCAGCTGTGCAGAGACTCAGGAAATGCCTTAGAAAGAAAAGACAGGGACATGATAGATACTTCTCGATGAATATGTTTTAAGCTCTAACATGGTTCTGAATGTGATTTTTACAGTTGGCTCCAAATTAGTGACAAGCCCTGAACTGAGGACAATATATGAGGTATGTTCCATTCTCTAAAGATGTGAGATAGCTCTGAAGGAATTACTTAAAAATGAACTAACCGGTCCCAAGACCTTCCCCACCACTCACCTGCATCCTTTTGAAGAGTCATTAAAGTGAAGAGTTTGGGAGTAGCCAACTGAGTGTTAGGTGTGCTCGTGAGAATACACTATATGTGGGTTCTTCTTCCCACTCAAATTCAAGGGACAATCCCAAAAGAACTGTTCTCGGAGAAGGTGTACAAGAAAGGGAGACCAGACAATTACTTCATTTATGGTTAGATGTTAGGTGAATGGAGAAAGTTTAGGGGACACGTAAGAGCCTAAAGTCTTGTGTTTTCCTCTCTGTCGGAAGATGGGAGGCACAGCGCATCAGCTCACTACTGATACGGCAGGACCGTCCTGCATCCTCACAGGGGACACAGCGCGAGTTGCCCACAGGCCAAGTGGTGGCTGCAGGAGGTCGTTGAGCTCAAGCTTCCTTGTTGGGACTCCAACCAGGAAGAAGCCTTTTGGGGAAGAGGAAGTTATAGAATAAGGGATCAGGGAGGGGCTGTCTTAGGAAACGGGCAGTCATAGAGAGATCAGGGAGAAAGCTCATCGCCTTTGTCAAGGAAATGCTTCACGGACCAGTCCCTGAAAGGCCTCTGAAGAATCCCAAGTGTTCTCACGGTGGAGCAGTCCTGCCACCTGCAACTCACCGCCCCCTAGTATCCCATGGCAGCAGACAGAGGATGTCCCTTTCCACTGCCAGCCTTCTCCTTGCGGCTCCCTGCGATACACCCCCACACTGCAGAGCAGACTCAGCTCAGAAGGGAGGACACAGACTGCGAAGGATGTGAAACTGAAGTTTCTAATTGGGCCAGGCTTTCGGCCACCTGGAAGTGAGCCTTTAGTTCTAAGGTAAAACTTATTTTTAAATAGTAAAAGTGATCAGAAAATGACGAGAACCTCCCAAGGTGTTACCCGGGGCAGGGGTATTGGACTGAGTATGGATTTCCTTGGGAAGAACACTGGCTTGAGAGCCAAGAGGTTCGGGTCTCACCCTCTGCTCTCATAGTATTGTCTCCCTCTCAGTTTTTCTCTCTCTTCTATTATCTCCAAAATCTTCATCCCTCAAAGATTAGAGAGAGAGCCAAGTCTTCATGTAGGTTTTCTTTCCATGATGGAGTCAGAAGAACCCCAGGATTCTGGAAAACTGAAGGCAGTGAAGACTGGAGTAGGAGGTCTGGGGTCTCTTAGCCCCCATGAAGCGTGGCTTACAGACTCAGAGAGAGGCAGAGAGAGAAGCTTAGAGTGGAGGTGCCAAGGCAAAAATAAAGAGAGACAAAGAAACAAGCAGGCCAGACACAGACCAGACATCTAACCTCAGGGCCAGACACGGAGCAGCCTTCGAGGGTCCTGTGAGGGTTAAGCCCTGGACTGGTTCGGGATCGACTAGCATGAGCAAGTGTGTATTTTGAGTGACAGTCTCACCTTCCTGCCTTTCCGGTCCTGCCACCAGAAGTCCTGCAAAACTCGCCCGAGTCCCTGGGGCCCCTGCCTAACTAGCTGAGAGCCGCAGTGCTAGTCTAAATGGGCTCACCTCTGAAAGACGCTAGGACCTCAGGATGTCACTGGGCTCTAGACCCAGCAGCATAGCTTGCTGATGACAGGGCTGCAGCAGGGAGACAGAGAGCAGGTCTCATGTACTTCTCAGAACCAGGCTCTTTCCCCAAGCACAGAACTGATAAAGTCACGGTGCCAGGCTCACATGGGACAGTCAGCTACTTGTAAATCCCTGGGGACAGTGTCCCTGAAGGCTTTCCTCAGGACAGATGGTTGTTTTCACACCCCAGCTCAGTGAGGTATACAGGGAATAGATGGGCTGCTCAGCTTTTTTGTTTGTTTGTCTTCAGATGCCTCTTCCCACCTGTGATTCCAGGTTTGTAACTTAGCCGCTTATTACCTTTGGTAGCAAGTGAATTGTTTGCTGTGTGTCTTATGTTCCTAGTGAGATAGATGGTAAGAATTTTGAGAGTTCCTTCTCTGCTTTCTCACTAGTGCCAACTAGAGGGAAAACAGTAAACACCTCAAGAGCCAACTGTAATTCCTGCACTAGGGATTATGACTCCAAAGAGACGCCATGTCTCGTGGAAGCGGGTAGGCTACAGTCTCCTTCCCACTTGAATGAATGTCAGTGTTGGAAGGGAATCTAGGGACCCAGTGATTTGGCCCTTGGGGCTCGTAGTTGCAAACTAAAGAAATAAACTCTGGGTTTTTAATGTTGAAAGGAAACATATTGCAATGATATTCGGTTGTTCACAGATACACTGGGAAGGCTGGAAAGATAAGACCCTGAAATAGACAGGAAAACGGAAGGCTGCATATACAGTGAAAGTGAAAATTGCTCAGTTGTGTCCGACTTTTTGCAACCCCATGGACTGTAGCCCACCAGGCTACTCCATCCATGGAATTCTCCAGGCAAGAATACTGGAGTAGGGAACTACCATTCCCTTCTCCAGGACATCTTCCTGACCTAGGGATTGAACCTGGGTCTCCTGCATTGCAGGCAGATTCTTTACCGTCTGAGCCACCAGGGGGGCTCATATCGCTAGAAAGACAACCAAAATTAATAGACTCCTACTTCTAATCACTGCACGTGCTTCATAATCTAGTTTGGTTACTTCTCACCCAAACCAAGAACAGTCATCTCCTCCTCAACAGGAATCAGTGTAACCTATGGACTAACTGTATAGATATTTGTGACTAATATTTAAAATAACTGAGTAATGGAGAAAAAAAGGCAAATTATTCTATCTGTCTGGTCATGACTAGGAAAAAAATGTGTGTGGAGCCAGAATCCTTATTTCTATAACTTGACCACGAGGCATATTTTTGAGTTCCTTCTCCTACTACTGCTATGGTCTGAATATTTGTGTCCCCTTGGACATGGAACAACATACTGGTTCCAAACAGGAAAATGAGTGCGTCAAGGCTGTATACTGTCACCCTGTTTATTTAACTTATATGCAGAGTACATCATGAGAAACGCTGGACTGGAAGAAACACAAGCTGGAATCAAGATTGCCGGGAGAAATATCAATAACCTCAGATATGCAGATGACACCACCCTTATGGCAGAAAGTGAAGAGGAACTAAAAAGCCTCTAGATGAAGGTGAAAGTGGAGAGTGAAAAAGTTGACTTAAAGCTCAACATTCAGAAAACGAAGATCATGGCATCTGGTCCCATCACTTCATGGGAAGTAGATGGGGAAACAGTGGAAACAGTGTCTGACTTTATTTTGGGGGGCTCCAAAATCACTACAGATGGTGACTGCAGCCATGAAATTAAAAGACGCTTACTCCTTGGAAGGAAAGTTATGACCAACCTAGATAGCATATTCAAAAGCAGAGACATTACTTTGCCAACAAAGGTTCATCTAGTCAAGGCTATGGTTTTTTCTGTGGTCATGTATGGATGTGAGAGTTGGACTGTGAAGAAGGCTGAGTGCCGAAGAATTGATGCTTTTGAAGTGTGGTGTTGGAGAAGACTCTTGAGAGTCCCTTGAACTGCAAGGAGATCCAATCAGTCCATTCTAAAGGAGATCAGCCCTGGGATTTCTTTGGAAGGACTGATGCTAAAGCTGAAACTCCAGTACTTTGGCCACCTCATGCGAAGAGTTGACTCATTGGAAAAGACTCTGATGCTGGGAGGGATTGGGGGCAAGAGGAGAAGGGACGACAGAGGATGAGATGGCTGGATGGCATCACTGACTCAATGGACGTGAGTCTGAGTGAACTCCGGGAGTTGGTGATAGACAGGGAGGCCTGGCGTGCTGCGATTCATGGGGTCGAAAAGAGTCAGACACGACTGAGCGACTGATCTGATCTGATCTGAAAATTAATATGCTGAAACATGACCCCAGCTGATGGCATTAGGAGGTATAGTCTTGGAAGTTGATTAGGTCATGGGTACAGAGCCCTCAGGAATGGGATTAGCATCCTTATAAATGAGGTCTGAAAAAGCTCCCTTTGCCCTTCCACTTTGTGATGATATAATCAAAAAATGGCAGTCCATAAACCAGGAGGCAGACTCTCACCAGACACTGCATTGCTAGAGTCTTGGTCTTGGACTTCTAGCCTCCAGGACTGTAAGCAATAAATTTCTGTTGTTTATAAGCCACCCAATTTATTTTGTTATAGCAGCCCAGAGGGACTATGATAACTTCTATCTCATCACAGGTCTTCTCATTTCTAGAGCCTGAAGGAAGAATTTAAGTCTTGATATTTTATTGGGCAGATGAAATCCCAGGGGTTTAAGGAGGAGGCCAGTAGAGGATGCAGAGGCTAGGCTAAATGCAACACAGTGCAAAGAAAGACACTGTTGCGAGGGTGATTGTTCACCAGGAGTGTGGTCTCCTTAGATATATTCAATCAACATACTCCTTGGAAGGAGAAATCCTAGCTGGGATCAGTCCAGGGAGAGAGGAAATGGATACTTATGTGCCCTGTTCCTTTTCGTCTCTTGCTTCCCATCAGCCAACGTCCATCCCATGGGGGCCTGACAATCTCGAACTTGCAAGTTGCATCACCTGTCCCCCTGGTGGCCACACAGGAAGTCAGGAATCAAATTCCACGAGAAGGCTATTGGAGTCCAGAAGCTGAGGGAAGCTCTGCATGAGCATATAGGCTTCATGTGGGTGTCAGCCAGTGAGAGAGCTTGGAAAAAGATGGCAGAGTTCCACAGGGGAACTATGCCAAGAAAGACGAAGGCAATATAAGCCTTGTGTCCAAGACCATCCATCTCTTGTGCTACTCATATCTATTCACATCCTCTCATTATCTCTAGCTCTCTGGTATAATTTTTGCCAAACAATGAACATACTCTGAGAAGGGAAGCTCAAGCCCATCTAGTCTAGAGCAAGGCTTCTCGCTCTTTTACCCATTGTTGCCCAGGCACGTCCTTAAGGAGCCTTTATAGATCCTTTAGTCTCACTTCTCACAATCTCCCATGAAATCAAACACGATGACATAAGATTTTGTCAGACAGGGTTGAGGTTTGGAAAGGCACAAACAATGAAAATGTCTGATGTTTTCACCCCCGAAGGACTTTTACCCTCTTGAGGGTGAATATCATCCTTGTTGAGACCCTCCCAGGGCAGTGGCAAGTCTTGATCTCCTGCAAAATTAAGTCAAAAATGTCATCAGAAAATACTGCTGTCCTCCTGTCTGTAGCTGGCACTCCCTCCCTCCACCAATGGTCTCCCTCCCTCCACCATCACTCAGTAGATGCCCTCGCTCAGGGCTCATCCTGTGGCAGGTCTAGATGGTTTCCTGGGGAACCCAGAACTTTCCCCTAGCTCCGCCACAGTGTGAGCCATGAGTGAGGGAATTCACCAAAACAAAGCCTTTGTTCACACATACAAAAATTTAGCCAATCTTTAGGTCAGCTTTCTTTATAATCACCAAACATCAGAAACAGCACAAAGGTCCTCACATGAGGAAAGGAACAACAACCACAGCAACGACGAGAAAACCACTGCATAAAATGTACGTTACAGAATGCTACTCTGCAATTTAAATATTCTACTATAGATACCAAGTAACAATACAGGTGGACCTCAAACTGAATTATTCTAAGCGGAAGACATCACAAGGACTGCCTATTCCATGATTCTAGTTAAGGACACATTCGCAAAGGCAAAATTATATGGAAAAATTATGGGCTACGAGGGGCAATGGGTTGGTGACTGGGTTAACTGCAAAGAAACTCAGGGAAATTTACAGTGGGTGACTGTGGTAGTGGTTACCTGACTCTGCATTTGATCAGATTCTTAGAGTTATACAGTAAAAAGTATGCATCTTACTGTTTGAAAATTATGTGCCAATTAAAAATGAAAATAATATAAAGTAACAAAAAATACATGTACACACTCAAAATATCCAATGTGGTCCCCACAGATAGTCTAATTACTTCTTCCTAGAAAAGTAGGAAGAAATACTGTGGATGTTCTCATGGAGACAGCCCTTGCGGGCATCATGTCTCTGTAAGTCACTCCTGGTTCCCAGGCACTAGCTTCTGAAATCCAACACGACTCTTGATGGCCTCCCTTTAGAGGAACCAGACTGTGGTCCTAGGCTCTGTGATCACTCTGTGTTCATCTAAATGTCAATAGTTGTTTGTACCTGCAGGTCCTCTTCTGGCTGTTAGGATTTCCTATGACTCTGCAGCCATAGCCGAGAAAATACTCCAAGGTAAAAATGACATTGAGTAAATATAATAAGCTTTACTTATATTTTGTATAATTTAATTATATTAAAACTATAAACCCTCCTCTCAAGTTATTTTATAGACATTTCCTTTATTTGCTGTTTATAAACACAATTCTGTGGATTTGGGGGGAAAAGTAATTCTATTACATTTATTTTACAAATAAAGAGGTAAATGATTTCTCCAAGAGCACATAAAGAATGCATGGAGAAATCTGAACTTGAACCCATATTAACATAGTTTCCACTATTATTCCCTGACTTAGAGACCTTGAAATCTTTGAACAGCACTTGAGAGAGCTTCTCGAACAGTACTTATGCATTATTCCATGGCTGAATTATTTATTCCAAACAACTCTTCAGGATTGGCTGCTGCTTGTTTTTAAGCAGCCAAATAAGCTTCTATACTCAATTGCTATTGTTTAGTAACTAAGTTACATCCAATTCTTTGCAACCTCACAGACTGTAGCCCACCAGGCTCCTCTGTCCATGGGATTTTCCAGGCAAGAATACTGGAGTGGGCTGCCATTCCCTTCTCCAGGGAACCTTCCCAACCCAGGGATTGAACTCATATCTCCTGCACTGTCAGGCAGATTCTTTACTGCATTACACACTTTCAGGGAAAACCATAATTCATGCAAAATCAGTGTGGCAGCTACACCCAGTGATTTACTAAGCACAGATACGTTAACAGATATTTCAAAAAAATTTTTAAACACGGAGGAGTTTTCTTTTAAGAAGCTGCATATTAAATATCAAATATTAAATATCGGTAGGAAGTTAGGTGATACTTAGAAACATTATCATGATGTTCCTCTAAAAACATTATTGAAAAAAGTAGTCTAGGTGATGCTCTGATTAGGTACTAATTTCATCTTGTTCACTATATGTGAGCCTCTTATTAGAGGCAAAGAAAAAAAAAGGAGAGTTATATGACCCTTCTTTAAATTACAGAAGAGACCAAAGCAAGTTAGGAAGATCCAAATTTCGTTTTAATATTTTCCCAGAATTTTATTTTTAATATTTCTAGCATAGCTATCCGTGTTGGCAGTGATGTGGATAAAAATATAGGCTTTTGATTAGGTTTTAAATGGGTTTAAATCTTGAATCATCCTCATATCAGCTGTGTACTTGTAGAGCACCACATTCCTTCAGAAATCCTCAATTCTCCAACAGTAAAATAAGAATAAGAATGCTACCTACCTTGCACACAAACACTTTTATGTCTTACGCTCTTAGCATTTGTTTCAGAACATAGTACATAATAACATGATGTGTATGTTAAGTTTGGCAAGCATAAAGCCTTCACAGGCTAGGCTTGTAAAGTGCAGTTGCCAAAGGTTTAGGTGGAAACTGATAGAGAATAGGAGACAGCATCGGATGGCTGTCTGTCCAGAGGGTTCTGATTCAAATGAATTAAAATATTGTTCCTACACAAGAACAGATTCACATAAAATATTTAACAACTTGGGGTTTGCCGCTAAAACAGACCTGCAGGGTAAAGGCAAGCCACAAATAATTATTCACCTTCCACCTGTGGTGCAAATATGGGATTATTGTACTGAAAAAAGAATGAGTTTAAGGAAAGGAGCAGAGAACGCAATGGCACCCCACTCCAGTACTCTTGCCTGGAAAATCCCATGGATGGAGGAGCCTGGTAGGCTGCAGTCCATAAGGTCACTAAGAGTCAGACACGACTAATCGACTTCACTTTCCTGCATTGGAGGAGGAAATGGCAACCCACTCCAGCGTTCTTGCCTGGAGAATCCCAGGGACAGGGGAGCCTGGTGGGCTGCTGTCTTTGGGGTTGCACAGAGTCGGACACAACTGAAGCGACTTAGCAGCAGCAGCAGCAGCAAAAGGAGACTCTTTAAACACAAGTTAAAATATGTATTTCAAGAAATTTTTTTTTTAAGAAAACTAGCCACATGAAAGTACCAAACCAAGCAATCGTATGAGTGGAGCAGGAACAGAGTGAAACTTACAGTGACTTTATGGTGCGACAAAAGGCAAATTGAAGAAGAAGCTTCAAGGTTTCACAGCTCACACATAAAGCACCACATATTGCACCCACCTTGCCAAATCAATGCAGAAACCATCATTCTCTCCTAACAATATTATAGCTGACACTAAGCAGGCCATGATAACAGGCTTACTCATTGGTTTTTAATGCAATATCTCATTTAATTATTCGATAACATCTTGAGTTAGATCTCATTACTATTTTTATTTTGTAAATGGAAAACTTTAGGTTCAGGGGACTTATGTTAGGATTCAGATTTCTGGACAGCAAACAGTAGGGCTGATCTGCACCTCATCCCAGAGTCCAAGCTCTATATGTGATGTTATGCTTTCCCTACAGAATCACTAGCTGTATAAGTCCCTACTGCTCGGGTTATCCCACCACTTACACTATGTATATAAGTCTCAGTAACTACACTGGGGAACTCCAAACACAGGATTTGAACCAATGGAACGAATGAGCAATTTTAAACTAAGTTAAATTTAATTTGATTTAAATTCAATTTAATTACAGTTAAATTTACTTATTTACAGTTAATACTTTGGCCACCTGATGTGAAGAGCTGACTCATTGGAAAGGACCTTGACGCTGGGAAAGACAGAAGGCAGGAGGAGAAGGGGACGACAGAGGATGAGATGGTTGGATGACATCACTGAGTCGACGGACATGAGTTTGAGTGAACTCAGAAAGATGATGAAGGGCAGGGAAACCGGGTGAGCTGTGGTCCATGGGGTTGCAAACAGTCAGACACGACTGAACAACAACTTGATTTAAATTCAATTAAGACCATTTTGCTTAGCAATCACTCTATTTGGACCAGAAACTTGGCTTGCCATCCATACTTACATAAATATGAATCAAATCAGTCAGTCCTAAAGGAAATCAACCCCGAATATTCACTGGAAGGACTGATGCTGAAGTTGAAGCTCCAATACTTTGACTACCTCGTGTGAAGATTTGACTAACTGGAAAAGACTAACTCTGGGAAACATTGAAGGCAAAAGGAAAAGGGGGTGGGAAAGGATGAGAATGTTAGATAATATCACAGATTCAATGGGCATGAATCTGAACAAATTCCGGGAGATAGTGAAGGACAGGGGAGCCTGGCATGCTGTGGTCTATGGGGTCACAAGGAGTTGGACACAACTTAGCAAAATTGAACAACAATGACAACAACAAAATATGAATAAATTACTCACCATCTTGTTCCTCACTATTTAAATGAAAATAAAAACTAACCAACGTCTAGAAATTGCTGAGATGAATCATGAATGGATATATATGCAAAGTGTCTAGAGCTATTATGGCAGTTGAGTAATGTAATAGTGTAAGCTTTTACTAGGATAGAAAAAACTGAATTAGCAGAGACAGAGTATCCCAGATATGTCATCTTGGACAAATCATTAAATTTTCCAAATCTCAGTTTGCAAATATACAAAATTTTAAAACTAGAGAGATAGGGTCTCTGTTGGTTTGGGAAAGTTTACAATTTAATAATTTTTAAATCTAGATAATTAATGTATTAAATTTTGTAGTTAGATATCAACAATCTTGAAATATGTATTCAGTTCAGTTCAGTCACTCAGTCGTGTCTAATTCTTTTCAACCCCATGAATTGCAGGATACCAGGCCTCCCTGTCCATCACTAACTCCCAGAGTTCACCCAAACTCATGTTCATCGGGTCGATAATGCCATCCAGCCATCTCATCCTCTGCCGTCCCCTTCTCCTCCTGCCCCCAATCCCTTCCAGCATCAGAGTCTTTTCCAATGAGTCAACTCTTCGCATGAGGTGGCCAAAGTATTGGAGTTTCAGCTTCAGCATCAGTCCTTGCAATGAACACCCAGGACTGGTCTCCTTTAGGATGGACTAATTGGATCTCTTTGCAGTCCAAGAGACTTGCAAGAGTCTTCACCAGCACCACAGTTCAAAAGCATCAATTCTTCGGCGCTCAGCTTTCTTCACAGTCCAACTCTCACATCCATACATGATCACTGGAAAAACCATAGCCTTGACTAGACAGACCTTTGTTGGCAAAGTAATATCTCTGCTTTTGAATATGCTATCTAAGTTGGTCATAACTTTCCTTCCAAGGAGTAAGCGTCTTTTAATTTCATGGCTGCAGTCACCATCTGCAGTGATTTTGGAGCCCCCAAAAATAAAGTCTGACACTATTTCCACTGTTTCCCCATCTATTTGCCATGAAGTGATGGGACCAGATGCCATGATCTTCGTTTTCTGAATGTTGAGCTTTAACCCAACTTTTTCACTTTCCTCTTTCACTTTCATCAAGAGGCTTTTTAGTTCCTCTTCACTTTCTGCCATAAGAGTGGTGTCATCTGCATGAAATATGTATTGGCTATAATGAAATAAGCATGTGGTATATATGACAGAGGATGAGATGGCTGGATGGCATCACTGACTCAATGGACATGAGTTTGAGTAAACTCCGGGAGTTGGTGATGGACAGGGAGGCCTGGCGTGCTGCAGTCCATGGGGTTGCAAAGAGTTGTTCGTACATGACTGAGTGACTGAACTGAGCTGAATTGATATAAACATTTCAGTTTCACTGCAATTTTTATTCCACTTAACACTCTTGTCCTTACTTTCACTTGCTACAGGACATCTCATAATTCCCAAAGAACATCAATGGACAACAGGATGGAAGTGACCCAATGTGTCTTCATGTCCAGCTCTGCAACCCCAGGGACTGTCACCCACCAGGCTCCTCTGTCCATGGGAGTCTCCAGGCAAGGATACTGGAGTGGGTCGCCATTCCCTTCTCCAGAGGATCTTTCCAGTCCAGGTTTTGAACCCAGGTCTCCTGCATTGCAGGCAGATTCTTTACTGTCTGAGCCATCAAGGAAGCCCTCTTTGCAGTTTACAAAGTCATCTCCTATAATGCTTGTGCTGCTCAGATATTCTTTTTTGCAGCCTTTGCCACTCTGGTGAATTACTTTTTGACATCAGTAGCCTGTGTTCACTATGCAGCAGTGTGTAAGCCCCTAAATTATACCACCACCATGACACCACGTGTGTGTGCACATCTGATCATGGGCTATGTTTGTGGCTTCCTGAAAGCCTCCATCCATATTGGGAATACATTCTGTCTGTCTATCTGTAGACCCAATGTGGTCCATCACTTTCTGGGCTATTCCAGCCATCATGGCTCTGTCTTGTTCTGACAGGCATGTAAGGGAGAGGGATCCTGTTTATGTAGCCAGCTTCAACATCTTTTTTGTTCTCTTGGTTATCTTCATAGCCTACATATTCATATTTATCACCGTCCTAAAGATGCACTCCTCTGCAAGGTACCAGAAGGCTTTATCCACCTGTGCCTCCCACCTCACTACAGTCTCCATCTTCTATGGGGCATTCATTTTCATGTACTTAGAGCCCAGCTCCAGCCATTCGATGGACACTGACAAATGGCATCTGTGTTCTACAGTAGGGTCATCCCCAAGATCAATTCTGTGGTCTCTAGCCTGAGGAACAAGGAAGTCAAGAGTGCCTTCAAGAAGGTTCTTTAGAGGCAAAACTGTCTCTAGGTTTGTGATTTTTGATGTCATAGGATTCATGTCAACTTTGTTTTATTTTTCTCAGGTCTTCTCCATGTACACAATCACATTTAAAGGCCACACTGAATTAAATTCCTGAAGGGATATCCTTCTCAAGGAAAACTTATGTCCAGAATAATAAAACCTGAATGCAAATGGCTAAGATGAAGCACAACATATCTGTGTCCCACTTGTCAAAATCTTTGTCAAGGAGATTTTTTACTGAATAACTCATTCTATATGCATGTCCTCTACCACACGCCACTCTAAAGATATGTGTGGAACAGAGGCACAGGTGAGCCCGTGAACCGAGGTCCATGTATGTGCCTCACATGGATGCATGTATATGGGAGTGTGAAATTTGCCATATATGATGGAATGTGTCTGGTTTCTTTAAATAATTCAAGTAATTAATTGGAGTATTAAAACATCAATTCAAGTTTAATGCTACTTATTTTTTTGTTGAATTTCATAAATGTTATAGCACTTATAAATGTTATGTGTCCTAAAATTGAAAATAAGATGATAAATTTTAAATAAAAGTATTTGCTTTTTCACCAGCACATTTTACGTGTAGATTCGTAAGTATATCACATTAACTTAATTTTTATGAGTTTACTGAGTCATTTTATACAATCAACATGTTCACATTAAATTTTCCAAAAGAATAGAAGAGCCAGAGTCCAATAAGAATGGAGGGAAAAAAATTTTTTTAATTAGAAAATCACTGCATATAAGTTATAATTGACTGAAATTATTCTGAATGTTCATATAAATATAAACATGACATATCTGTCAGCATGTTTCTCATCTTGGAACCATTTCTAATTATTATTTTAAATGGTTCTTTAATTTAAGAACTATTTTAGATTACATAAAATTATCAAAAATAGAACCAAATGCTTCTATGTAATATTGTGGCAGGCTGAAAATAGCCTGCCTAAAGATCCAAGGCTTAATTACTGGAATCTGTGAATACTAATTTATATGGCAAGAAAAATGACTATGTAGAATGACTATTAAGAATTTTAATTTGAGAGGTTATTCTGAATTATCTCTTTGTATCCTAAACCCTAAGGAAATCCCATGTATTATTATAGGAAGGAGTTAGAGAGGATAGGATTCTGGGAAAATGCAGGAAGAGAATGCAGAAAGACCAGGAATATGGGTGCTTATCTAAATAACAACTGCACAGGCAGAATCTGTCTAATGTAAACATTTGGGAACTCTGGACTCAGAAGACTTGCAACCTTCAGAGGAAGATTTCGATGATAAATTTTGCTTGATTTCAGCTCTTAGAAACCCATTCCCCACCCCTCTTGGTGTTATAGACAGCTGTGTTTGTGTTCCTAGAGCAGCTTTCAGCAGCCAGAGTGGCAAAAAGGACTCTCATCTTCCCAATATTGGGAACTTGTGCCCTGCTTTCTGATCGTTGCTTCTAATCACAAAGTTGCAAAGAGATAGGCAGCCATTTTTGCTGCAATAGAGATCTCCTCAAGAAAATTAGAGATACCAAGGGAACATTTCATGCAAAGATGGCACTATAAAGGACAGAAATAGTATGGCTCTAACAGAAGCAAAAGAGATTAAGAGGTAGCAAGAATACACGGAACTGAAATGAAATGAAAGTCCCTCAGTCATGTCCAACTCTTTGTGACTCCATGACTATACAGTCCATGGAACAACTCTCCAGGCCAGAATACTGGAGTGAGTAGCTGTTCCCTTCCCCAGGGGATCTTTCCAACCTAGGGATAGGACCCACGTCTCCCTCATTGCAGGCAGATTCTTTACTGTCTGAGCCACAAGGGAAATCCAAGAATACTGGAGTGGGTAGCCTATCCCTTCTCCAGCAGCTCTTCCCGACCTAGGAATTGAACCAGGGATTCCTGCATTGCAGGTGGATTCTTTACCAGTTGAGCTACCAGTGAAGCCCAGAATACACAGAACTATACAGAAAAGATTTCAATGACCCAGATAACCATGATGGTGTGATCAGTAACCTAGAGCCAGACATCTTCGAGTGCAAAGCCAAGTGTGCCTTAGGAAGCATCACTATGAACAAGGCTAGTGGAGGTGATGGAATTCCAGCTGGGCTATTAAAAATCCTAAAAGATGATGCTGTGAAAGTGCTACACTCAGTATGCCAGCAAATCTGGAAAACTTAGCAGTGGCCACAGAACTGGAAAAGGTCAGTTTTCATTTCAGTCCCAAAGAAAGGCAATGCCAAAGAATGTTCAAACTACCACACAATTGCACTCATTTCACACACTAGCAAAGCAATTCTCAAAATTCTCCAAGCTAGGCTTCAACAGTACATGATCCGATAACTCCCAGATGTTCAAGATGGATTTAGAAAAAGCAGACAAACCAGAGATCAAATTGCCAACATCCACTGGATCACAGAAAAAGCAAGAGGATTCCAGAAAAAGATCTACTTCTTCTTCATTGACTATGCTAAAGCTTTTGACTCTGTGAATCCTAACAAACTAACGAAAATTTTTCAAGAGATGGGAATTCCAGACCACCATACCAGCCTTCTGAGAAATCTATATGCAGGTCAAGAAGCAACAATTAGAACAATGGACTGGTTCCAAATTGGGAAAGGAGTACGTCAAGGCTGTATATTGTTACCGTGCTTATTTAACTTATGTGCAGAGTACATCACGAGAAATGCTTGGCTGGATTAAGCACAAGCTGGAATAAAGATCGCTGGGAGAAATATCAGTAACCTCACATATGCAGATAACACCATCTTTATGGCAGAAAGAGAAGAGGAACTAAAGAGCCTCTTGATGAAGTTAAAACAGAAGAGTGAAAAAGTTGGCTTAAAACTCAACATTCAAAAAACTAAGATCATGGCATGAGGTTCCATCACTTCAAGGCAAACAGGTGGGGAAACAATGGAAACAATGACAGACTTTATTTTCTTGGGATCCAAAATCACTGCAGATGGTGACTGCAGCCATGAAATTAAAAGACGCTTGCTTGGAAGAAAAGTTATGACCAACCTAGAAATTATATTAAAAAGTGGAGACATCACTTTGCTAACACAGAGCTATCTAGTCAAAGCCATGGTTCTTCCAGTAGTCATGTATGGATGTGAGAATTGAACCATAAAGAAGGCTGAGCACTGAAGAACTGATGCTTTTGAACTGTGGTGTTGGAGAAGACTCTTGAGAGTCCCTTGGACTGCAAGGAGATCAAACCAGTCAATCTTAATGGAAATCAACCCTGAATATTCATTGGAAGAACTGATGCTGAAGCTGAAACTCCAATACTTTGGCCACCTGATGCAAAGAACTGACTCATTGGAAAAGATGCCAATGGGGAAAGATTGACAGTAGGAGGAGAGGGAAGGCAGAAAATGAGATGGTAGAATGACATCACTGACTGGATGGACATGAGTTTGAGTAAACTCCAGAAGATGGTGAAGAACAGAGAAGACTGGCATGCTGTAGTCCATGGGGTTGCAAAAAGTCAGACACGACTGAGTGACAACCCCCTTCAGCTTAAGTGATTTCCAGGGAATTTAAAAAAGATGTGTGTGTGTTAGTCACTCAGTCATGTTCGACTCTATGTGACCCCATGGACTGTAGCCCACCAGGATCCTCTGTCCATGGGATTCTCCAGGCAAGAATACTGGAGTGAGTTGCCATTCTCTTCTCTTGGGGATCTTCTCACTCCAGGGATTGAACTTGGGTCTTCTGCATTGCAGGTGGACTCTTTACCATCTGAGCCACCAAGGAGCTGCATTTAAAAATACAGTGCTCTTTTCATTTGATCACATTATTTTTCTCTTTTTCCCCTCTTTGCGAGCCCTAAATTAAAATCTAGGACATTCAAAAATGACTACATATATGGAGACATTGGAAAGTGACCACAATTACCCAGGAAAAGTTCAGAAAAGATCTGAAAAGACCTTAAGTTTACATTCCAGGCTGATTGTTGGCATCCTACAACAATAAAAAAGCAAAAACAAGTAACAAAAGCAATAACAGAAAGCATCAAACCCTAGGGAAAGAAGAGAATCTTATGTCCAGAATTGTAGATTAAATTGCTTAGTTTTAAACAGTAACAACAACAAATCACTAGGCAAACAAACAAACAAGAAAGTCTGTCTGATTCAAAGGGAAAAAAATAAACAGAAACTGTCTCTGAAAAAGACCTGATTTTAGATTACTAAACAAAAACATTAAAACAGCTGTCTTTAAAATGCTCAAAGAACTGAAGGAAGATGTGCAAAAAGTCAAGAAAACAACATGTGAACAAAATGGAAATCTCAATAAAGAGATAGAAAACCTAACAGTAGAAGCTATCCCTGAGGAAAACCAGATGTTACTCTAACAAGAAAAAATTTAAATTAGATAACACAAATCTGGTCAAAGAACTAAAGGATACCAAGTCTGAAAATTCAAAGGAAAATGTGAGAACAATGTCTCACCAAACAGAGAACATCAATATAAATATACAAATTATTTCAAAAACCAAATAGAAATTTTAAGTTGAAAATAAATGAAATATAAAATTTACCAAAGTTGATTAGTAACAAATTTAAGCTGACAGAATAAAAAATTAAAGAGTTTTAAGATAGCCAGTCTGAGGAACAAAAATTCAAAAGTAATGAAGAAAATTAAACAGTCTCCGAGACAAACAGGATGCTATCAAGAGTACCAATATATGTATAATGGGGGATCTTAAAAGAAGAGAGAAACTGCAAACAGAATATTTGAAGAAGTGATGCCCAAAATGTTCCCAAGTCTGAGGAAAGAATGAAATATATATATAGATTCAGATATTTTAGCCAAGTGAGACTTAAAATATTAATGACAAAATTATTAACATATTTATAACATTACATATAATTTGTTATTGCTTCAAGAATCCACCTACAATGCAGGAGACCCCGGTTCATTTTCTGGGTTGGGAAGATCCCCTGGAGAAGGGATAGGCTACCCACTGCAGTATTCTTGGGCTTCCCTGGTGGCTCAGTTGATTAAAAATCCACCTGCAATGCGAGAGACCTGGGTTTGATCCCTGGGTTGGGAAGATTCCCTGGAGGAGGGTATGGCAATGCATTCCAGTATTCTTGCTTGGAGAATCCCCATGGACAGAGGGACCTGGCAGGCTGCAGTCCAGGGGGTTGCAAAGAGTTGGACTTGACTGAGCCACTACGCATAGCACATCACCTTGTAATTCTTGGTGCTTAAAAGTTTTAAATCAAACATTATATATTTAAGTCCATTAAAGTATGCCTTCAACTCTTCCTATCTGATCTGATCTGATCATATTAATCATTCTTTTTTTTTCTTCTTACAAGATTACATTGCTTTACACAGGCATTTATTTTCCTAACTAAATTTCCATCTTAATAAATTATCTAAAAGTAATATATTTTACATGATAATTTTAATTGAGGAAACATGTAAAGCATGGAAAGAAATATAACTTTAGGCCTGCCCACCCAGCGCTGTGGGAGCAGGCACACACAGTCTGGCTGTACTGCAGCAGCCAGGCCTGGGCTGATAGGGAGACCTGCAGTGACATGGACTAGGCTTTTGTTTATTTGTTTATTTCTTTATTTGTTTATTTCTTAGGTTTTATTTCTATCAAAAATAAAACTGCTCTAAGAGGAACAAGATGGCAGAGGAGTAGGTGGATGTGGAATACATCTCTCTCTACAGACACATCAGGAATACACCTTCAGACACAGAAGTGCATGCAGAACGCCAGCTGAGAGCAGACAGGAGTAACTGACCAGCAGAAAAGAATATATAGACCCATGCAAAACTCGAGATCAAGCCCTGAGCCTTCGGAGTAGGAGTGCTGACTCCAAGACCCTAGACTACCAGAGAACTAACCCTAGGGTGTATCAAATAGTGAGAACTCACACAAAGGAAACCACTGGAATACAAGACCCAGCATCACCCAACCACCAATAACAGCCTGTGCAGGACACTTCATCTAAACAACAAACAAAACAAAAATACAAACCCAGTCATCAGCAGGCAGGAGTACTACCTCACTGAGCCTTGCCCATCAGAGGAAAACAAACAAACAAATAAACAAACAAAGTGAAAGTGAAGTCACTCAGTCGAGTCCGACTCTTTGCCACCCCGTGGACTCAGCACAAATCTCACCCTATAAGAAGCTTACACAAACCAGTGGACCAACCTTAGAGGGCAGAAACCAAAAGGAACACAGAATTCAGCCTTGAAGCATGGGAAAAGGAGACCTCAAATACAATAAGTTAAAAAAATAAGAGAAGGCAGAGAAATGCTACACAAATGAAGGAACAAACTAGAAACATAGAAGTCCAAATAAATGAAGAGGAAATAGGCAAACTACCTGAAAAATAATTCAGAATAATGATAGTAAAGATGATCAAAAACCTTGAAAGCAAAATGGAGAAAATGCAACAATCAACTCACAAAGACCTAGAAGAATTAAAGAATAAACATTCAGAGACAAACAACACAATTACTGAAATTAAAAAGTCCTCTAGAAGGAATCAACAGTAAAATATCTGAAGCAGAGTGAGTCAGTGAGCTGGAAGACAAAATGGTGGAAATAACTGCTGAAGAGCAGAATAAAGTAAAAAGAATGAAAAGAACTGAGGATGGTCTCAGGGACATCTGGGACAATATCAAACACACCAACATTTGAATTATAGGGGTCCCAGAAGTAGAAGAGAAAAAGAAAGGATATGAGAAAATTTTTGAAGAGATTATAGTTGAAAATTTCCCCAACATGGAAAAGGAAATAGTCAATCAAGTCCAAGAGGCACAAAGAGTCCCATGCAGGATAAATCCAAGGAGAAACACACCAAGACACATACATAATCAAACTAACAAAGACTAAACACAAAGAAAGAATATTAAAAGCAGCAAGGGAGAAGCAACAAGTAACATACAAGGGAAGCCCCATATGCTTAACAGCTGATCTTTCAGCAGAAGCTCTGCAGGCCAGAAGGGAATGGCAGGATATATTTAAAGTACTGAAAAGGAAAAATTTACAACCAAGATTACTGTACCTGGCAAGGATCTCATTCAAAATTGATGGAGAAATAAAAAGATTTTCAGACAAGCAAAAGTTAAGAGAATTCAGTACCACCAAACCAGCTTCACAACAAATGTTAAAAGGACCTATATAGTCAAGAAATACAAGAGAAGAAAAAAGATCTACAAAATTAATCCCAAACAATTAAGAAAATGGCAATAAGAACATATATATCAATAATTACTTTAAATGTAAATGGATTAAATGCTCCAACCAAAAGTCACAGACTGGTTGATGGATACAAAATAAGACCCATATATATGCTGTCTACAAGAAACCCACTTCAGACCTCAAGATACATATACACTGAAAGTGAGAGGATGGAAAAATATACTCCATGCAAATGGGAAGCAAAAGAAAACTGGAGTAGCAATCCTCATATCAGACAAAATAGACCTTAAAATAAAGACTACTAGAGATAAGGAAGGACATTGCATAATGATCAAGGGATCAATCCAAGAGGAAGACATAACAATTGTAAATATCTATGCACCCAACACAGAAGTACTTCAATACATAAGACAAACACTAACAGACATAAAAGGAGAAATTAACAGTAGCACAATAATAGTAGGAGACTTTAACACCCCATTCACACCATGGACAGATCATCAAAACAGGAAATTAATAAGGAAACCCAAGTCCTAAATAATACATTAGATGAGATGGATCTCATTGATATCTTCAGGACATTCCATCCAAATGCAGAAGAATATACCTTCTTCTCAAGTGCACATGGAACATTCTCCAGGATAGACCACATTTTGGGTTGCAAATCAAGCCTCAGTAAATTTAAGAAAATTGAAATCATATCAAGCATCTTCTCCAACCACAATGCTATGAGACTAGATATCAATTACAAGGGAAAAAAAAAAAAAAACTGTAAGAAACACAAACACATGTAGATTAAGCAACACACTTCTAAATAACCAACAGGTTACTGAAGAAATCAAAAGGGAAATAAAAAAATATCTAGAAACAAATGACAATGAAAACATGACAACTCAAAATTTATGGGATGCAGCAAAAGCAGTCCTAAGAGGGAAGTTTATACCAACAATCCGACCTCAAAAAACAAGAAAAACATTGAATAGACAGCCTAATATTACACCTAAAACAACTGGAAAAAGAAGAACAAAAAAAAAAATTAATATAAGGAAAGAAACCATAAAGGTCAGAGCAGAAGTAAGTGAAAAAGAAATGAAAGAAATAATAGTAAAGATTAATAAAATTAAAAGCTGGTTCTTTGAGAAGGTAAACAAAATTGGCAAACCTTTAGCTAGACTCATCAAGAGAAAAAGAAGAATCAAATCAACAAAATTAGAAATGAAAAAGGAGTGGTTACAACAGACAATGCAGAAATACAAAGGATTATGTGAGACTACTATTAACAATTCTATGGCAATAAAATGGATAACCTGGAAGAAAAGGACAGATTTTTAGAAAAGTTAAATCTTCCAAGACTGAACCAGGAAGAAATAGAAATTATGAACAACCCAATTACAAGCACTGAAATTGAAGCTGTGATCAAAAATCTCCCCAAAAAACAAAAGCCCAGAACCAGATGGCTTCACAGGAGAATTCTATCAAACATTTATAGAAGAGCTAGTGCCTATCCTTCTAAAACTCTTTCAAAAAATTGCAGAGGAAGGAACACTTCCAAACGCATTCTACGAGGCCACCCTGATATCAAAACCAGACAAACACAACACTAAAAAAGAAAACTACAGGCCAATATCACTGATGAACATAGATGCAAAAATCCTCAACAAAATTTTAGCAAACAGAATTCAGCAACACATCAAAAATCTCATACACCATGATCAAGTTGGGTTTATTCCAGGAATACAAGGATTCTTCAATATACAGAAATCAATCAATCAATGTGATACACCATATCAACAAATTGAAAGACAAAAACCATGTGATCATCTCAATAGATGCAGAAAAAGACTTTGACAAAATTCAGCACCCATTTATGACTAACACTTTTCCAAAAATGGGCATAGAAGGAACCTACCTCAACATAGTAAACGCCATATATGATAAGCCTACAGCAAATATTATTCTTAATGGTGAAAAACTGAAAGCATTCCCTCTAAGATCAGGAACAAGACAAAAGCGTCCACTTTCACTACTATTATTCAACATAGTTCTGAAAGTTCTAGCTACAGCAATCAGAGAAGAAAAATAAATAAAAGGAATCCAGATCGGAAAAGAAGAAGTAAAGCTCTCACTGTTTGTAGATGACATGATACTGTACACAGAAATCCCTAAAGATAGTATCAGAAAACTACTAGAGCTAATCAGTGAATTTAGCAAACTTGCAGGATACAGAATCAATGCACAGAAATCACCTGCATTTCTATATACTAACAATGAAAAATCAGAAAAAGAAATTAAGGAATCAATCCCATTCACCATTGTAACAAAAAGAATTAAATATCTTGGAATAAACTCACCTAAGGAGACAAAAGAACTGTACACAGAAAATTATAAGACACTGATGAAAGAAATCAAAGATGACATAAACAGATGGAGAGATATTCCATGTTCCTGGGTAGGAAGAATCAATATTGTGAAAATGACTACACTACCAAATGCAACCTACCAATTCAATGTGATCCCTATCAAATTACCAATGGCATCTTTCACAGAACTAGAACAAAAAATATCACATTCTATATGAAAACATAAAAGACACCAAATAGCCAAAGCAGTCTTGAGAAAGAAGAATGGAACTGAAGGAATCAACTTCCTGACTTCAGATTACACTACAAAGCTACAGTCATCAAGACCACATGGTACTGGCACAAAAACAGAAATACAGACCAAGGGAACAAGACAGAAAGTCCAGAAATAAACCCATGCAACCTACGGGTACCTTATTTTTCACAAAGGAGGCAGGAATATACAATGGGGCAAAGATAGCCTCTTCAATAAATGGTGCTGGAAAAACTGGACAGCTACATGTAAAAGAATGAAATTAGAACACTTCCTAACAACATACACAAAGATAAACTCAAAATGGATTAAAGACTTAAGTGAAAGACCAGAAACTATAAAATCCTTAGAGGAAACCATAAGCAGAACTCTCAATGACATAAATCAAAGCAAGATCCTCTATGACCTACCTCTTAGAGTAATGGAAATAAAAACAAAAGTAAACAAGTGGGACGTGATTAAATTTAAAAACTCTTGCACAGCAAAGGAAACTACAAGCAAGGTGAAAAGACAACCCTCAGAATGAGAGAAAATGACAGCTAATGAAACAACTAACAAAGCATTGATTTCCAAAATATACAAGCAGCTCATATAACTCAATACCAGAAAAACAAACAACCCAATCAAAAAGTGGGGAGAAGACCTAAACAGACATTCTCCAAAGAAGACATACAGATGATTCACAAACACTTGAAAAAAATGCTCAACATCGCTCATTATTAGAGAAATGCAAATCAAAACCACAAAGAGATATCACCTCACATCAGTCAGAATGGCCATCATCAAAAAGTCTACAAACAATAAATGCTGGAGAAAGTGTGGAGAAAAGGGAACACTCTTGCACTGTTAGTGGGAATGTAAACTGATACCGCCATTATGGAAGATGATATGGAGATTCCTTTAAAAACTAGGAATAACACCACCATATGACCCAGCAATACTACTCCTAGGCATATACCCTGAGGAAACCAGGATTGAAAACGACACATGTATTCCATTGTTCATTGCAGCACTATTAACAACAGCTAGAATATGGAAGCAGCCTAGATGTCCATCGATACATGAATTGATAAAGATGTTGTGGTACATATACACAATGGAATATTACTCAGCCATAAAAAGGAACACATGTGAGTCAGTTCTGATGAGGTGGATGAACCTAGAACCTATTATACAGAGTGAACTGAGTCAGAAAGAGAAAGGTAAACATCACATTACAATGCACATATATGGAATCTAGGAAAATGGTTCTGAGGAATTTATTTACAGGGCAGCAATGGAGAAACAGACATAGAGAATAGACTTACGGACATGGGGAGAGGGGAGGAGAGAGTGAGATGTATGGAAAGAGCAACATGGAAACTTACATTACCATATGTAAAATAGATAGCCAACGGGAATTTTCTGTATGGCTCAGGAAACTCAAACAGGGGCTCTGTATTAACCTAGAGGGGTGGAATGGGGAGGGAGATGGGAGGGAGGTTCAAAAGGGAGGGGATATATGTGTACCTATGGCTGATTAATGTTGAGTTTGACAGAAAACAACAAAATTCTGTAAAGCAATTATCCTTCAATAAATATATAAATTAAAAAGAAAAGAAATTTTATTAAAAACAAGAACAAACAAAAAGGCAATAAGAAAGCAATACTAAGATCTTTGGAACTATTTTCATAAAGGTTAATTTTTTAAAATATAAAACCACAATGAGGTACCATTTCATGCCAGTCAGAATGGCTGCTATCCAAAAGTCTATAAGCAATAAATGCTGGAGAGGGTGTGGAGAAAAGGGGACCCTCTTACACTGTTGGTGGGAATGAAAACCAGTACAGCCACTATGGAGAACAGTGTGGAGATTCCTTAAAAAATTGGAAATAGAACTGCCATAAAACCCAGCAATCCCACTGCTGGGCATACACACTGAGGAAACCAGAATTGAAAGAGACACGTGTACCCCAATGTTCATTGCAGCACTGTTTATAATAGCCAGGACATGGAAGCAACCTAGATGTCCATCAGCAGATGAATGGATAAGAAAGCTGTGGTACATATACACAATGGAGTATTACTCAGCCATTAAAAAGAATACATTTGAATCAGTTCTAATGAGGTGGATGAAACTGGAGCCTATTATACAGAGTGAAGTAAGCCAGAAAGAAAAACACCAATACAATGTACTAACACATATATATGGAATTTAGAAAGATGGTAATGATAACCCTGTATGCAAGACAGCAAAAGAGACACAGATGTATAGAACAGTCTTTTGGACTCTGTGGGAGAAGGTGAGGGTGGGATGATTTGGGAGAATGTCATTGAAATATGTGTATTATCCTATGTGAAATGTCACCAGTCTAGGTTCAATGCATGATACAGGATGCTCGGGGCTGATGCACTGGGATGACCCAGAGGGATGGTATAGGGAGGGAGGTGGGAGGGGGATTCAGGATGGGGAATGCATGTACACCTGTGGCGGATTCATGTCAATGTATGGCAAAACCAATACAATATTGTAAAGTAAAAAAAAAAAAAGAAAGAAAGAAAGAAAAATAAATTAATTAATTAAATAGAATTTAGGGGAAAAAAAAACAACAACAAATATAAAACCTGCTGCATTTTCATATGTGAAAGGACAAGGTGAAATATAATTTTAAAAAAGTAAATAGATAATATTTATATACATTATATATACTAACATAGTCTATTTTCATAAGTCAAAATATTTATATTAACACTATATTCTCAGACACCAAAATATAGTTCTACATACTATAACAGTAGATCTATCTCATGTCTGTCCTAAGTTTTTCCATCTGTAGTTGTTTGGGTTTCATGAGTTTCTCATGAATGACATGCATGTGTGCATATGCTAACATATGCATGTAAATGTGTATGTTCTTGTGAGAGTGTGGGTGAACATGCTTATTAAGAAGAATTTTTGTAACATGAACTCCATGTTCATGAATGATTTTTCTTAACCTATTACTCCTAGGTCTGATTTTTTTTTTTAAGATTTTGGGTTTGTAGACTTAATCAACAGTTGGAGAACCTACTGTAAGAAATTAGAAAATTGGAAATAAACAGTTACATATTTTTCTCAGATGAATCCAAAGTGGATGGACAGTGCCTTACTGTAAATTCAAGGTTTTTAAAGTATGAATCCTATAGAAGACTTTGCCTTCCCCACAGCCGTCTTAAAGGCACTCTTGACCTCCTTGTTCCTCAGGCTGTAGACCAGTGGATTCAGCATGGGGATGACCATGGCACAGAACACGGACGCCATTTTGTCTGCGCTCATGGAGTGGCTGGAGCTGGGCTGTAAGTACATGAAGATGCCTGTCCCGTAGAAGATGGAGACAGCAGTGAGGTGGGAAGCACAGGTGGAAAAGGCCTTCTGGCGTCCTTCAGAAGAGCGCATCCTCAGAATGGTGATAAATATAAACAGGTAGGAGATGAAGATGACAAGGACAGAAAAAAGAGCGTTGAAACCCACCACAAAGAAAATAACCATCTCACTGACGTAGTTGTCTGAGCATGAGAGAGCCAGCAGAGGAGGAGCGTCACAAAAGAAGTGATTGACCACGTTGGCCCTACAGAAGGAGAGCCTGAAAACGTTCCCAGTGTGGACGGAGGCATTCAGGAAGCCACAGCAGTAGCAGCCTACGAGCAGACGTGCGCACGCTTTGGTCGTCATGGCCGTGGTGTAGTGCAGGGGTTTGCACACGGCGGCATAGCGGTCATAAGCCATTGCGGCCAAGAGGAAACTTTCTACGGTGATAAAGGCTACGAAGAAGAAGAACTGGGTGACACAAGCCTCGTAGGAAATGGTTTTGTCTCCTGTGAGGAATCCAGCCATCACTTTGGGAGTGACAGCTGAGGAGTAACCAAAGTCCACCAGCGAGAGTTGGCTGAGAAAGAAGTACATGGGCGTGTGGAGACGAGAGTCCAGCAGGATCAGCTCGGTCATCCCCAGGTTCCCAACCAGGGTGAGGAGGTAGATGAGAGAGAAAGTGATGAAGAGCAGGATCTGCACTTGCGGGTCATCGGATAACCCCACAAGGAGGAACTCAGTCACCTCTGTAGCGTTTTCCATGGAGATCAACTGGGAATTGTGTGCCTGCTCTGTAGCAATGGGAAAATAGAATGAAAATAATAAATGAAAGGAAGGCTCCATTGAAGTCAATTATCATGATCACTCTGTGCTTTATTTCAGTATTAAAATAACTTGTTTCCAGGAGTGTTTAGATTTAAAGCCTGACCACAACAGCTAAATTATGTTATTTAAAGGTCATAGAGTATCCCAGTTAAAAGGATTTGGAGGTAATGCATCCCAGCCTCCTAACTTCATTTGTCACTCAGCTGTGTCCAACTCTGTGACCCCATGAACATTAGCCGACCAGGCTCCTCTGTCCATGGGATTCTCCAGGCAAGAATACTGGAGTGGGTTGCCATTTCCTTCTCCATCTTAACTTTATAGAAGACTGAATTAAGTTAAAGGCAAGAAAAGAAAGAATTTATGCTATTTCATCAGATTGGTTGCTAACTAGAACAGCTCTGGCTCCCAATTCAAAGTTTCCAAAACAAAAACAAAAATTATTCTTTAAACTAAACTAAACTTAGTAAAATACATATGAAATTGGATTAATTTTACTTCAGCTTACTTTTTTTGGCTTTCCATTGTGTCAAGAACAGTGTTGTATATAGCCTAAAATGTTCTCACTATACTGTACAATAAATAGGGTATATAATTTACCCCATAGTAGAAAACAGTAGAAATTCGTGCCCAGGGAATAAAGACATCTATAAAATAACAGTTTTTAACTTTTACTAAATCCATGCAGCTTTTAACTTCTGCATTCAAATGTTCCTGATCTGGATTCATGTTATAGCCATATTAAAAGATGCAACTTCCAGCATCACCATGTACAGAACTGACGAACTTCTTTTCTGGTGGCATGCAACATCACTTGGCTGTCAGTTATCCCATCAATTTTTCCCAGCAGCCAACGAGATTGGTAACACAAACTCAAACTCTGTCAGTTGCTAGATATTATAATTCAAACAGCAGGTTTGATCTATCTGTACTGGAGAGGTGGATGGCCTAAGATATGACTTGCCAATAAGGGTGAAATCAAGGGACGGATAGCATCATTCATGTCGTTTTCCCTGCAAATTCCTTCTACTAAATGATTTTAAATATGGTGGTCTGGGATAGACTCATTCACAAAAATGAGAGTTTTTAGCAAATGCCTGAACGGAGTAGGGGAGCAGGCCTTGAGTATACATGGGGGAAGAGCACAGCCCAGGCAATGAAAATGAAAATGTTAGTCACTCAGTTCCGTCCCTCTCTTTGCAACCCCAAGGACTGCAGTCTGTCAGGATCCTCTGTCCATGGAATTCTCCAGGCAAGAGTCCTGCAGTGGGGACGTTCTCCAAGGGATCTTCCCAACCCAGGGATCAAACCCGGGTCTCCTGCATTGCAGGCAGATTCTTTACCCTCTGAGCCACAAAAGAAACCCATAACCCAGGCAGAGGAAACAGCAAATGCATGGCACTGGGATTTAAACATGCCAAGATTGTTCCAGGAACAGCAAGAAAACCAATAAGGCTGCAGTTGGAAGGTGAGAGAAGTACAGCAGTGTGAAGCAAAGAAGACTTCACACACTTCTTTAAGTTAATTTAAGTTAAGTTAACTTTTATTCTGAAAGAGATTGGAAAGCATCATAGGATTTGAACCCAAAGGGACCTCATCTGAATTCTTTGAACAGAATCACTCTGGTAGGTCTGTAGGTACTTGTATTTAGCAAGATAAAGATGAAAGTTGCAAAAGAAATTATAGGTTATTATATTATTCCAGGTAAGAGAAGATGATTGTTTAGACCAAGCTCGTAGTGAGAGAGATAATAAAAAGTTGTTCAATTTTGGATATATTTCAAAAATAGAGCTGACTGGATTTACTGATACACTGCATATTGATGGTAGAGAGAGGGGTCAGCCCTGACTCCTGTTTTTGAATAGTGATACAAAGAATGGTGGGAAAGGAGCAGATACTTGGGACAAAGAGAAAAAGAAATCATCACTAAGTCTGAGATTCCTTTTGGCCATCCAAGTAAAAGTATTGCATCAACAGCTCTGATACAGCAGTCTGGAGCTCAGAAGAGATGGCCAGATACCTCAGTTTAGTTCAGTTCAGTCACTCAGTTGTGTCTGACTCTTTGTGACCCCATGGTCTGCAGCATGCCAGGCTTCCCTGTCCACCACCAACTCCCAGAGTTTGCTCAAGCTCGTGTCCATTGAGTCGATGATGCCATCCAACCATTTCATCCTCTGTCATCCCCTTCTCCTCCTAGAGAGAAAAAGTCTCAAATTAGATTAATTTTAACTTTCTTAGGCTTCCCTGGAGAAGGCAATGGCACCCCACTCCAGTACTCTTGCCTGGAAAATCCCATGGACGGAGGAGCCTGGTAGGCTGCAATCTGTGGGGTTGCAAAGAGTCAGACACGACTGAGTGACTTCACTTTCACTTTTCACTTTCATGCATTGGAGAAGGAAATGGCAACCCACTTCAGTGTTCTTGACTGGAGAATCCCAGGGACAGCAGAGCCTGGTGGGCTGCCGACTATGGGGTCGCACAGACTCAGACACAACTGAAGCAACTTAGCAGCAGCAGGCTTCCCTAGTGGCTCAATTGGTAAAGAATCCACCTGCAATACAGGAGATCTCCTGCAATGCCAAAGACTTGGGTTTGATCTCTGGGTTAGGAAAATCCCCTGGAGAAGGAAATGGCAACCCAACTCCTGTATTCTTGCCTGGAAAATCCCTTGGACAGAGGAACCTGGTGGGCTACAAACCATTGTGTCACAAGAGTCGGACACAACTTAGCAGCTAAACCACCACCATGAAACCTCTTGGAAATTTCTGATGGCTCAGCATACATATGTAATATTAAATCCAACACATTAAAACACCAAAGGCGCTTCCCTGGTGAGTCAGTGGTAAAAAAAAAGAAAAAAACCTGCCTGTCAATGCAGGAGACATGAGTTTAATCCCTGATCCAGAAAGAGCCCACATGTTGCTAAGCATCTAAGCCCATGCACCCCAACTGCTGAGCCTGTGCTCTAGAACCTAGGAGCCACGATACTGAGCCCGCATGCCACAGTACTGAAGCCAGAGCCCCCTAGAGCACATGCTCTGTAGCAAGAGACACCACCTCAATGAGAAGCCCTTGAACTGCAACTGGAGTAGCCCCTGCTCACCACAGCTGGAGAAAGCCCACACAGCAACGAAGACCCAGCACAGCCAAAGATAAATAAATAAATAAAAGTTCTTAAAAGTATCAAAGAAAGCGTTTGGACAGACTAATACTAGATTGCTCATAAGGTCTAAAAAATAAAGAGATTTAGTAGCAAAGGGAATATGGGAGAGGAGGTTACTGCCTCCTGAGATAGCTGACCTGTCCCAGGACACAGAGAGATTTTTGGTTACACAAGGGAGGTAGAGAACCTTTGAAGGAAAAGTTAAGTGTGTATTGGGTTATGCTGGTAGTTGACTGTAAATTCCAGAGTGGAATGATATCAGAAGTTGGGCAGGAGTGGAGCTGGGATCAGTAAAGGAGAGATACAGAGATGTGTGGGCATGATTTCGTAGGAGTTGAGGGCTGATATGACAACCCTGAGCTTCGTGCTGAGTGACAGCAATGAATGTAACAATAAGGTGAGTCCTCTGGCCTCAAGGTGAAAATAGGGGTTGGAAGGCAATTAAACAGGCGAGGGTCATGACCGAAGCATGAAGATTTCTGGGCAAAGGTCACTCCTGAGGTTAGTGGTATGAGAGTCATTTATACACAGCAGGGTGACTAGGATATCCTGTTGATTCCTTAAATATTGCTCACTTGAGTAATAGTGTAGATACAAATTTCTCAAATCCTGGAAACAAAATTTGTTCTAGGAATCAATATAAAACTCCCCACCCACTTTCTCCTCCATATGAGAAGTCTTAGGTTTTAGTACAATTCTCCTGGAGGGAAAATAAAGATAAAGCTTGTTAGTCAAGATGACTACTATGATCACGTTCCCTAAAAGGGAAAATTGAGGTTGGAATAGTTTAAATAACTTGTTCAAAGTCAAGCAAGCTTATACTTAGCCAAGCAGAGACTCAAGGTCTTCCTGTGCTTTTCTCAGTGTCCCATGATAAATATACTTTGTAAATATATAGATATAAATATAAAAAACATACAACCTAAATATATAGAAGTTCTAATAGGACCTGTATAGTGTTTAGGCAAAAAACTTTCAATTGTATAAAACAGATAAAAGAAATATTCAGAGAACTTAAGCCCCAGCTCTGAATAAATCAAGGGATAAATGGCTTCCTTAATACATTTTCTTGACTATGTCTATTTATGCAAATGTATGCACTTTCATCCAGTTGATTTGTAGGCTTACCTGACTGCCTGAACAATGCAAGATGCAAATCCAGTACCTTCATACGTGAGTTGACCTCAAATCAGAAACTCAGCTAATGAAAGCAAGTAAACATTCTGTTGTGATGCTTTTCTTTAGTGTTTGACCAAAAGGTTTAAAGTTCCCTAGCTGCAGAAAGAAACTGGAGGGAAAAAAGCGGTTTTAGCCTTGGAAGCAGTGAACAAGAGTTCCACTCCTGGGTCTGGTCCTCACTCTTCCTAAATAAGTCACTTAACCTCTTTGAGCTTCAGTATCTTTATCTATAAAATAGAAATAATAAAAAGGCAGTCCCTACAACATCTTGCCTGAGGACTACTGCTATGATAAGAAAATCCCTACAATACTTCATAATTGGTAAGGGGTGGTCATCACAATCATAGTCATTATCAGTGTTATTTAGGACTGTTCTTCCCTGGACATTGTTACTGCTCTTAGCAATATCACAATTTGGGGGAAGGTCATTGTTGCTACGTCATTGTTGCTACTGGACAACTATTAACACATCAAAAGAAAAATAAATGGCCAAAGTAACTCTGATTCTTGGGCTGCACATTCTAATATGAGGACAATTAGAGTCATATGGGAACCAGGAGGGAGTTATGTAGACATGGAATTCTCAGAGGACAAATACCCTATGAGGGCTATAAATCTTGTTATCTCACCTAACTAGGGAACACGTGATTGACCTGTCTAAGGGGATCCAGCTCTGTCTGTTGAGGGAGATAGTGAGTGTATGTTCACTATTTGCAGTAATTCTCTTTGCTGTTGTTTATCAGTTGCAAAGCCGTGTCTGACACTTTATGACTCCATGGCTGCAGAATGCCAGGCTTTCCGGAGTTTACTCAAACTCATGTCCATTGAGTTGGTGATGCCATCCAACCATCTCATCCTCTGTCACCCCCTTCTCCTCCTGTCCTCAATTCTTTCTGATATTGCACTAATTCAACCTCCAGAGCTGCAATTTGACATAAATATTGGGGGACAGAGACACAGGCTCTGTCATTAAATAAGACATAGTGGACCCATGGAATTAACAGTTCACTTAATTCACCTTAAATGTTTGTACAATGAGAAGAAATATCAGCTCATTAAACTGTTTACTAATCCCAGATGGATATAAACTATAACTGTGAGACATGGGACTATATACCCATGCAAAATTAAATCATTGTTGCATATATGATGCTTACACTTAGTGAAGAAGATAGGCATCAAACAAGGAAATAACCTAAGCCTATGAATATATATAGAAAAACATATATTTATATAGCATATATAATTTTGTGTATATGTATATATATGTAACATTATGTATAGGATAAGCAAGTAATTGTATGTGGAAAAATAAGAGAGACAAGAAGAAATCTGACTGGACAGAATGCTTTCTAAGGGAATGTTAACATGTCAGCCAGGCCTAAAAATGACAAAGAACCAGTGTGGGGAAAATCATTCCATGGAAAAAAAAAGCATGGGATCACAGTTCCAAATTTCAAGTAAATTGCCAGAATGTAAAAGCAGGCAATGTTGCTGCAGCATAGGTAGCAAGGCCTCTTCCCCAGCACTTTGCATTTCAACATCCTCCCAGAATAAAACCCTAATCCCATTCCCTAAGTCAAAACTGTCATCAAGATTATTGGTCTGCATCACTGCACTGTAATGGATGGGTTAAAAGGAAAGCACTAATATCATCCTGCCAGAAGCAATGAATTTGGGATTCACAATTAGCTTGAAATTGGAAACTATTTGTTCTCACTAACTTGGGAATCTGTATCATTGGGAGAAAAGCCATCACTATGCCTTAAAGAGTATCCATCATGTCAAAAAATTATAGCAAGTAGTTTTAAGAACCCATGATAATATTAGTATTCTGCTGTGTGAGCTGGGGGGTGAATGGGAAATCTCTCTACCTCCTGCTAAATACAGCTCTGAAACTAAAACTGTTCTTTAAAACATCTATAAAAAAATTAAGCTATTGGTACATCGCTAAAAGGGCTTCCCTGTTGGCTCAGCAGTAAAGAATTCAACTGCAAAGCAGGAGAAGCAGGTTCAATCCCTGGGTCAGGAAGATCCCCTCAAGAAGGAAATGGTAACCCAGTCCAGTATTTTTGCCTGGGAAATTTCATGGATAGAGGAGCCTAGCAGGCTACAGTCCGTGGGGTTGCAAGAGTCAGACGCAGCTTAGCGACTTAACAACACATTGGTAAAAATCAAGTTACATCATTACATCTAGGGCACATATTTGACATAACCATGGGAGTATAGAGACACAGGCTCTAACATTAAACAAGCAAAATGAATCCCAAACTTACCGCAACCCCTCATTCCTTAAATCTTTACACCACTGTGAAGAATTATCCATTCATTCAACTATTTCTTGATCCCAAGTGAGTATCAGCCACAGTTTGGAGTCTAAGAAGACATATTCATTCAAAACTCCAATATTAGTCTAACTAGTCTGCTGTGCTTGAGTTTAGTGGAGAAGGCAAACATGAAGCAAACACACAAATAAGAATATAGTTTAAATGGAAAAGGTGTCCATATGACAGTGAACAGTAAAATTCTACTGTGAACTGAATGGTCAGAATATTTTCTCAGGAGAATCAACACCTCAGCCAATGCCTGAAGGGTAAAGCAGCATGGCAAAGATTGCCCAAGAAAAGAGAAAAGTTATGGTAAGGCCCCGAGTTGTCAAAGAAGTTGGCAGGATCTAAGGAAGACAGAGTGACTGCTGCATGGTTAACCTGTTCCTTGGCAGTTTCTTTTCATTGTTTTTTCCAGAACAAAATATGTATACAAAATTTTCTAATTTTGGTGTCAGGGTAATGCTGGAATGAGACAGAGATTAAGGAGATTGGAAGTATTTATTTCTCTTCAATTTTTTGGAGTAGTTAGAGAAAGATAGGTATTTAACTCTATTTAAATGTTTGGTAGAATTCATCTGTAATGCTGTCTGGTCCTGGACTTTTGTCTGATGGGAATTTTTTTTATTATTCATTCAATTTCATTACTAGTGATCAGTCTTTTCAGATTTTCTATTTCTTCCTGATTCAGTCTCAGAATATTGTATGTTTCTTGGAATTTTTCACTTCTTCCAGGTTGATGAATATTTTGACATATAATTGTTGGTAGTAATCTTTTGTGGATCCTTTGGATTTGTGTATTGTCTGTTGCAACGTTCTTTCATTTCTGATTTCATTTATTTGGGCCCTTTATTTTTCTTAATGAGTCCTGCTAAAGGTTTATCAATTTTGTTTATCTTTCTGAAGAACCAGCTTTTATTTTCATTGCTATTTTCTGTTATTTTTTTAGTCTTTATTTACCTTCCTCTGATCTTATTTCCTCCCTTCTATAATTTGGGCTTTACTTGTTCTTCTTTCTCTAGTTCCTTTAGGTATAAACTAAGATTATCTTTCTGAGATTTCTCTTTGTTTCCTGAGGTAGGCCTGTATTGTTATAAATTCTCCTCTTAGAACTGCTTTTGCTGCAGCCTGTGGATTTTAGATCATTGTGTTTCCATTTCCATTTCTCTCAAGGTATTTTTTTATGTCCTGTCTAGTTTACCTGTTGGTTCACTGGTTATTTAGAAGCTCATTGCTTATCTTCTATGTGTTAATGTTTTTTTCTGGTTTCTTTCACAGCCACAGTGGCACAACACTAGAAGCTACTTACAAGAAGAGGCTATGAGGGAACTAGGTCAGAGATAGGGTTGCCCACAGAGAAGTTTAGGAAAATTTATAATGAGTAATTGTGGACACGACTTAGCAAATCAACAACAACAAATTAGCAACAACGATTGTGGTAGTGGCTACGTGACTCTACATTTGACCAAAGTCTTAAAACCATAAACTAAAAAGTATGCATATTACTGTTTGTAAGTTATACATCAATTTTAAATGGGGGCTATAACAAGAAATATAACAAGTAATACCAACAAATGTATTGACCCTCAAAATATCCAGCTTAGCCCCACAGAAAGTCACATCGCTTCCTCCTTTGGAAAGTTGGATGATGAGCTGTAGACGCCCTCTTGCTCTCCCGGGAGGTCATCCCTGGAGAGATGGATGTCTCCGTAATTCCCTGCTGGTTCTCATGCATTAGTCTCTGAAATCCCACCCTGGTTCCAGTCAACATCATTTCAGGGGAGCAGACTGCACGCTGAGCCCCTGTTACCACCGTTTATTAATCTGCACGTTAATAAATGCGGGTTGTTAGTCTGGCAGGTCCTCAACTGACCTAAGGATTAGCTGTGAGCCTTCAGTCATCAGGGAAAATACCCCAAGGTAAAAATTATACTGTTGCTGCTGCTGCTAAGTCACTTCAGTCATGTCCAACTCTGTGTGACCCCATAGACGGCAGCCCACCAGGCTCCCCAGTCCCTGGGATTCTCCAGGCAAGAGCACTGGAGTGGGTTGCCATTTCCTTCTCCAATGCATGAAAGTGAAAAGTGAAAGTGAAGTTGTTCAGTCGTGTCCGACTCTTAGCGACCCCATGGACTGCAGCCTACCAGGTTCCCCCGTCCCTGGGATTCTCCAGGCAAGAACACTGGAGTGGGTCACCATTTCCTTCTCCAATTTGTGAAAGTGAAAAGTGAAAGTGAGTTGCTCAGTCGTGTCCAACTCTTAGCGACCCCATGGACTGCAGCCTACCAGGCTCCTCCATCCATGGGATTTTCCAGGCAAGAGTACTGGAGTGGGGTGCCATTGCCTTCTCCGAAAAATTATACTAAGCAACCTTAAAATAATAACCTCTTAGTGCTTTATAGACCTTCCTTTATTTGCCATTTACAGAGGCAATTTTGTGAATTATATGGGAGAAGTAATTTAATTGTATTTATTTTACAAACAGGGAGGACATACGTGGCTCCTCCAAGGGCACAGAAAGAATGCATGGTAGATTCAGAACCTGACCACATACTAGTGTTCTTCCCCTCATCCTCCCTTCCTTCGAGACCTTGGAACATTTCTACCACTGCCTGAGAGATGACTTCTCTAACAGCATTTATGCATTATTTCATGTCTAAATTTCTGACTTCAAACTTACTATTCAGGATTAACTGTCCTATTTTGTCAAGGAGTAAGGTAAGTATCCATAGTCAATATATACATTTAAATTTAAAATATTTAAAACAAAAAGCTTGCTAACAAAATAGATCTACAAACTAAAGGTAACCCACAAACTGTGAGCTTTCAACCCTCTACATCTGTGATTCAACTATTGGATAAACAGTAATAAGAAAAAAGAAGAAAAGGAGACTATTTCAACTTAAGCTGATATACAAGTTTAAAAAAAATTAAGCAAAAGAATGGCTCACGTGGACAGACCAGAGCAGACAATTATACAGGCAGAGCATGAACAGAGGGTGATATATTGGAAAGCACCAAAAAATTGAAAGGACCTAAGTGGTGTGTGAGCAAAAAGCAAAATGAAGAGGAGGTTACAAGGACTCAAAACTCATCCTCACCTGGAGCCCTGAACACCATCATCCACCTTTCTCAAACCAGCATAGAAAACCACTATTCATGTTTAGTAGTAATAGTATCTTCTTCAGACTGTGCTTCAGCTTTTTGCTCATTGTTTTTCATGTATTATCTAACTTAATTCTCAATAACACCTTGAGTTAGGTCTCCTTACTATCTTAATTTTTCAGTTGGAGAACAACTCGTTCAGGAATGTCAGTTGGTGACCAAAGACTCAGGCTGTTAACTTGGGCTCTTCTCAGAGTCCAAACTCTCCACCTAATGCCGTGTCTTCCTTTGAGAACTGTGTCTGCTGGCTGTACACGCCCCACTCCTCCAGTTACCCCACTACGTACACTATGCATCTAAGTCTCAGTTACTTCTCTGTGCAGCCTCTAACACTGAGTTTGGACCAATGAAGACAATACATAATTTAAACAGAGCTAAATTGAGTTTAATTTAAATTTGGTAAAGACACATCAAACTTGAGAAACGCTTTATCTGAGAACAGAATTTGACTTGCCAGTGTGCCGGGAGCCGGCATATTGCATATTGAGTGCATATTGCATATTGAGTGCAGCACTTTTCAGGATCTGGAATAGCTCAACTGGAATTCTATCACTGCCGGTAGCCAGCGTGAGGAACTCCGCCCATGACAAAGGTCATGAGGAAGGAGGCTTGGCATACGCAAAGGCGGGATCAAGCCTCAGGAGTCTCCCTGGAAATTCTCGAGCAATCTACCCCCAAAACCAGAGTCTGCCTACTTTCTGCTTTGTGCTTTCACCTACACCTCTGACTTTACGGGGGGCTGTCCCCCACTACCTCTCTGAAAAAAGTTAGCTTACAGCTCCAGTTAATAATTCCTGGGTGTGACAGTGTTTAACCTACAAACTCCTTTGGAAATCCTCTAGCCTGCCTGAATAGGTTTTTCCGGCCACATGTGATTGTTCAGAGCCTCCCAACTGTGAGAGGCAGGAGATGTTCTAAACTGTCTAAACACAGATTCTTTTGAGTAGTTAAAAGATTGATTAGAAATTGTATTGGTGAAGGGATTTTCACTTGTTGGGCCAATGTTTGCTGCTAAGTTTCCATATCCCTTACCTGCTGTGTCCCTGGCAGTGTATTGGTTAATATAATTGGTGTAAATAGTAGCTTTAATGTTTGTAACCTGGGACCCTTGAGTTAATTCTTTTTGTAGCCCACCACACCTTTGCGCTGTACGAATGCAACTTTATCTAATGCTTTTGGAGGGTGGCTCCTGACCAATCACCTTTAGAGAAAAATAAGTTTTCTGAAGAAAAGGTCTTAAAATGTTAACAGGCCTCCAGGCCAGAAGATGATGCAAATCACCTAAGCTTTTGCATATGATAAGTTTGCAGGAAGAAAGCCTGGTTTGCTGCAAGACTCTACCCCTTCCCCCATTATCCTCTGTGCATAACTTAAGGTATAAAAACTACTTTGAAAAATAAAGTGCGGGCCTTGTTCACCGAAACTTGGTCTCACCATGTCGTTCTTTCTCTTACCTTCTGGCTGAATTATTCAGCCTCTTTTCTCCACTGAATTTCCTCACTGAGCTATCCTTATTTCAGCCTCTTTTCTTCACTGAATTTTCCTACTGAGCTATCCTCATTCTATTACTCTTTATATCCTTAATTAACATTTAATTAAGCAATTGTTTCCTGATCTTCGCCTACGCCGTCTCTCCTTCGAATACCCTGGTTCAGCCGGGGCTGGTCCCCGGCAGGTGGCGCCCGAAACAGGGACTTTCGAAGGTAAGCTCCCCAAAGCAATCAGAGCCATCAGCCCTATTGCTCCCCGTTCTCGGAACAACTGGGTGACCAGCCCTCTTGTTCCCCCACGGAGCAGTTTGGGTGACCAGCCCTACTGCTCCTCCCTTGGAACAGTTCGGGCCATCAGCCTACTGTTCCTCCCCCGGAACAATCTGGGTCACCAGCCCTATTGTTCTTCCAGTGTTCGGGACGGCTAGGACCCCACTCAAGGGTGCCGCGGACCCCCCTGTAGGATAGACAGGGCGAGAGGAGTGGGAAGTGTTGAAAGTGTTAAAGAGTTAGACTTAGAGAAAGAAAACGGTTTTCTGAAGTTAAAAGGCCAAAGAAGAGCCTGATCTTTTAAAAGCTAAAAGCTTTATCTTCTATTATACTTAATTTTCTGACATGGGTAACACTGAAACTAAGAATGGCAACTCTTTATACAAGTAATCTTGAAACTGTTAAAGAGGCTACTGTTAATTTAGATACTTGGGTGAAGGTAAAAAACAACTAAAAGCTTATCCTATAAATATGATTAAAAATGTTCTGGACCCTCGTCATGAGGCTGTGGGATAGTCTATGGGAGAGGCTATAGCGGTGGATGGTAGTGGGTCTCCACCTTCTGCGCAGATCATATTTTCTGCCGTTGACGAAGAAAAGGAGGGAGACTGTGCTCTACCTCCGGAGGAAGGAGAGGGCTTACAGGACGCTGCGGCCGGGCGCCCTGGAGAGCTCCCTCCCCCTCTACACAAACCTTTAAAAATTATCCAACAATTTCTGAATTAAGGCGACTACTCCACCTCCGCTTGCACCTCCCAGGGCCTAAAAATTCCCCAGTTTACATCCAAAGTCTCCCAGAGCATTGCATAAGGCTGAAAAAGATAAAAAAGATTTCTTTCAAACAAAGGAGCTTTTTTTAAAAAAAAAAAAATACACAATATACAGAGCCTGCTCCTTGCAGAAAACCCCCTCAGGGGGGCCTCACCCAAGCGAAAAAAAAAAAGAAAAACAAACAAACAAACAAAAAAAAGTGAAAAAGAAAAAAGGAAAGAAAATAGAGAAAGATCTAAAGATAGAGAAAGAGCTAAAGAGTGAAAAGGAGAAGAACGGAGAAGGAAGGAATCAGGGAACGCAGCAAGATAGAGAAAGGAAGTTGAAAAAGGAGATACAGAGAAAAAGATAAAAAAAAAAATTAGGGAAGAGAAGAGGGTAAAGGGAAAGAAACGAAGGAAAGAGAAGGGTAGCGAAAAAGGAAGGGGGAGAGAAAAGTGAGAAAAGCAGGAAGAGAGGAAGAGAGAGAGAGACTGTAAGAGACGCTGTGACCAGGTGCCCTGGCGAGCTCCCCCTCCCCCCCCCACCCCCCCTGCGCAAATCTTAAAAAAAAAAAAAAAAAAAGTATCCACCACTTTCTGATTTAAGGCGATCGCTGCCGCCTCCGTTTGCGCCTTTCAGGGCCCAAGAGTTCCCCACTTTGCCCCCAAAGCCTCTCAAAGTGTTGCCTAAGCCTGAGGAAGATAAGTTATTTGAACAGTGGAGATTTTAAAACAGACTGCGTGCACAATATGCAGAGCGTGCTCCTTGGAGAAAACCCTACCTCAGGGGGGTCTCACCCAGGCTAAGAAAAAAGCGGACAGTAAAGGGATTTAGCAAAAATATTAACCCCTGATACGATTCCAATGGGAGTGGCTGGCCCCCTGCCTGAGGGCATTGTAGGACTTGTGCTAGGGTGTAGGTCGCTTTCTTTTCAAGGAATTTGGGTGGTGTATGGTGTAGTAGATTCTGATTATATTGGAGAAATTAAAGTTTTGATCTCGCTGCCTACCAAAACTGTGCAAATTAATAAAGGTCAAAGAATAACACAGTTTTTGCTTTTACCTTAGTATCAGACAAGAAAAACTTGACTTCTCAAGCTAAGAGCCACAGAGTATTTAGATCTAGTGATCTAGCCTTTTGGGTGCAGGAAAGTACAGCTCCAAGGCCTTTAAAAAATCTTTTAATTCAAGAAAATAAAATGTCAGGGCTATTAGACACAGGAACAGACGTCTCTTAACATTGCTGGGAAAGACTGACCCAGCTCCTGGCCAACACATACTACTGAAAATGAGTTGAGATTAGAAAAACTGGTATGCGGGGTGGGAATGCTGTAGAGAAAAAGGTGAGGGAGAGTTTAAAACCTTGAAGAGTAGTGAGTTTCCTGTTGTTGGAAGTATTCAAGCAAAGATTAGATGGTTGCTTGTCATCTAAAAAGCTATAGATCAGATTTAGGTTACAAAACGATAACTGGAAAAGCTTATAAACATGTTGTGCAACACCTCTTTACTTACTTCTCATATTTAGGTCGGCCAAAAGTTTTAAAAAACTGATAATGCCCCTTTGAAGCTGCGGAGAGATTGTTTACTAACTTTAAATGATTTCCAAAAATTATTAGGGGACATTAATTGGATATGCCCACATTTAAAACTGACTACTGCAGATTTAAAGCCTTTGTTTAATTGCTTAAAAAGCGATCCTAATTCCAGTTCTAAGAGAAAGTTGACTAATAAGACAGACGGCTCTTGTTAAAGTAGATGAGACTTTAAATGATCAGTTAATTAGGATTAATATTACCAAAAGATGAAATTAAATTATTCTTGCCATAAAACATACACCTACAGGGTGATTGTGACAAAAAGGCCCATTGGTTCCATCTACCAGTGATCCCAAGAAAAATAGTTTTATCTTATCCCAGCTTGGTGGCACAATTAATTATAAAAGGAGGAAAAAAGAAGTGTGGAACTTTTTAGAAAAGAAGTAGCAAATATAATAATTTCACTCAATAAGGATCAACTGCAAGTCTTTTATAAAATAGTGATAATTGGCAAGTTGCCCTGATAGATTTCAGGGGTCAAATTTTGTTTCATTTGCCCTCAAGCCCCCACAGTAGTTAAAAGTTCAAAAATGTTAGATTGGCAGTTTGAAGATACCTGTGGAACTTTCCAACCGTATGTAGTTCCTACGCTCCCCTTTACCCTATGGGGGAGGGACGTGCTGTCTCAAATAGGAGATACTCAGAGAAGGGTTTTCTCAATTTCTTAGTTATCAACAGGTGGTACAATTAACAATACTTTATATATTGTTATAAATACGTAATATAAATATATTTGCCTAACTACAGTTTGCCTAATTAGATATGGGTATAAATAAGATATAATAAAGGTATGCCTAATTCTATTTATAGATCTATACTTACTTAATTTGTATATAAATCAATATATGTATTATATATATACTGTATAATTAAATGTATATTGCAGTAATATAATGTGTGTGGCTGATATTAATTGGTATGGATTGATGTGCTGTGATGATATATGTTCTGTATGCTGTATAATTATATATGTGTGACATGTATTATTACAGTACATTGGTTTGTGTTGGTTGGTATTGGCTGTGTGTGTGCTGTATTGCTGTAATATGTATGAATTGATATATTAATTATAAGATTAATTCAAGTATATTGATTTATATATATTGTATGTCAATAAGTTTATACTTGTTGCCATATATAAATACATTTTGCATTTAGGTATATCTGTATACCAAAATGAGATAAGGAGGTTATACATTTATTTAAATTTATAGAGACCTAAACTAAACATTAGACCTAAATTAACATATCTCTAAATTTATGTTGTTAAAATGTAAATTTTAAAAAAATTTTAAAAATTAAATTGACAACTGCTTGATAATTCCTTTGCAATAAAACCCCCATAGGTGTAATTGGGGTGGCCAGACAAAAAATTGGTTTTATAGCAAAACAGCCCCCTAGAGTGGGTCCATCTTCCCGCTCAAACTAAAAAGGTAGTTTCTTCTTATCCGGGATTGATAGCTACTTTGATATTAAAGGAAAAAAGCGGAACATTAAATTATTTGGTAAAGAGCCATCAGAAATTGTAATTCCATATAATAAGGAACAACTTGTTGCTCTTCTAATGTTTGATAAAAATTGGCAGATTGCTATAAGAAACCATTTTGGTCAAAATTTTGCATCATTTACCCTCACATGTTTTGCTGAATTTTATATCCAGACATCCAGTTATTTTTTCTGTCAGATGTAAACAATCTCCTATTCCAAATGCTCAAATAGTTTTTACTGATGGGTCAGCAAACGGTAAAGCCTCCATAGTTACTAAAAATCACCAAAAGGTTTTAAAAACACAGGAAACTTCAGCTCAAAGAGCTGAAATAACAGCAGTCATAGAGGCTTTTGCTATGTTTGCAGATGAGGAATTTAACCTTTATTCTGATTCTCAGTATATTGTCAGGTTGTTTCCACACATTGAAACTGCGGTTTTGCCTGAAAATAAAACTACCATATTTCATTTGTTAACTAAATTACAGCAACAAATTCGGAAAAGAAATAAAATATTTTTCATTGGACACATTCGGGCTCATTCCAGATTGCCCGGCCCTTAAAATGCCTTTAATGATTTGGCTGACTTGTTAACCTGAAATACAGTGGCTACTGTGATTGAGGAGGCCAGAGCCTCTCACTTACTTTATCGTCAATATGCTACTGCCTTAAGATATCAATTCCAAATTCCCAGAGAGGCTGCTCAAGAGATTATGTGTTCTTGCTTATATTGCCCCACTGTTTATAATAGTCTACCTATGGGAGTTAATACTCGCGGTCTCAAACCTAACGTACTCTGGCAAATGGATGTAACTCATGTCTTTTCATTTGGAAAACTGTCCTTTGTTCTTTAACTGTAGACACCTTTTCTCATGTTATTATTGCAACTGCTCATACAGGGGAAGCAATTAAAGATGTAATACAACATCTCTTTACTTGTTTTTCATATTTGAGCCTGCTAAAAGCTCTGAAAACTGACAATGCTCCTGCGTCTAAGTCTTTTCAAGAATTTTGTATAAAGTTTCAAATTAAACATAATACTGTCATCCCTTATAATCCCCAGGGACAGACCATTGTTGAAAGAGCGCATCAAACATTAAAAATCCAAATTCAAAAACTAAAAGAAGGGGAGTTTAAGTATAGTTCTCCCCATCAAATCTTGCAACATGCTCTTTTCGTAATAAATATTCTAAATACTGATCTGGCTGGAACTACTGCAACGCTTCGTCATTGATGCCTGGAGCAATTAAATGCAAAACCATTAGTCAAATGGAAGGACCTCCTCTCAGGACAATGGAAGGGTCCTGACCCATTATTAACTAGCGGTCGAGGATGTGCTTGTATTTTTCCACAGGATGCAGATTCTCCAATTTAGATCCAAGACAGGTTGATTCGCCATGTTGCAGACCCCCAGACATCCAGTTCCCCCATTGCTTCGATCACAAAAGAGAAGCCCGCCAGAAGGGGAGGCAATATAAACATTGAGATCCTGGCACGACCGATGGGGCTGCTGCAGCGCGAACTCCAACCAGAAAATAATTCTACTTATTCTGTTTTGGCTTGTCTACCCTCTCCTTATGTTTTTCTCTTTACCAATGGTTCTGGAAAACTTAATGTACATGTGACTTTCACTGGTGGACCCAATGTAGTGACTTGTGAACAATGCATGCTCTCATTTTGTTTAAACCCTCAATATAATGTTTGCTCTTTGGTAGTGTTACAATGTCCACCTTATCTTATGATGTAACCACTTATTGATATAACTATAGTCTTGCTATGTTACAACAACTACAAGATTTAATGTGATCACGACGATTTGTGGGCTTTACTTATTTTAGGAATATCAGCTTTAATAGCAGCAATTACTTCTGTTACTGCGGCAGCAATATCATTGACTCAACAAGTGCATACTGCCCAATATGTTGATACCATGTCTAAAAATCTTTCTTTAACTCTAGCAACACAGGAAGTTATAGATAGAAAATTGGAGATGAGAGTAGACGCCTTAGAAGAGGCAATAATGCATATTGGGACTGAGTTACAGGCTTTAAAAGTGAAAATGGCTCTGTCTTGCCACGCTGATTACTGGTGGATATGCGTGACACCTTTAAAGGTAAACGAGACAGATTATAAATGGAAAAAAATTACAAATCGTATCTCAGGTGTTTGGAACAGCTCTGACATTGGCCTGCACTTAGGGAAAGTTCAAAATCAAATACAGACCCTGGAACACTGTCGACTGGATTTTACCACCGCTGGAGCAGCTAATGACTTATTTCACACCTTCTCTAACTTTATTTCTGGAAAAAAACATTCTGTCTAATATCTTTAGTTCTAATTTTGCTTCTCATAATCATTCTTCCTTGTATTGTCAGGATTCTTCGGCAGAACATTCAAAAGCTCGCGACTGAGCTGCATCTGGCTGTTTTAAGAAATAAAAAAGGGGGAGATGCCGGGAGCCGGCATATTGCATATTGAGTGCATATTGCATATTGAGTGCAGCACTTTTCAGGATCTGGAATAGCTCAACTGGAATTCTATCACTGCCGGTAGCCAGCGTGAGGAACTCCGCCCATGACAAAGGTCATGAGGAAGGAGGCTTGGCATACGCAAAGGCGGGATCAAGCCTCAGGAGTCTCCCTGGAAATTCTCGAGCAATCTACCCCCAAAACCAGAGTCTGCCTACTTTCTGCTTTGTGCTTTCACCTACACCTCTGACTTTACGGGGGGCTGTCCCCCACTACCTCTCTGAAAAAAGTTAGCTTACAGCTCCAGTTAATAATTCCTGGGTGTGACAGTGTTTAACCTACAAACTCCTTTGGAAATCCTCTAGCCTGCCTGAATAGGTTTTTCCGGCCACATGTGATTGTTCAGAGCCTCCCAACTGTGAGAGGCAGGAGATGTTCTAAACTGTCTAAACACAGATTCTTTTGAGTAGTTAAAAGATTGATTAGAAATTGTATTGGTGAAGGGATTTTCACTTGTTGGGCCAATGTTTGCTGCTAAGTTTCCATATCCCTTACCTGCTGTGTCCCTGGCAGTGTATTGGTTAATATAATTGGTGTAAATAGTAGCTTTAATGTTTGTAACCTGGGACCCTTGAGTTAATTCTTTTTGTAGCCCACCACACCTTTGCGCTGTACGAATGCAACTTTATCTAATGCTTTTGGAGGGTGGCTCCTGACCAATCACCTTTAGAGAAAAATAAGTTTTCTGAAGAAAAGGTCTTAAAATGTTAACAGGCCTCCGGGCCAGAAGATGATGCAAATCACCTAAGCTTTTGCATATGATAAGTTTGCAGGAAGAAAGCCTGGTTTGCTGCAAGACTCTACCCCTTCCCCCATTATCCTCTGTGCATAACTTAAGGTATAAAAACTACTTTGAAAAATAAAGTGCGGGCCTTGTTCACCGAAACTTGGTCTCACCATGTCGTTCTTTCTCTTACCTTCTGGCTGAATTATTCAGCCTCTTTTCTCCACTGAATTTCCTCACTGAGCTATCCTTATTTCAGCCTCTTTTCTTCACTGAATTTTCCTACTGAGCTATCCTCATTCTATTACTCTTTATATCCTTAATTAACATTTAATTAAGCAATTGTTTCCTGATCTTCGCCTACGCCGTCTCTCCTTCGAATACCCTGGTTCAGCCGGGGCTGGTCCCCGGCACCAGTGAGTATTTGTGGAAATACAAATTACTCATCGTCTTGTGTCTACAAGGGCCTTGGCATATAAAGAGCAGAGAAGTGTGTGAATTTAATAGGCGAGGAAAAGCTGAACTGTCAGAGGTATTAACTCCAAAATGATCGTGTTGACATATCTGAAAGAATTAAAAACTGGAGAGATGATTCATTACGATCCTCATTCAATAGTTTGGAATTCTAGATGAATAATACACTAAGTTTCACTCATAAGTCCATGCTTTAGATGTGGAGAATCTTGAAGCATGTATCATTTCTGTAACGAAAAAATGTTCATGAGATATAAACATTTCAGTTTTGCTGTTACTGCAATCTTAGCTAAATTTGACGCTCTGTTCCTTTGTTTCTCTTTGCTCTGGACATCTGATTCTTAAGTAACCCGGATGGAGAACACGACCGAAGTGACACAGTTCATTCTCCTAGGACTAACCAGCACCAAAAATCTGCAAGTTCCCCTCTTTATAATATTCATTCTCATTTACTTGGTCAATGTGGTTGGAAACGTGGGCATCATCCTGCTGGTGCTCCTGGACTCGCATCTCCACACGCCCATGTACTTTTTCCTCAGTAACCTGTCTCTGGTGGACTTTGGTTACTCCACAGCTGTCATTCCCACAGTCCTGGCTGGATTCCTGAAAGGCCGCGGGGTCATCTCCTATAATGTGTGTGCTGCTCAGATGTTCTTCTTTGCAGCCTTTGCCACTATGGAAAATTTTCTCTTGGCAGCAATGGCCTATGACCGCTATGCAGCAGTGTGCACGCCCCTCCGTTACACCGCAACTATGACGACAAGCGTGTGTGCTGGTCTGTCCACAGGCCCCGGTGTCTGTGGCTTCCTGAATGCCTCCATCCATGTTGGAATCACCTTCAGTCTCTCTTTCTGTGGGCCCAATGTGATCCACCACTTTTTCTGTGATGTTCCAGCAGTCATGGTTCTCTCTTGCTCAGATAGTTATGTTGGTGAGATGGTTCTTGTTTATGTAGCCAGTTTCAACATCTTCTTTGCTCTCCTGGTTATCTTAATATCATACATATTCATATTTATTACCATTCTGAAGATGCACTCCTCTGCAGGATACCAGAAGGCTTTATCCACCTGTGCCTCCCACCTCACAGCAGTCTCCATCTTCTATAGTACGGTTATCACGATGTACTTACAGCCCAGCTCCAGTCATTCCATGGACACTGACAAAATTGCGTCTGTGTTCTATACCATGATCATCCCCATGCTGAACCCTTTGGTCTATAGTCTGAGGAACAAGGAGGTTAAGAGTGCTTTCAAGAAGATGATTGAGAAGGCAAGATTGTCTCTAAGATTGTCATTTTAACATTTTAGAATACATAATGATCCAGTTTTACTCTGCTCACATTTTTCCCATTCACTGAGTCACATGCAGAAATTAAGTGCTGAATAACACCCTTATTTTTTTCTAAAGTATATTGTCTAGAATAAGGAAACGTGTTCAGAAATCTAACAACTAAATGAGGGTGGCCAAAGAGAAGCATAAAATATTGTGGTTCTGCTTGTCAAAAAGCTTGTTAAGGACATTAACATGTTCAACATGCAATTTACCTACGGCATGTGCTAGAGCACACAGGCAAAGCAGGAAAAGAAGCAAGCCCGTGGACAGGAGGGCACCTGTGGCCTGTAGACACACGTGCGTAGGGGAAGAAAAGTAGCAAGAGGTAGACGGAGAGGGTTTGTTTTTATTAAAAATAATGAGAATAGTGAATTATTGGATTAAAATATAAATTTATATCTAATATGACTTTCTTTAGCTGAATATCTGTTCTAAAAGTCTTCGTCTGAGAAAAAAATAATAAACTTTTGATGAAACTATGTGCTTATTTTGTTGGCATAGTTTACTGACAGATGTATAAACATACCATCTTAAGTGAATTAATAATTGTCTTGATTGAGTCATTTTATTAAGCTGAATTTTCACATCACAGTTTTCAAAAGGATACAATAGCCATAGTACAAGGAAAATGGAGGGAAAATAATATAATAATTTTTAAATTTTTCATCCATGACTACCAACATTCACCTTTTTTAAAAAATGCACTGAGCTAGCAATAACATTGTATATTTTTCTGTTTGCAGTTGCTTTAAAATAAGCCAATGCTGCTTATTAATTCCCTTTAAATGGTTTATAGTCTTATATAAGTTTCATATCATTGTTACTGTTTAGTCACTAGGTCATGTCCAACTCTTGCAACCCCGTGGACTATATGGCCCACCAGGCTCCTCTGTCCATGGGATTTCCCAGGCAAGAACATTAGAGTTGGTTGCCACTTCCTTCTCCAGGGGCTCTTCCTGACCCAGGGATAGCACCCATATCTCCAGCATTGGCAGATGGATTCTTTACCACTGGAACCACCAGGGAAATCCAAGTCTCGTGTGTATAATGTTATATTTCCACTTCTGTATACAGTACAGTGCATTCATCACTGACAGTTTAGTTTCTACTCATCACCATACAGTTTACTTCCTTTAACCATTTCACCCTGCCCCTAGCCCTCTTCACCTCTAAAAAGCACTATTCTGTTGTCTCTATTTGTGTATTTGCTTTTATTTGGTTTGGTTTATTCAGCCATAAAGAGAATTAAAATTTGCCATTTACCGTAACATGCATGGACCCAGAGGGTATTATGCTAAGTAAAATAAGTCAGAGAAAGAAAGACAAATACTGCATATTTTCAATTACAAGTGGAATAAAACAATAAAACAAATAAATGAATGTAACAAAATTGAAACAGACTCACAAATGCAGAGACCAAACTATTGGTCACTAGTGTGGAGAGGCCAAGGAAAAGGGGCAAGATAGAGGAAGGAGATTAAGTATGAACTAGGATACAATATAGAGCACATGGAATAGAGCCAATATTTTATAACCTTAAAATGAGTATAATCTGGAAATCTATTGAATCACTGTTGTATACCCAAAACTAATATAATATTGCAAATCAACTGTACTTCAATGCAAAATAATAAAATGAATAAAATAAAGAGTGTTAGTAGCCAAGCCTTGCCTTGGACCCAAGACAACCCTTGAATCTACATTGAGTGGTTCCTAAGACTATGATCTGCATTGTTGTTCAGCCTCTCGGTCATGTCCAACTGCAACACACCAGGCTTCCTTGTCCTTCACCATCTCCCAGAGCTTACTCAAACTCATGTCCATTGAGTCCGTGATGCCATCCCACCATCTCATCCTCTGTCGTCCCCTTCTCCCCCTGCCCATAATCTTTCCCAGCATCAGGGTCTTTTCAAATGAGTCAGCTCTCCTCATCAGGTGGCCAATGTATTGGAGCTTCAGCATCAGTCCTTCCAATGAATATTCAGGGTGGGTTGGCTTTAAGTATATTTAGATCATATTTAATTTAACAAAATTTTCAACTTCACCTCATCAAGGGTTCACATTGAAGTAAAAGATACATGCATAGACCATGTGTAGAAGAACTGGATCAACAGGGGGCCTGTTCATCAACAGAGGCGACTCTGAGAGGAAGGCGTAGTGTTGTGCATGGAGGACAGGCTCTGGGGTGAGGTACACACCAGGCTTCCATTATCTCCCTTAAGGCATTGTGAAAGTGAAAGTGAAGTCGCTCAGTCGTGCCCAACTCTTGGTGACCCCATGGACTGTGGCCTACCAGGCTCCTCCGTCCATGGGATTCTCCAGGCAAGAACAGTGGAGTGGGTTGCCACGCCCTCTCCAGAGAATCTTCCTGATCCAGGGATGGAACCCATGTCTCTTATATCTCCTGCATTGGCAGCCAGGTTCTTTAGAGCTAGAGCCACCTGGAAAGCTCTCAGTTGGACCAGGCATATGTCCAAATCCACTAGAGAAAGAAATGGCAGCCCACTCCAGTATTCTCGCCTGGGGAATCCTGTGGACAGAGGAGAACTGGCGGGTTATAGTCCATGGGGTAGCAAGGAGTCGGACACGACTGAGCGAATAAACAGCAAACAGCATGTCCAAACCCATAGCGTGTAGAACACACAGAGAAAGCCAAGCTATAGAGTTTGGATGATTATTGTATCTTTTTAAAAATTCTGATGGCAACATGTTGATTTAACAAAAATGACTCAGTCAAGACAGAAACACTGATTCATTTAAAATATGATATTTATGTATCTCTCAACAAAATGCTCCAAAAGAGTAGACACTTTCATTTAAAAGACTATAATTTTTCCTTCTATTCAGAATATTAAAAGTTATTTCACAAAAGGAATAATTGCTATTAGACACAATTTTATACTGAATATCTCAACTAACAATTTAAATTATTTTTATCAAAAACTAGCCATGCTCCATTTACCCCTGACAAATTTCCCATTCCAGTGTGTACATGCCCATAATAATGACAAATCAAATACGTCAGTACCTAATTAGTACATTACCACACGATGAATCAAATATCAGAAGTAAGTTTTGACAAACAGGTCCCAAATTTTCTAATGCTTTTCCTTAGCTATCATCATTCAGATATTGAATTTCTGTAATATGTTTTCTTTTTACCAAAATCAGACTTTTGAAAAGATAAGGATGCCATCTCAGGAATTTAAATGCAGTGTGGGGATTAAAAAAATAACTTATTGCATGGGGAAAATCTGAGAGGAATTAATAAAGGTTCCTGTACTTACACCCCACTCCAGTACTCTTGCCTGGAAAATCCCATGGATGGAGGAGCCTGGTAGGCTGCAGGCCCTGGGGTCGCTAAGAGTCAGACACGACTGAGCGACTTCACTTTCACTTTTCACTTTCCTGCATTGGAGGAGGAAATGGCAACCCACTCCAGTGTTCTTGCCTGGAGAGTCCCAGGGACAGCGGGGCCTGGTGGGCTGCGGTCTATGGGGTCACACAGAGTCGGACACGACAGAGGCGACTTAGCAGCAGCAGCAGCAGCAGCAGCAGTACTTACTGGGCTTCCCAAGTGGCGCTAGTGATAAAGAATCCACCTGCCAATGCAAGAAACAGAGATGTGAGTTCAATCTCTGGGTCAGGAAGATCCCATCTTAGGAAATGGCAACCCACTCCGGTATTATTGCCTGGAAAATTCTGTGGGCAGAGGAGCCTGGTGGGCTGCAATCCGTGGACATGACTGAGCCACTGAGCACACACACTGGGCATACTGCAATGCCAGAATCTGTAGAAAATGTTGCCTTCTCAATGACTTTCTTGAATGCACCCTTAACCTCCATGTTCCCCAGACTATACCCCACAGAGGTCAGCATGGGGATGAGCACAGAGTAGAACACAGATGCCACTTTGTGTGGGTCTGTGGAGTGCCTGGAGCTGGGCTGTAAGTCCATGAAGATGACGGTCCCGTAGAAGATGGAGACGGCAGTGAGGTGGGAAGCGCAGGTGGACAAAGCCTTTTGGTGCCCTGAGCTGAGTGCATCTTCAAGGTTACAAACGTTAATTGATGCCTTTGAACTGTGGTGTTGGAGAAGACTCTTGAGAGTCCCTTGGACTGCAAGGAGATCCAACCAGTCCATTCTGAAGGAGATCAGCCCTGGGATTTCTTTGGAAGGAATGATGCTAAAGCTGAAACTCCAGTACTTTGGCCACCTCATTGGAAAAGATTCTGATGCTGGGAAGGATTGGGGACAGGAGGAAAAGGGGACAACAGAGGATGAGGTGGCTAGATGGCATCACTGACTCAATGGACGTGAGTCTGGGTGAACTCCGGGAGTTGGTGATGGACAGGGAGGCCTGGCGTGCTGCGATTCATGGGGTCGCAAAGAGTCGGACACGACTGAGTGACTGAACTGAACTGAACTGAATAGATAGGGAAATCAATATAATCAGAAGAGCAAAAGAGACATTAAAGTTCATGATGAAAACAAGAACCACTTCACTAATGTGCTTATGAGAACTAGAGAGAGCCAGGACAGCTGGAACCTCACAAAGTGATGGGCTATGTTGGACTTGCATAAAGAAGGACCGAATATGTCCCCAACATGGAAAGAAGCATTCAGAAAACTACAGACATAGGATCCCATGGTCAGAGGTGCGCACACATGTGTTGTCGTGGTGGTGGTGTTATGCAAGGGCTTGTGTACTGCTGTGTGGCAGTCATAAACCACTGAGGCCAAAAGGCAAGGTTCCACACTTGCAAAGGCTACAAAAAAGAAGATTTGAGCAGCTCGGGCATTGTAGGAGATGATCTTATCTCCTGTGAGTAATCCAGCCATTACTACAGGATGACAGCTGAGGAGTAACCAGAGTTCTCCAGAAACAGGTTACTGAAGAAACGTGCGTAGGATTGTGCAGACAAGAGTCCAAGAGAAGCAGTGTGATCATTCCCAGGTTTCCAACCTCATGGGTGAGGTAAAGGATAGCAAACATGATAAACAGGACGACCTACAGTCCTGGGGCACTCTTAGTCAAAGGAGGATGACCTGTGTCACCTCTCTCTTGGTCTCCACCAGTGCTATTTGGGAATTAGGAGAGGTACTGCAGTAGTGAGGAATAAAGAGGGAAAGTGACAAACAGAAAAGACATTGCAATGAAATTTAAATGCATTAGCATTAGCAATTTCTACTTCAAAAGTATCCTGGTCTAATATTAAGAGCTTCACATGTAACTGTGTCTGTGAGTATGTGTGTGCTTCTGTGTGTGTTTATGTGTACAATGTGTAGTACTATTATTTTTATTTTGCTATTAAAGGAGTTAGAGACTTGAGAGATTATATGATATTCTACAATTCTATTGCTAGTCTAAAAAATTCAAGACTGAAGCCTAATTTTCATCTAATCAAAATCCAGGGGCTTTTAGTCATCTCACTGTCAACACATATAAAGGTACCAATAAATATAAGGCTGGTAAAAGGTTAAATTGCTGCTAGATCTTGCTGATTTATTTATTTCCTTTTGTTCTCTGTGTACTTTAAAGAATAGTCCCTTCACACTTATCCTTTTTTTAACTTTAATGAGAGACCAACTGTTAATGAACAAGAAAAAAATATGGCTACCTGCTCAATCAGAGCACCACCTGTCTTATTTTTTATTCTTCTTCTTTAGGGAAGCAACAGGAGGGTTCATAAGTACCATTAAATTTCTCACCAATGGAAATTTGGATATTAAGACTCCAATCTCAAATCACTATTTTGGAAAAAAGTTTCAAAACATCATTTCTATGCTCAAAAAACTCATAGTATGTATAGGTTTCCCATTGTTTTTGCATGAATTACACTTTTCACTAATAGTGTTTATGGAATAATTATCTCATTCCTTGAAGAGAAGGGACAGTCAATCCTGAATAGTGAGTGTGAAATCAGAAGTTCAGCCATGAAATAATGCCTAAGTAATGATAAAGAAGCTGAACTGTGGGTAGTGGTCAAAAGACTCCAAGGACCTTAAGAGAGTGAAAGATCAGGAGGAAACACTAACAAGGACCCAGGAACCAGGACTAACAGGGACCCAAGAACCCAGGTTCAAGTCCCAAATCCACCATTAATCCTTGCTGTGCTCTTGGAGGCATCACCTTCTCCTAGTTTGTAAAATAAACATGTGAAATTACTCCTCCCGTGTAGCTTACAGAATTGTGTTTGTAAATAGCAAATAAGGGAAGGTCTACTGAAAAACTCAGTAGAGAGGGTTACCATTTTAGAGTTATTCAACATAATTTTTATCTTGAGGTGATTTCCTTGGCAATAATGTAGGCTCATAGCAATTCCTCAGGTAGGAGGGAGACCTGTGTGCAAGGACAATGATTAACATTCGGGTGAGTGTATGATGACCAAGGAGCTTGGCATGCAGTCAAGTCCCTCTAAATTGATGTTGCTTGGAGTGTTGTTGGTATTTCAGAGGCTGGTGTAAGGGAACCAGGAGTGAGTTACAGAGACATGGAGCTCTCCGGGAGTGCCCCCATGGGACCATCTGCAGCTCCTCACCCCACCTTCCCAGGGAAGAAGTAACACCCTGTGGAGACCTTACTGCATATGAGTTGCATGCATATTTTGGTATTACTTGCCATTCTTTTTTTTTTCTTTAAATGCATAATTGCAAAACTGCAAAATCCACAAATTTGTGTGTATTATTCCAACAATTTAAATATGTATAGCTATCTAACCATTTATAGAACACTTCTACCATGTAAATGAAACCCACGGTTCTTTGTGGTCCACTCTTTCTCCTAGCCACTGCCCCTGGAAACTACTTAATTGTTTTCTGTATATAATTTTTTAGCAGTACTCCATTTTTTGGACATTACAGATTGTTTGTTACTCAGCTGAGGAGCGTTATGTTGGTTTAGTGTTTGGTGATTATGAATAAAGCTGATCTAAACATATACCCTAAAGAGTTTTTCTGCAAATATAGGTTTTTATTTCATTTAAGTAAGTATCTGTGAGAAAGATAGCTTGGCCATACAGTAAATATACACTTAATTGAAAAAGAACGTCAAACGGTTTTCTGAATTTGTTCAACTAGATGGTTCCCACCTGCAATGCATTCCACTTGTGTCATATCTTTCCCAGGGCTCGGTATTTTATTGTGTTTTAAAATTTAATTCTTGTCTCATATCTTTTCTTGCTTTTTCACAAAGATGTCTCAAAGAAATCTCATAAAATCCTCTTTAAAATCCACATTTGCCTTACCACCACAGCTCTGTCCTAGGAACTTTCTTTCAACAAAGGAATTAGATCCATGATTTCGTCTGACCTTTTGCCTCTGATCTCACAACCCACTCCAGTACTCTTGCCTGGAGAATCCCATGGAGGGAGGAGCCTGGTAGGCTACAGTCCATGGGATCACAAAGAGTTGGACACAACTGAGCAGCTTCACTCACTCACACTCCACCAAAAGACATCACACATTTTTTAGTGCAGCAAATCTAGTGGTCACGCATTTGTTCTATGCATGGAGATGGCGTCACCCTAAATTTAAGTAATTTATTTAACTCCTCCAAACTCTAGTTTCTCATCTGTAAAGAGGGAGATGATAGCACATAATCATCAAAAGATTTTTAGGAGGATCATGAGATGACATCTATACCAAGGGGAGTACAATTTCCAGGAATATCAGGTGTCCCTTAAGGTTAAATATTATTCTTTTCTTATTCTCAACATTTGGTATAGGAAGTTTCACAAATATACTGGTACTCAAACATTCAATTAGCTTTCCCTCACATGTGACTGCTCCATTGCAACTCAGCAGAGATATTTACTAATTGTAGACGATGGACTTTGGAAAAACGCGTCATGTCAGGGTGGGTGAAAGCATATACCTAACACACTAATTGTCTCTTCTCCTGACAGACTGAGGAGGCTCAATTTTGTAGCTCAATTTGCTGCTGTGGATGATGACACCTTCATTAACCGACATCTTTTAGTGACCACATTCAGAAGTGCTCTTTTTCACAAAGCAAACTGTAATGGACATAGTAGCATATTGAGAAGCAAATCTGTGAGAGGCTGAATAATGTCTCCAAAGAAATGAGCCCCTAATATCTTGGACCTTTATATGGCTACTGTTATGGACTGAATCATGTCCGTCCTCCCCAAATTTAACATAGTGAAGATATAGCCCTTAATGTGACTGTTTCAGAGACAGGGATGACAAAGAGGTAATGAAATTATGTAAGGTCACAACAGTTGGGCCTTAATCCAATAGAACTTCTGCCTTATAAGTAGAGGAAAAAGTATCAGAGCTCTCTTTCTCTACCACGTGAGGGCACAGTGAAAAGACTGGCATCTGCAAGCCACGAAGTGATTCCTCACCAGGAATTGAACTGCCCAGCACTTAGACCTTGCAATTCCAGCCTCCAGTAATGTAAGAAAAGTAGTGTCTGTTGTTAAGTCACCCAGCCTGTGGCATGAAGTTATGGAAGTCCACGCTGACTAATGCAGTTATCTTCTGTGACAAACACTTTGCAGCTGTGATTAAGTTAACAGTATTTACATGGGAAATTAACCCAGATTATTCAGTGGGTCCTAAATGCAATAGCCAGTGTTCTTAAAAGAGATAAGGCAGGAAAAATGGCAAATTAAGGAATTCCACAGAAACACCAAAAGAGCAAGCAGAAATCTTCAGAATCAAATTTTTGTCATAACTCTGAAAAGTGTTCAAAGGTTTATAGCAATTAACAAACACTGTGGTTTTTTCAGTGGTCATGTATGGATGTGAGAGTTGGACTGTGAAGAAAGCTGAGCACCAAAGAATTGATGCTTTTGAACTGTGGTGTTGGAGAAGACTCTTGAGAGTCCCTTGGACTGCAAGGAGGTCCAACCAGTCCATCCTAAAGGAGATCAGTCTTGGGTGTTCATTGGAGGGACTGATGCTAAAGCTGAAGCTCCAATACTTTGGCCATCTCATGCGAAGAGTTGACTCATTGGAAAAGACCCTGATGCTGGGAGGGATTGGGGGCAGGAGGAGAAGGGGACGACAGAGGATGAGATGGCTGGATGGCATCACCGACTCAATGGACATGAATTTGAGTGAATTCTAGGAATTGGTGATGGACAGGGAGGCCTGGCATGCTGCAATTCATGGGGTCGCAAAGAGTCGGACACGACTGAGGGGCTGAACTGAACTGAACTGAAATCATAAAAATCATGACTTAATCATGGAGTTTCAGTCAGTTCACTCAGTCAGTCATTTCCAAGTCTTTGTTACCCCGTGGACTGCAGCACGCCAGGCTTCCCTGTCCGTCACCAACTCCCAGAGCTTGCTCAAATGCATGTCCATCTACCTGGTGATGCCCTCCAAGCATCCCATCCTCTGTCATCCCCTTCTCCTCCCACCTTCAATCTTGCCCAGCATAAGGGTCTTTTCCAATGTGTCAGCTTTTCATATCAGGTGGCCAAAGTAATGGAGTTTTAGCTTCAGCATCAGTCCTTCCAAAGAGCACCCAGGACTGATCTCCTTTAGAATGGACTGGTTGGATCTCCTTGCAGTCCAAGGGACTCTCACGAGTCTTCTCCAACACCACAGTTCAAAAACATCAATTCTTTGGTGCTCAGCTTTCTTTATAGTCTAACTCTCACACCCATATATGACCACTGGGAAAACCATAGCTTTGACTAGATGGACCTTTGTTGGCAAAGTAATGTCTCTGGTTTTTAATATGCTATCTAGGTTGGTCATAGCTTTTCTTCCAAGAAGGAAGCATCTTTTAATTTCATGACCGCAGTCACCATCTGCAGTGATTTTGGATCTCCCAAAAATAAAATTTGTATATGTCAAACCCATAACTGACCTCAGGCCAAAGGAACAGAGGCTTCTGAAACTTCACATAACAAACTATAACCTCTTAAAAAATAGTGTAGAAAACTCTCTGTGAAAGGATTACAACCCACAGCAAGCAGCAACAACAACAGAACAACTTTGGGAGGAGAAAGATTCTGGTCTCTAGAGTTATCCCACTATAATATTCTAAAAGTCCAGTTTTCAACCAAAAAATAAAAGACATTTAAAAAACATGAAAGTATGTTGCATCTACATAAAAATAGAAATTAACAGAAGCACAGACATTGAACTTACTAGTGAAAGATTTTAAATCAATTGTCTTAAATATCCTTAAAGAATTTAATTACATACAGATGGCTAACAAACACATGAAAAGATGCTCAACATCACTCATTATCAGAGAAATGCAAATCAAAACCACTATGAGGTACCATTTCACGCCAATCAGAATAGCTGCAATCCATAAGTCTACAAGCAATAAATGCTAGAGAGGGTGTGCAGAAAAGGGAACCCTCTTACACTGTTGGTGGGAATGCAAACTAGTACAGCCACTATGGAGAACAGTGTGGAGATTCCTTAAAAAACTGGAAATAGAACTGCCTTATGATCCAGCAATCCCACTGCTGGGCATACACACTGAGGAAACCAGAAGGGAAAAAGACACGTGTACCCCAATGTTCATCGCAGCACTGTTTATAATAGCCAGGACATGGAAGCAACCTAGATGCCCATCAGCAGATGAATGGATAAGAAAGAAGTGGTACATATACACAATGGAGTATTACTCAGCCATTAAAAAGAATACATTTGAATCAGTTCTAATGAGGTGGATGAAACTGGAACCTATTATACAGAGTGAAGTAAGCCAGAAAGAAAAACACCAGTACAGTATACTAACGCATATATATGGAATTTAGAAAGATGGTAACAATAACCCTGTGTACGAGACAGCAAAAGAGACACCGATGTATAGATCAGTCTTATGGACTCTGTGGGAGAGGGAGAGGGTGGGGAAATTTGGGAGAATAGCATTGAAACCTGTATAATATCATGTATGAAACAAGTCGCCAGTCCAGGTTCGATGCACGGTACTGGATGCTTGGGGTTGGTGCACTGGGACGACCCAGAGGGAGGGTAGGGGAGGGAGGAGGGAGGAGGGTTCAGGATGGGGAACACGGGTATACCTGTGGCTGATTCATTTCGATATTTGGCAAAACTAATACAATATTGTAAAGCTTAAAAATAAAATAAAATTTAAAAAGAAAGAATTTAATTAAATATAGAATAAAGGTTTAAAGGAACATTGAGAATCCTTTTTCAACAAATAGAGAATATCAACAAGATATTATAAATGGAACCAATAGATTTGGAGTTGAAAATATAATAAATGACAGTTAAATGTAGTCATACAATAAATATAGGATAGGGATGTGTTAGTAATCTTTATTGCTATAATCATTTCACTATATGTAGAATAAATCTTTGCGTTTATACCTTACATTTATATAATTTTATTTTCAAATTAAATTAAAAATAAATACAAAGATCAAACTTTTTAGATGCTAGAGAAAATATCTAGTTAAGACTGAAATAATAAAATACTATAGATTATACAATAAACATTTATCTCTTGCACTTCCAAAAGCTGAGAAGTCCAAGATCAAGTAGCTGGTCAATTTATATCTGAAAAGAGCATTCTTTTAGTCTTACAGATGACCAACTTGCTACATCCTCACATGGTGAAGAAAGAGAGCTCTTAATGTCTCTTCCTTTCTTTTTAAGGGCATTTCAGTTCAGTTCAGTTCAGTCGCTCAGTCATGTCCGACTCTTTGTGACCCCATGAACTGAAACACACCAGGCCTCCCGGTCTATTACCAACTCCCAGAGTTTACTCAAACTCATGTCCATTGAGTCGGTGATGCCATCCAACCATCTCATCCTCTGTTGTCCCCTTCTCCTCCCACCTTCAATCTTGCCCAGCATCAGGGTCTTTTCCAGTGAGTCAGCTCTTCGCATCTGGTGGCCAGAGTAATGGAGTTTCAGCTTCAATATCAGTCCTTCCAATGAACATTCAGGACTGATCTCCTTTAGGATGGACTGGTTGGATCTCCTTGCAGTCCAAGGGACTCGCAAGAGTCTTCTCCAACACCACAGTTCAAAAGCATCAATTCTTCAGCGCTCAGCTTTCTTTATAGTCTAACTCTCACATCCATACATGACTACTGGAGAAAGCATAGCCTTGACTACACGGACCTTTGTTGGCAAAGTAACGTCTCTGCTTTTTAATATGCTGTCTAAGTAAGGGCATTTAGTCCCCCCTTATGAACCCCCCACCTTCAGGATGAAATCTGACTCTAAGTGCCTGCCAATGCCGCAGCTCCAGATGCCATGGCACTGTGTCTTAGGACTTCAAATTATGAACTGGGAGGAGGACACACAAGAAATTCAATCTGCTGCAGAGGGAAACATAACAGAGAAACAATAGTAATTGTCCTAAATCAGTTTTCTTATTTGAAAAAAATTGAAGTGATTATTCAGCAGCTTGATAGCTTAAAAAAATAGACAAAATAAATATCAATATCAATATCAATCTAGATTTCTATAGCCAGATAGACTACTATTTGAATGTGAGGGCAAAATCAAACATTATCAGAGATACAAAAATCAAAAGTTAGTATAGTATCCACAGGTGCAGAAATTCAGTGAAAGTGCTTCAGCAGGAGGTAAGAGAGTAATTCATCAGATTGGGGCATTTGGAAGAGGAGTAGAGCATACTTTGTTCCTTCTTTTTCTTCACTCTTACCTCCAGCAAAGGTGTCTTTGATCTTCTATCCTGCTTTATTTATGTAGAAAAAGTAATGGGATAGGTACTGCCCACCCATCAAAGGAGAGACCACTAGTCCTAGGATAAATATTAGGTTAGATTTTCCCTAAGCAGACCCAGAGTCAAGGACTGTATTTCAGAAAATTCCCTGAGGGTCCAGTGGTTAGGACTCTGCACTTTCACTGCTGGGGTCCCAGGTTCAATCCCTGGTTGGGGAAACTAAGATACCACAAACTGACTGATGTGGCTAAAAAAAGGAGAGGGGGGATTTCATTTCAAATAGTTGTATTTTAGAGTTAACAGAAGAAAGCACTGAGTGAGTAGCAAGCAAGTGAACCAGGACCAGAAACTTGGCCAACACAGGCGTCATGAGCGAGTGTGTTACCTGTGTGGACAACTGTGTTACCTGTGTTACCTGTGGACAACTAGGGCTCGGTTACACCCGGGTCTCTTGAAGACAGTATAGACCTGTCGAGTGTGTTACCTGTGGACAACTAGGGCTCAGTTACACCCGGGTCTCTTGAAGACAGTATAGACCTGTCGAGTGTGTTACCTGTGGACAACTAGGGCTCGGTTACACCCGGGTCTCTTGAAGACAGTATAGACCTGTCGAGTGTGTTACCTGTGGACAACTAGGGCTCGGTTACACCCGGGTCTCTTGAAGACAGTATAGACCTGTCGAGTGTGTTACCTGTGGACAACTAGGGCTCAGTTACACCCGGGTCTCTTGAAGACAGTATAGACCTGTCGAGTGTGTTACCTGTGGACAACTAGGGCCTCGGTTACACCCGGGTCTCTTGAAGACAGTATAGACCTGTCGAGTGTGTTACCTGTGGACAAACTTAGGGCTCAGTTACACCCCTTGAGAGTACCTTCGGTTCCTGGAAAGGGCCGTTACACCGGTCCTTAAGTATAGACCTGTTCGAGTGGTGTTACCTGTGGCACAAACTAGGGCTCAGGTTTACACCCGGGGCTCTTGAAGACAGTAGAGACCTGTCGAGTGTGTTTACCTGTGGACAACTAGGGCTCCCCAGGTTTACACCCGGGGCTCTTGAAGGGACCAGTATGAGACCTGCTCGAGTCGTGTTACCTGTGGACAAACTAGGGCTGCAGTTTACCACCCGGGTCTCTTGAGACAGTATAGACCTGGTCGAGTGGTTACCTAGTGGACAAACTAGGGCTCAGTTACACCCGGGTCTCTTGAAGACAGTAGCCTGTCCGAGTGTGTTACCACCTGTGGACAAACTAGGGCTCGGTTACCAACCCGGGTCTCTTGAAGACAGGTATAGGACCTGTCGGGTGTGTTACCTGTGGAACAACTTAGGGCTCGGTTTACAACCCGGGTCTCTTGTAGACAACCTAAGGGCTTCAAGTTACACCGGGTCAACTCTGAACAGACAGTATAAGACCATGTCGAGGTGTGTTACCTTGTGGGACAACTAGGGCTCAGTTACACCCGGGTCTCTTGAAGACAGTATAGACCTGCCTCAGAGTTTTACTACCTGAAAGATGAAGAATCTGAGGGATTTATCACTCTGCTTCTACCTGCCAACGACTGATGCCTGCCACCAGAGAAATTATATGGCTCATACATAGACTGAACATATTCTAGCAGCAAAAATAAGCCCTCATTGTAAGAGCTGGTACTCTACACAGACAAAATGATTGCCATGGGTTTGTAGATAGGGTACCACTGGCCTATACAAGAGGGTAACTCCAGATCGAAAGAAGCCTATCTTCCTAGAGATCTAAACCAAAATTTTAAATTATCAGTATTAAAGTTGATTTAATTCCCATCTTTCTTCTCCCTGTGCCATATCTGTGTGTTCACTGCAAACCCATAAAAGAAATCAATTTATTGTTTGTCAGCCTCCTAACACTTGCAGTAGCCTGATCTTTGGCTAGAATATTTAAAAGAAGGAAAGGTGAAAAAGGAAAATGTTTTGTCCATAAAAACAAAATAAAATTTTAGTAGAGACTCTGATTCTAGGAAAGATTAAAGGCAGGAGGAGAAGGAGATGACAGAGGATGAGATGGTTGGATAGTATAACTGACTCAATAGACATGAGTTTGAGCAAGCTCCCGGAGTTGGTGATGGACAGGGAAGCCTGGTGTGCAGCAGTCCATGGGGTCACAAAGAGCTGGACACAACTGAGCGACTGAAGTGAACTGAACTGATAGTTCAAGTCTCAACAGTCACAGTAAATTAAATGGATTAAATCTGCTGTTCATGTACATAAATTACATCTTAATAAAATATGGGGGGGGATGACATGAGTTTCTGAAAAATGCATCTGTGTGCTCCTCGACATACCAAGCTATGTCCCTGTGGGCAGTTGAATTGTTTCTTCCCCAGATAAGTGAGGAAAGAAAAATTGACTGCTCTCATAGGACACCTGCTCCCCCAAGAGCAATGTACCTTTATAATTTTCTCCTGGCTCCCATTTATTAGTCTCTAAAATCTTATGATGACTCCACATGGCATTAGTTTTTAAAGGCTAGACTGAGCAGAGGCCATTTGTTCACTATTTATTTAGGTGAATGCTAATACATTTTAGTCAACACATTGGCCTTTCCTTAAGCTATTTATAGAGAGTCTTTAAAGATAGCAGGGGAAATGCCCTATGGTAAAAATTCTATTAATTCTTGTTTAAAGGAAGAGGTCTAAGGTCTTTTATAGACCAACTCTCATTTACTCTTTTTTTTTTAATTTAAATTTATTTATTTTAATTGGAGGCTGCTGCTGCTAAGTCGCTTCAGTCGTGTCCAACTCTATGCGACCCCATAGACGGCACCCCACCAGGCTCCCCCGTCCCTGGGATTCTCCAGGCAAGAACACTGGAGTGGGTTGCCATTTCCTTCTCCAATGCATGAAAGTGAAAAGTGAAAGTGAAGTCGCTCAGTCATGTCTGACTGTTAGTGACCCCATGGACTGCACCCTATCAGGCTTCTCCATCCATGGGATTTTCCAGGCAAAAGTACTGGAGTGGGGTGCCATTGCCTTCTCTGAATTGGAGGCTAATTACTTTATAATATTGTATTGTTTTGCCATACATCAACATGAATCTGCCACGGGTGTACACGTGCTCCCCATCCTGAACCCCCCTACCACCTCCCTCCCCGTACCATCCCTCTGGGTCATCCCAGTGCACCAGCCCCAAGCATCCTGTATCCTGCATCGAACCTGGACTGGTGATTCGTTTCTTATATGATATTCTACATGTTTCAATGCATTCATTTGCTCTTTATAGGTGAAATATTGCAAAGTATGTGGGAGTGACAATTTTATTATTTCTTTTTTAAATACCGTAAATAAAAAGGCTGATCTTGGCAGAAGATAAAGAACTCTTACAAATACTCAGAAAAACCCACTAGATGTGAGACTTGAACTCAAGCTTCCTAGCTCCATATTAATTATCTTTTCTTCATTTCTTTATGATTCAGGGACATTGGAACTTTTGAAGCAGATAGTGAGAGACAATCTCCCCAAATAATTTTGAGGATGACTTCTGACTTCAGATTCATATTTCAAGATTGCCTTTTCCTTTTCTCAAAGAACATGGTAAGCTCCTATATTCAATATTCATTTTTAGCGAAAAATGCAATTCATGCAGAAGCAGTCACACATTTTATGAGTTTCTGAGCTCATATCTGGCTCTTTGAATACTTTTCTGAAATCATCATATGGATCTAGTATTTAAATGTAAAAATATTTCAATCAGGAGGTAGTACAGTAATATTTAGGATATGTCAAGCTGCTTTCCTTCAGAGACTGAGCAAAAACCTAGATTAAATGATGCTCTGATTGAATGGGTCATAAACACATGTTGTTTTTCCATGCCATACCCTCCTCCAGGGGATCTTAGGAGCTTATATGGACATGGATATGAATATGTATGCACAAACTCTCCTTCTCCTGTCTAATCTCCTATCTCTCCATCCATCCATTCATCACCCAGTCATCCATCCACTATCCTCTATATTTCTATCTATCTGCCTGCCCACTTGTCTGATTTCTGTCTAGCTGATAGATAAACTAGCACATAAGCATTATGTCAGAGCTGTCACTAATCCCCATAAATGTGATTTGGGAATGGATTCATTCTACATATATGACTTTGGACAAGTTAATACTTCTTTTTGCATGTCTGTTGATTAATAGACACAACTAGGAATTTGGCCACATGATCTATGAAGACACCTCAGATTCAATAATCTCTAATTCTATAGATAATTTATCTATTGCATACTTTTTCATTCCCATTGTAGCAGTCTAAATAATGGCTCCCAAATATGCCCATATTCTAACACTAGAAAGTGTGTTTATGTTCTCTAATGTGGTGACAAGTATTATGTGCATGTGACTAAACTGTGAATTTTAAGAAGCCATTACTTTACTGGATTGTCCTTTTGGGCCCAATAAGAATTGACCTGTCATCATAAAACATAGCAAATGCTAAACAAAAAATTACAGCTTGTACTATGATTTGAGTGATGTGCTTATACACAAATACAATCAATTCAGACACATGAAGGAATGTGTGGAAGGACCAGGAAGAAAACAATAACAAGCAGTAGTTACCAGAAAATGCATGCCCTCGAAAGACTTAGTGTACAGATTAATTGACTTAAAGCATTTGTCTTGCTCTTGAACAATCCGCAAGGTTAAAGTCAATGCCACAGACATGAATTTTCAGCCCTCAGCATCTGCAATCCAGCTTAAAGTTGACAGTAATGACTCTAAGAATGAGTCTAAGAGAGGAGTCATTCAACACAAGCTAAAGTGGGTATCAAACTAAAAAAAGTACTTAAAAGAAGTCTTGCAGATCCCTGGGTTCCTGCATAGAGTAGTTGACAAAGCCAATAATATAAGACAGGAAGACAGACTGGGAAACAGTGTAAAAAAAGAAAAGAAAAGAAAAGAAAGAAAGAAAGGTCCAAGTGGACATAGTGTATGAAAAAAGTAGAAATCAAAAATAAAACTACAATACTTAAAAACCCATCCATGCCTTAAAGCCCTACATGTTGTCACCAACCTTTTCTAAATCAATAGGCTCCATCATTCTATCTTAATTATAAGATTATAGATAGCACTCATCAAGATTGCACTGAACACCCACATTATATGAATTGTTTGTCATGATTATTCCATTTAACTCTCACAAGAATTCTGAAGTAGATTCCAATATCACTTTCATTTTATTGATAGATAAAAAGAGCTTCAGGAAACTTAGTTTAGGACAAAGGTCTCCCAGGTAGTCAATGGTAGGGTTTATATGGGAATACATGTGCCTGTCTCCTCAGAACCCAATATCTTACCTTCTCTTTAGCCCTTATTTTGCAGGTTGTATTTGTTTCTAATGCTGCATGTATCTTACTGCATCTATGCACATATTTGTGACTTACTCTAGTGTGTCATCCCAAGCATAAAACTTGGTGGAATGGATACCATAATCAAATGTAAATTGAATGAGATTAAAACCAACTCAAATTCATTAATGTTGTTTACTTTGGAAACCATTCTGATGGCTCTAAAGCATTGCTGTCTCTTAATAGCCATGTAAACTTGAATCAATTACTCAATCTCTCTGTTGCCATGTTACTTATATATAAATAGTCATAACAACTATCAATTTAATAAGAATAATGAGAGTATTGGGGAAGGCAATGGCACCCCACTCCAGTACTCTTGCCTGGAAAAATCCCATGGATGGAGAAGCCTAGTAGGCTGCAGTCCATGGAGTCGCTAAGAGTTGGACATGACTGAACGACTTCACTTTCACTTTTCACTTTCATGCAATGAAAGTGACTTAGCAGCAATGAGAGTATTAAATAAATACACATGAGCACTATAAAAGCATAAGCTCGTGGGCTGCTAATTCACTTCAGTCGTGTCTGACTCTTTGCAACCCCATCAACTGTAGCCTGTAAGGCTCCCCGTCCATGGAATTCTCCAGGCAAGAATACTGGAGTGGGTTGCCATGCCCTTCTCCAGGGGATCTTCTGCCCCCAGAGATCCAAGCGGCATCTCTTACCTCTTCTGCATTGGCAGGCAGGTTCTTTACCAGTAGCTCCACCTCTTGGGAGACTCAAAAATCTGATTTAGAGATCAATGCATTCCAGGCATATAACCTTCCAAGCTCATTATCCCTTCCTGTAACTCAGATTATTCATACAGAAAATTTACATGTTGGAAAGGTGTCCGTGAAGAATCTTCTCTGTGAATCCTATTGTAATAAATAATGCTTGTGCGTTTCAATTTCTGTGCAGCTCTTCTTTCTGCATCACTCTCTCCCTAATTTTCATTACAAGAGCATCTTGTGATTCTCAAATCCATGAAGAATAGCACAGAGGTAACCGATTTCATCCTGCTCGGACTCACAGATGACCCACAGCTGCAGATTCCTCTCTTTATAATCTTCACCTTCATTTACCTCCTCACTCTCATTGGGAACCTGGGGATGACCACGTTGATCCTGCTGGACTCTCGTCTCCACACTCCTATGTATTTTTTCCTCTGTAACCTGTCTCTGGTGGACTTTTGTTACTCCTCCACTGTCACTCCAAAAGCAATGGCTGGGCTCCTAAAAGCAGACAAAGTCATCTCCTACCATGCATGTGCTGCTCAAATGTTCTTTTTTATAGTCTTTGCCACTGTGGAAAGTTATCTCTTGGCTTCAATGGCTTAGACCGCTACGCAGCAGTGTGCAAGCCCCTACATTACACCACCTCCATGACGAAAAATAGGTGTGCTTGTCTTGTCGTAGGCTCTTATGCGTGTGGTGTTCTGAATGCTTCTGTCAACACTGGAGACACGTTCAGTCTCTCTTTCTGTGTGTCCAACATGATCCATCACTTTTTCTGTGATGTCCCAGCAGTCATGACTCTCTCTTGCTCTGAGAAACGCATCAGTGAAATGATTCTTGTCCTTGTCTCAAGCTTCAATGTCTTGTTTGCGCTTTTTGTAATCTTGATTTCCTACCTGTTCATATTTATGACAATTTTGAAGGTGCACTCACAAGAGGGGTACCAGAAGGCTCTGTCTACCTGCACTTCTCACCTCACTACTGTTTCCATATTTTATGGGACTGTCATCATCATGTATGTACAGCCCAGCTCCAGCCACTCCATGGACACAGACAAAATCACATCCGTGTTCTATACAATGCTCATCCCCATGCTGAACCCCGTGGTCTACAGCCTGAGGAACAGAGAAGTCAAGGGTGCATTTAACAAAGCTGCTGAGAAGGTGAAAGTTTCTCTAGATTTTCTCTTCGTGTAGGTAGAGTCTACAAAAGCTATTTTACCCCTTTGAATCTGCTCCATGCAATGACTCAAATGACAATGGCCATTTGGGATGGTAGGATATAGATTTTGCCTCATATTTTTTCTCTCTTTAGTTGAGGAATAGTTCCAACCATTTAAAACGCAGACAAAATATAATAAAAGCTTTTAATGAAGTATGTGCTTTTGTTGGTGTATTTTATCTAGAGCTAAATAATTATAGCAGCTTAATAAACCAATGCTTCAGTCATTACTGAGTGATTTGGGGGGAAAAGGCACATTCATGTGAAATTTACCAAAGGTAAATAGCCCTATTAGAATAAGAGGATGCACATGATTCACTCATTTTTATCTTAATCTTATGGGCACTAACTCTTCACATTTTGTTTTGAAAATTTCACTGAAAATAATAATAATGCTATCCATTTTTGGGCAATAAATGTCTTGAAATTGTTAATGCCACCCTGTCATTTATGTTCTAGTCAGCTATCTCATATCTGTATCTGTATCTGTATATTGACATGTATCTGTATCTATGCCATCCCTGCCTTTGTATTCATATTAGGTTTCTCCCCTTCAGTTCAGTTCAGTTCAGTTCAGTCGCTCAGTCGTGTCCGACTCTTTACGACCCCATGAATAGCAGCACGCCAGACCTCCCTGTCCATCACCAACTCCCGAGTTCACTCAGACTCACGTCCATCGAGTTGGTGATGCCATCCAGCCATCTCATCTCTGTCGTCCCCTTCTCCTCTTGCCCCCAAGCCCTCCCAGCGTCAGAGTCTTTTCCAATGAGTCAACTCTTCGCATGAGGTGGCCAAAGTACTGGAGTTTCAGCCTCAGCATCATTCCTTCCAAAGAACACCCAGAGCTGATCTCCTTCAGAATGGACTGGTTGGATCTCCCCTTACTGTCTAATTTCATCTGCTTCCATCTCTTAGTTGATATGAAATGTAACATTAAATTTAATGACTTTAAAGTGTACGGATTAGTGGCCTTTAGTACATTCACAGTGTTGTACAACCATCACATCTGTCTGATTCCAACGTATTTTTCACTCACAAAGAAGACTTTGTACCCACTTGGCAGTAACTCCTCCTTCCTTTGCGTCCCTCAGACTTTAACCAATAATTGGCTTTCAGCTGATTTACTTACGGGGGAGCCTGGTGGGCTGCCATCTATGGGGTCACACAGAGTCGGACACGACTGAAGTGACTTAGCAGCAGCAGCAGCAGCAGTAGCAGTAGCAGCTGTATCATATCAATGAAATGATACAGTATGTGACTATTATGGATCAAATGATTGCACCCTTTTCTGAGATTTTTTTGATGTGGACAGTTTTTAACGTTTTTATTGAATTTGTTACAATATTGCTTCTGTTTTATGTTTTGATTTTCTGGCTGAGAGGCAGGAGGAATCCTAGCTCCCAGACCAGAGATCGAAATCACACCCCTTGCACTGGAAAGTGATATTGCAATCACTGGCCTGTCAGGGACATCCCAGTGGTTGTCCTCTTGAGTCTCCCTTGAGAAACAGCTAGAAATGGACATGAAATAACACCAAAATACAAATTTTAAAACCAGTTTAGTATCGAGTGCTGGCAAAGAAGTTACGCAATTGCAATGCACTGGTGGGAGAAAGTGCAAAATGTTAGTACAACCTTAGAAAACAGTTTGACAGTTTCCACTCAATTAAATGTATACTTATTGTCTACCCGGGCACTAGTGGTAAAAAATCCACCTGCCAATGCAGGAGACACAAGGTTTGATCCCTGCATCAGGAAGATCCTGTGAAGTAGGAAATGGCAATCCGCTCCAGTATTCTTGCCTGGAAAGTCCCATGGGCAGAGGATCCTGGTGGGCTACAGTCCATGGGGCCATAAAGAGTCAGACATGACTGACCAACTTAGCACATTATCTAACCAACAAATCTAACTCACATATATTTACCCCAATGAAAGTAACACCTATGCTCATACAAGTTTAGATGCTTTTCCTTTTTTAATCTCCAGACATTAGAACCAACCCAAATGCACTTAAATGAGAAAGGAATAACAATCTGCAGTTTCCATATAATGGAATACCATCTAGCAATAAGAAATATTTCTTAATTGATATACTGTGGGTTGAATTGTGTGCCTAAAATTTATATGTTGAAGACCTAATCCCCAGGACCTCAGGAATTGATCTTGTTGAAAATAGGGTGATTAGAGATATAATTAGTTAAGATAAGGTCATACCAAAGCAGAGTGTGCTCCTAGATCAATGTGACTGGTATGCTTACCAAAAGAGAAAATTTGGACACACACACACACATAGACTCATACACACAGAGAGAGAACACATGTGAAAATGAAGATGGAGATCAGGATGAGGCAGCAGAAGTCAAGGAACAGCAAAGATTGTCATCAAATACTACCCAGTCACTAAGAAAAACATAAAAGCATCTTTTCCCCTTCAGCCTTCAGAAGGAACAAGAGAACCAACTCTGCTGATACCTCAGTTTCAGATTTCTAGGCTCCAGAAATGTGACACAAGCAATTTCTGTTACTTGTGCCATCCAGTTTCTGGTACTTTTTTAATGGCATCTTTAGGGAATTCATGGGGCTTCCCTCATAGCTCACTTGGTAAAGAATCTCCCTGCAATGCAGGAGACTGGGGTTCAGTTCCTGGGTCAGGAAGATGCCCTGGAGAAAGAAATGGCAACCCACTCCAGTATTCTTGCCTGGTGAATCCCATGGACAGAAGAGCCTGGTGGGCTACAATCCATGAGGTCGCAAAGAGTCGGACACGACATAGCGACTAAAAGAGAGAGAGGAAATTCATATAGGTAACCATATGGATATGGATAAGTCTCAAATACACCATGCTAACTGAATAAAGCCACAGTCAAAGTCAACCTACACTAAGATCAGATCAGATCAGATCAGTCGCTCAGTCGTATCTGACTCTTTGCAACCCCATGAATCGCAGCATGCCAGGCCTCCCTGTCCATCACCAACACCCGGAGTTCACCCAGACTCACGTCCATCGAGTCAGTGATGCCATCCAGCCATCTCATCCTCTGTCGCCCCCTTCTCCTCTTGCCCCCAATCCCTCCCAGCATCAGAGTCTTTTCCAATGAATCAACTCTTCGCATGAGGTGACCAAAGTATTGGAGTTTCAGCTTTAGCATCATTCCTTCCAAAGAAATCCCAGGGCTCATCTCCTTCAGAATGGACTGGTTGGATCTCCTTGCAGTCCAAGGGACTCTCAAGAGTCTTCTCCAACACCACAGTTCAAAAGCGTCAATTCTTCGGCACTCAGCCTTCTTCACAGTCCAACTCTCACATCCATACACGATCACAGGAAAAACCATAGCCTTAACTAGATGGACCTTTGTTGGCAAAGTAATCTCTCTGCTTTTAAATATGCTATCTACGTTGGTCATAATTTTCCTTCCAAGGAGTAAGTGTCTTTTAATTTCATGGCTGCAGTCACCATCTGCAGTGATTTTGGAGCCCAAAAAATAAAGTCTGTCACTGTTTCCACTGTTTCCCCATCTATTTCCCATGAAGTGATGGGACCAGATGCCATGATCTTCGTTTTCTGAATGTTGAGCTTTAAGCCAACTTTTTCACTCTCCACTTTCACTTTCATCAAGAGGCTTTGTAGTTCCTCCTCACTTTCTGCCATAAGGGTGGTGTCATCTGCATATCTGAGGTGATTGATATTTCTACAGGCAATCTTGATTCCAGCTTGTGTTTCTTCCAGTCCAGTGTTTCTCATGATGTACTCCGCATATAAGTTAAAGAAGCAGGGTGACAATATACAGCCTTGACGAACTCCTTTTCCTATTTGGAACTAGTCTGTTGTTCCATGTCCAGTTCTAACTGTTGCTTCCTGACCTGCATACAAATTTCTCAAGAGGCAGGTCAGGTGGTCTGGTATTCCCATCTCTTTCAGAATTTTCCACAGTTTCTTCTGATCCACACAGTCAAAGGATTTGGCATAGTCAATAAAGCAGAAATAGATGCTTTTCTGGAACTCTCCTGATTTTTCCATGATCCAGCAGATGTTGGCAATTTGATCTCTGGTTCCTCTGCCTTTTCTAAAACCAGCTTGAACATTAGGAAGTTCACAGTTCACATATTGCCGAAGCCTGGCTTGGAGAATTTTGAGCATTACTTTACTAGCGTGTGAGATGAGTGCAATTGTGCGGTAGTTTGAGCATTCTTTGGCATTGCCTTTCTTTGGGATTGGAATGAAAACTGATCTTTTCCAGTCCTGTGGCCACTGCTGAGTTTTCCAAATTTGCTGGCATATTGAGTGCAGCACTTTCATGGCACCATCTTTCAGGATTTGGAATAGCTCAACTGGAATTCCATCACCTCCACTAACTTTGTTTGTAGTGATGCTTTCTAAGGCCCACTTGACTTCACATTCCAGTATGTCTGGCTCTAGGTCAGTGATCACACCATCGTGACTATCTGGGTCGTGAAGATCTTTTTTGTACAGTTCTTCTGTGTATTCTTGCTATCTCTTCTTAATATCTTCTGCTTCTGTTAGGTCCATACCATTTCTGTCCTTTATCGAGCCCATCTTTGCATGAAATGTTCCTTTGGTATCTCTGATTTTCTTGAAGAGATCCCTAGTCTTTCCCATTCTCTTGTTTTCCTCTATTTCTTTGCATTGATCGCTGAAGACGGCTTTCTTATCTCGTCTTGCTATTCTTTGGAATTCTGCATTCAGATGTTTATATCTTTCCTTTTCTCCTTTGCTTTTTGCTTCTCTTCTTTTCACAGCTATTTTTAAGGCCTCCCCAGACAGCCATTTTGCTTTTTTGCATTTCTTTTCCATGGGAATGGTCTTAATCCCTGTCTCCTGTACTATGTCACGAACCTCATTCCACAGTTCATCAGGCACTCTATCAGATCTAGGCCCTTAAATCTATTTCTCTCTTCCACTGTATAATCATAAGGGATTTGATTTAGGTCATACCTGAATGGTCTAGTGGTTTTCCTTACTTTCTTCCATTTAAGTCTGAATTTGGCAATAAGGAGTTCATGGTCTGAGCCACAGTCAGCTCCTGGTCTTGTTTTTTCTGACTATATAGAGCTTCTCCATCTTTGGCTGTAAAGAATATAATCAATCTGATTTCGGTGTTGACCATCTGGTGATGTCCATGTATAGAGTCTTCTCTTGTGTTGTTGGAAGAGGGTGTTTGTTATGACCAGTGCATTTTCTTGGCAAAACTCTATTAGTCTTTGCCTTGCTTCATTCCATATTCCAAGGCCAAATTTGCCTGTTACTCCAGGTGTTTCTTGACTTCCTACTTTTGCATTCTAGTCTCCTATAATGAAAAGGACATATTTTGTGGGTGTTAGTTCTAAAAGGTCTTGTAGGTCTTCATAGAACCATTCAACTTCAGCTTCTTCAGAGTTACTGGTTGGGGCATAGACTTGGATTACTGTGATATTGAATGGTTTGCCTTGGAAATGAACAGAGATCATTCTGTCATTTTTGAGATTGCACCCAAGTACTGCATTTCGGACTCTTTTGTTGACCATGATGGCTACTCCATTTCTTCTGAGGGATTCCTGCCCGCAGTAGTAGATATAATGGTCATCTGAGTTAAATTCACCCATTCCAGTCCATTTCAGTTCGCTGATTCCTAGAATGTCGACATTCACTCTTGCCATCTCTTGTTTGACCACTTCCAATTTGCCTTGATTCGTGGACCTGACATTCCAGGTTCCTATGCAATATTGCTCTTTACAGCATCGGACCTTCCTTCTATCACCAGTCACATCCACAGCTGGGTATTCTTTTTGCTTTGGCTCCATCCCTTCATTCTTTCTGGAGTTATTTAAACAGAGCCTGCACTAAGGCTCTGTTTAAATGACATGACATTCTTGCAGAGGCAAAACAATATGGAGAGAAAATAGAGGTCACCACAGACATGGGGCAGAAACAGTAGAGTACAAAGACAGTCCAAGGATTTGTTTAGATAATGGGCCTCTTCTATATCATGGTTATGTCAGTGGGTGTGTGATCTTAAAAATCTGACCAAGCTAAGAATCTGTGCACATTGCTGTTTATGAATTATAATTTAATCTCAAAGTAGGAGGAAAATAAACAGCAAGTAATACGAAAGCATGTGTGCACCTTCAACCTATCCAGCTAGATCCCCACAGGCAATGTTTCTGCTAGTTTTCTGCTAGGAAAGACGGATGAGAGCTGTAGATATCCTCTTTCGGGGAGAGGGGAGGCAATCCCCAAAGAGCTCCATGTCTCTGTAACTTTCTCCTGATTCCTAGGAATTAGCCTCTAAAACCCCAACATGACTCAATGTGATATCATTTTAGAGGGACTAGACTGTGTGCTGAGACCCTCTGGTCATGACTCATTTGTTTGAGTGTTAGTTGGTAGTATACACAGCGCTTTTTCTCCTACCCCTAAATCCTGACCTTAACATTTGCTATGCGTCTCCAATCATGGCCAGGAAAACATTTCAAAATGAAAATATACTGATAGACTTTTAAATGATCACTCCTCAGTGACATGCTTTATAGAGCTTCCCAAGTTTGCTATTTACAGACACTAATCCTTGAATGATGTGAGAGAGGTCTTTGTATTCTGTTTTACAGGTAATAAGATAAGAGACTCCTCCAAGGGTACTCAAGGAGTGCCTGGCAGATTTAGGTTCCTGGCTCCAAGTCATGTTTTCCCCTCCTGCTTACTTGGCTTAGAGCCTTGGAAATTTTTGACCATTAACCAATAGAGAACATGTCTAAGAGTATGTATGCATTATTCCACAGCTGAATTTCTGATTTCAGACTCACTGTTCAAAATTGGTGGTCCCTTCTTTTCCAACAAGGTAAGTTTCTATATTCCATATACACTTTTAGTAACAAGGATAATTCATGCAAAAGCAATGGGACAGCTATACCTACTATGAGTTATTTAAGAACAGAAATAGATTTTTCTGGATATTTTCCAAAGCAGTGACATAAGAAAATTTGAAAATATATTTCTGAAACATTATCATGCTGCTCTCCTCAAAGAGATTAGTGGGGGAAAAGTGGATAGGTAATGCTCTGATCAGTTCAGTTCAGTCACTCAGTCGTGTCCGACTCTTTGCGACCCCATGGACCACAGCACGCCAGGCCCCCCTGTCCATCACCAAGTCCTGGAGTTTACTCAAACTCTGTTCACTGAGTCAGTGATGCCATCCAACCATCTCATCCTCTGCCATCCCCTTCTCCTCCCACCTTCAATCTTTACCAGCATCAGGGTCTTTTCCAAGGAGTCAGTTCTTCACATCAGGAGGCCAAAATATTGGAGCTTCAGCTTCAGCATCAGTCCTTCCAATGAATATTCAGGACTGATTTCCTTTAGGATGGACTGGTTGGATCTCCTTGCAGTCCAAAGGACTCTCAAGAGTCTTCTCCAACACCACAGTTCAAAAACATCAATTCTTCAGCACTCAGCTCTCTTTATGGTCCAATTCTCATATCCATACATGACTACTGGAAAAGCCATAGCTTTGACTAGATGGACATTTGTTGGAAAAGTAATGTCTCTCCTTTTTAATGTGCTGTCTATGTTGGTCATAGCTTTTTTCCAAGGAACAAGTGTCTTAATTTCATGGCTGCAGTCACCATTTGCAGTGATTTTGGAGCCCAAGAAAATAAAGTCTCTGTTTCCACTGTTTCCCCATCTATTGCCCATGAAGTGATGGGACCAGATGCCATGATCTTCATTTTCTGAATGTTGAGCTTTAAGCCAACTTTTTCACTCTCCTCTTTCACTTTCATCAAGAGGCTCTTTAGTTCTTCTTCACTTTCTGCCATAAGGGTGGTGTCATCTGCATATCTCAGGTTATTGATATTTCTCCAAACAATCTTGATTCCAGCTTGTGCTTCATCCAGCCTGGCATTTCACATGAATACTCTGCATATTAGTTAAATAAGCAGGGTGACAATATACAGCCTTGACATACTCCTTTTCCTACTTGGAACCAGTCTGTTGTTCCTTGTCCAGTTCTAACTGTTGCTTCTTGATTTGCATACAGATTTCTCAAGAGGCAGGTCAGGTGGTCTGGTATTCCCATCTCTTAAATAATTTTCCACAGTTTGTGGTGATCCACAGTCAAAGGCTTTGGCATAGTCAATAAAGCAGAAGTAAATGTTTTTCTGGAACTCTCTTGCTTTTTCAATGATCCAATGGATATTGGCAATTTGATCTGTGGTTCCTCTGCTTTTTCTAAAACCAGCTTGAACATCTGGAATTTCTCAGTTCATATACTGTTGAAGCCTGGCTTGGAGAATTTAGAGCATTACTTTGCTAGCATGTGAGATGAGTGCAAATGTGTGGTAGTTTGAGCATTCTTTGGCATTGTCTTTCTTTGTGACTGGAATGAAGAGACTAAAGAACTCATCTATAGTTGAGTCTTGCTTTTCACCAGCCATGTTTCTCAAACAAACATGTGCTGTGTGCTTAGTCACTCAGTTGTGTCTGACCGTTTGCTACCCCATGGACTGTAGCCGTCCAGGCTTCTCTGTCTGTGGAATTTTCCAGGCAGGAATACTGGTGTGGGTTGCCATGCCCTCCTCCAGGGGATCGTCCCAACCCAGGGATCAAACCCAGGTCTCCCAAATTGCAGGCAGATTTTTTACTGACTGAGCCACCAGGGAAGCCCCAAGCAAACATGGAGGCAATCATTTCACTTTAATTCTAATATTAAACCTAAGATAATCAGACTCTGCTCAATATCTGGCATTTTACTCACAGTTTTTTTTATACATTTTATCTTGTTTAATTATTGAGTTCTGTCTCATTAGTATTTTCATATTGTAGATGAAGAATCTGTGGGTCAGGCTCAGTGATTTCCAGGTAGTGAATGGTAGGGCTGTGGAGCTGCAAAGTGAATTAAGTTCAATTCAGTTTATAGCATCCTTGGAAAACAGTACAGAAGTGAATGAGTTCATCCTGCCGGAACTAAACAACGCCCCAGAGCTGCAGGGCCCCCTCTTTATAACATTCACTCTCATTTATCTCATCAGTGTGGTTGGAAACCTGGGAACGACCCAGTTGATTCTCTTGGATTGTCGTCTCCACACTCCCATGTACTTTTCCCTCAGTAACCTGTCTCTGGCGGGCTTCGGCTACTCTGCAGCTGTCAATCACAAAGTCATAGCTGGATTCCTTGTGGGAGACAAGGTCATCTCCTGCAACGTGTGTGCTGCTCAGATGTTCTTTCTTTCAGCCTTTGCCACTGTGGAAAATGCACTCTTGGCTTCCATGGCCTACAACCGCTTCACAGCAGTGTGTAGACCCCTACATTACACCACCATAATGGCGACAAGCTGGTGTGCATGCCTTGCCATAGGCTCCTGCGTTTATGGTTTCCCGAATGCCTCCATCCGTGTCAGGGACACATTCAGTCTCTCTTTCTGTACGTCCAAACTAATCCATCACTTTTTCTGTGATGCTCCAGCAGTCATGACTCTCTCCTGTTCTGATAGACATATTAGTGAACTGCTTCTTATTGTTGTGGCAAGTTTCAATATCCTTTTTTGCCCTCCTAGTTATCTTGATTTCCTACCTGTTCATATGTGTCACCATCCTGAAGATGCACTCGGCTTAGGGATACCTGAAGGCTTTATCCACCTGCCCGTCTCACCTCACCACAGCCTCCATCTTCACAGGACCGTTATCTTCATATACTCCCAGCCCAGCTCCAGTCGTTCCATCCACGCAGAAAAAATGGCGTCCGTGTTCAGAAGTCATCCCCGTGCTGAATCCTGTAGTCTACAGCCTAAGAAATAAAGTCAAGAGTGCTTTCAAGAAAGCTATTGAGAAGGCAAAATTGTCTCTAAGTTTCATCTCTTAAAGATATAGAGTTGACAATAACCTACATCTTTTCTGTCAGAGCATCTCCATGCATTAAATCATATTTTACTGCTCACACTGCATTAAAATTACTGAGATAACCTTTCTTCCCAAAACCTGTCTCTTAGAAAAAAGAAAATAATATGTCCAGATAAGTAATATCTGAATGAGGATGGCCAAAGGAGACTATGAATTTTTTTAGATCTCATTTGTCATAAATTTTATTAATTATCCTTGATATATTCTTATGTTCATATTTTCTTTACCATATTCTCTGCAAGTGTTTTTATAAGACAGGGCTAAAACTCATCAATAGGAGCACATGAAAGGGTCTTGTGTGTGCACTTACAGGGGTGAGAAATTTTTTAAAGGAGTCAAATGGACTATGGCTAGTTTTTAATTAAAAAGTTAAAAATAACTATGCTATCAGAATATAATTTAACATTTTTCATTTCTCTAGCTTAAAAAGCTAGAGAAATTCTAAAATGAAGAAAAACATGAGACATGGATTTTTTTTTTTTTAATAAAGGTATACATTTTGGCTCTTTTTTGTTGTCTCATGTTTTTTTCTTAACTGAAGTAGAGTTGATTTACAATATCATACTTTATTAACTTCAGGTGTACAGCACAGTGATTAGCATTTTTCCAGAGCTATGCTAGTACAGCACTGTAAAGGAGTTCATATTTCTGCCTTCAGTAAGTCATTTGGTTGAAAAAGTATGGTCACATGATAATTTTCAAAAGCAAGAAAACCAGAGAGCACACACTAAATATAACTTGATACTGAAGTCTCTGATATAACCCATTTTGTTTCAGCCTTCCCTCTTATTTGTCTGACCAACTCTTTTTTATGTATTTGTTAACTCTAATACCAGGTAAAGCCATTCCAGCATTGTCAGCTGGTACCCCTGAGCAACAATTTTAACACTGCAATTCAGGCTTGTTGTAGAGTTCCTTTTACTTTTAGACTATGGGGTTGACAATTTCCAGTCAGTATATATTTTTTGACATTAGTTAAATCAGCTTTTTTGCTCCTCCCCTTTCAGTGACTTAGATTCTTTTGTAATAGTCTTCATTCTATCCTGGGGTTGTCCAACTTCCAAATTGATTCCATTTGTTTGTCTGTAAACGTTAATAAGGTCACTTCTTCATGACAAGCAGTTCTATGGGCCTTGATGAATGCATACATTCATGTATCTGCCACCTCGAAAACATACAGAATAATTTCATCACTCAAAAAATTCCCATAGTGTCCCTTTTATAGACAATAGCTCCCTGTTCCCCTAGCCCCTGATTACCACTGAATTATTTTCCATCTCTACAGTTTTTCCTTTTTCAAAATGTCATATGAATAGAATCCAATGATGTGTACTGTTTTCATCTCTTTTTCTTATCAAAAGTGAAAGTGAAAGTCGCTCAGTCGTGTCCGACTCTTTCTGACCCCATGGACTATACAGTCCATGGAATTCTCTAGAACCAAATACTGGAGTGGGTAGCCTTTCCCTTCTCCAGAGGGTCTTCCCAACCCAGGGATCAAACCTAGGTCTCCCGCATTGCAGGCAAATTCTTTACCAGCTTAGCCACAAAAAATACACTTTAAATTCATTTATGTTTTGTAGAAAACAATAGCTCATCTCTTTTTTATTATTTGATAGTATTCCATTTATATCTATTAATACCACAGTTTGTTTAGCCATTCACCTTTAGGAGTATATCTGTTTGCTTCTAGTTTGAGTGAATCTTGGTAAAACTGCGATAAACATCGACAAACAGGATTTTGTGAAACATATGTTTTCAGTTCGCTATGGGAAATACTTAAGAGAGCAAACACTGGATCACACGAGAAATCCATACATGATGTTATACGAAATCTCCAAACTGTCATCAGAGGTGATTGTACCTTTTTGCATTACCACAACAAATCAATGACTGAGATTCAAATCTTTACTAGTATTTAACACTATAAGGATTTTTTGCCATTTTAACAAATGCAGAGTAATTTATCTTTGTGCTTTCAATATTTATTTTCTTAATGAAAAATTCTATGGAGCACAATTGTGTGTACTTCTCCTCTGTATATCTTCTCTTGTAAAGGTTCAGATCCTTTGTGCATTTTTAATTGAGTTGATTTTTTTTTTTTTTGCCTTTAAAGGACACTGTATATATTCTATAAAACAAATCCTTTATACAGTGACAACAAGATAAGAGAGTATCTTTATCCTCCCAAGTAAAACAACAATTAGATGAATAACTGCAGACAGAAATAGCTCTGGGAGGGCTCAGGAGTCCAATTAAGAATCTGCAGTAACACAGTGGAGGAAAAAAATAGAGAATAACTACAGAGAAAAGGTCATGGGGGAAACTGGCGAGATGAAGCGTCTGGCTGGGAACAAAGGGAGTGTTGATGTCAGGGTCAGGCACAGGCTGAGGGCCACTGGGCTGCAGTGCCCCCTGTGAGGACCCCACACAACCTCTGCCACTGAGGGTCTCAGCAGTGATGCTACCACTCCCCACAGCTTTTGCAATGGGGGAGCCTGGTGAACCCCACAGTGTTCATTAATGTAGATTCCACTGAAGACTCCTACCACTTAAGCCACTGAGGTAACCAGCAGCCCCTGCAGCTGCAGACTCTGGAGAGGAAGACGCTGACCCCACCCCCAGACCCCTCACCCAGGGAAAGAGCCATGGCTGGACTTCTCTGGGCCCTGGGCTCACTCCCCACTCCAACCCTCCATTTGCCGTGGACCTTGGAGCCAACCTTACTTGGAACACTGGTTCTGGGGCAATTCTCCTTGTGTCTGCACTCAAGATTCTGGCTGCATAGCTGCTCTGCACACACCCACATTCAGTCACCAGGACCACTGTCAGTGCTGACTAACCTGTACCCAGGACTTCAGGACTGTGAGCTCTGCACACCCCTGCACCCTAGACCCCAAGTGCACAGTCACTTAGGGAGTGCCCACATCAAAGACGCCTAGAAACCTCACTGCAACGGGAGGGCACAACCCTGAGCGAGTAGACCTCAAGTGATCTCATGCAAAGAAATCAGTGGTAACTATGTGAGGTGATGGATATGCTAATTATCTTATTATGGTAATAATTTCACAATTTTACACATACATAAACATTACATAGTACCCCTAAAATATACTGAATTTTTATCTTTCATCCTCAATAAAGCTAGAAAAAATGTAAAGAACCATTTATATGTAAATTGAAAATATGATATGCAAAGACATGATTTGCAAATATTTTCTCCTAGCCTATGCTTTCTTTTATAGAACAAAAATTCTAATTTTGATAAGTAAAATTTGTCACTTTGTTCTTTCCTAGACCATCCTTTAGACGATAAAGAATCCCCCTGCCATGCAGGAGACTTGGGTTCGATCTCTTGGTTGGAAAGATCCCCTGGAGGAAGCCATGGCAACCCACTCCAGTGTTCTTGCCTGGAGAATCCCCATGGACAGAGCAGCCTGGGGCCCATGGGGTAGCAAAGAGTGGACACAACTGAGCGACTAAGCACACAGCACAGCACCAACAAATTCAATGCCAAATTCAGACATTTCTGGTTTTCTTCTATATTTTCATTTAAAAGTTTTATAATTTTATGTTCCACATTTCAGTGGTATCCATCTTGAATTAATTATTGTTTTAGGTAGAAGGTATACTTTGAGGTTCACTTGCTTTTGTATATAGACATCGTGTTGCTGCATGAAAAAGAATATCACTTTTCCATTTAATTGCTGTGGCAAAAACTGGTTTGCTATATTGTATGTTTCTATTGATGAAATTTCTATTCTGTTCAAATGATTTATGTGTCTATTCTTTCACCAATATACACTTTCTTGATTAGTGTAACTTTAGAGTAAGTCATGAAATCAGTTAAGGAGCATATTTTAACTTTGTTCTTCTTTTTAAGAATTACTTTAAGTATTCTGGTAGCTCTACCTCTTCATATGAATCTTTTAACTTGAAAGATTGTTTCCAAAATTCTTGCTTGAATTTTTGTTGAGATCAGATTGACTCTGTAGATAAATATGAAGAAGCTGATGTATTAAAGTCGTCCAATCCATGAAAAAATATATCTATACATATATACACACATACTTGTCTTCTTACTATACAGTTATAATATTTCTTATCAGATACATGATTTGCAAATATATTCTCGCATCCATGGGTTATATACTCACTTTAGTGATGGTATAATTTTAGACACAAATGTTTTTACTGTCGATAAAGTCCGATTTACTTTTTCTTTTATTACCTAAGTTTCTGCTGTTGTATGTAAGAACCAACTACCAAACTCAAAGCCATTGTATCAGTTATCTAGGGCTGCTGTACAAAGTACCACAAACTCTATAGTTTAAAACAACAGAAATTTCAACTATCACACAGGTCTACATGTCTGAAATCAATATGTCAGGAAGACTACATTCTTTATGAAACCAGTAGGGAAACGTGTCCTTGTTCTTCTTAGTCTCTAGTGGTTTTATGGCAAACTGTGGAGATCCTTGGCTTGAAGCTGCCTAACTACATGGCCTGAGCTTGGGCACTGATGAAGTGGGGGCACTGGCCAAGCCACAGCCGCTCCAGGGTGTGAGGCGTGGGCACTGGTGCTCTAGATATGGGTGCTTGCCAAGCAGTCACAGAGCTAGTGTCTGGAGAAAGACCAGGCAGGGAGCAAATACTGCTCTGGGGTCCAGTGCATGTGTATTCCTCCTGCAACGTTGGCTCCAGTGTCCTGCATGTGGGCACTTATGGAGTGGCTGTACAATTATGATAAACATAAAGTGGAAATAAATTAAAGACCTGAATAAGTTGAAAGGCATCTGATGTTCATGGGAAGGAAAACAATGTTATTAAGATGCTAATACTACCCAAAGTGATCTCAGTTCAGTTCAGTTCAGCCACTCAGTCGAGTTCAACTATTTGTGACCCCATGGACTGCAGCACACCAGGCTTCCCTGTCCATCATCAATTCCTACAGCCTGCTCAAACTCATGTCCATCAAGTCAGTAATGCCATTCAAACATCTCATCCTCTGTCATCCCCTTCTCTTCTTGCCAGCATCTTTCCCAGCATCAGGGTCTTTTCCAATCAGTCAGCTCTTCACATCATGTGGCCAAAGTATTGGAGCTTCAGCTTCAGCATCAGTCCTTCCCATGAATATTAAGGACTGATTTCCTTTAGGATGGACTGGTTGGATCTCCTTACAGCCCAAGGAACTCTTAAGAGTCTTCTCCAACACCACAGTTCAAAAGCATCAATTCTTTAGCACTCAGCTTTTATGGTCCAACTCTCATATCCATATAGGACTACTGGAAAAGCCATAGCTTTGACTAGAGGGACCTTTGTTGGCAATGTCTCTGCTTTTTAATATGCTGTCTAGGTTGATCATAGCTTTTCCTCCGAGGAGCTAGCATCTTTTAATTTCATGGCTGCAGTCACCATCAGCAGTGGTTTTGGAGCCCAAGAAAATAAAGTCTGTCACCGTTTCCATTGTTTCCCCATCTATTTGCCAAGAAGTGATGGGACCAGATGCCATGATCTTTGTTGTCTGAATGCTGAGCTTTAAGCCAACTTTTTCACTCTCTTCTTTCACTTTCATCAAGAGACTCTTTAGCTCCTCTTTGCTTTCTGCCATAACAGTGGTGTCATCTGCATATCTGAGGTTATTGATATTTCTTTCAGCAGTCTTGATTCCAGTTTGTGCTTCATCCAATCCAGCATTTCACCTGATGTACTGTGCATATAAGTTAAACAAGCAGGGTAACAATACACAGCCTTGACATCCTCCTTTCCCAGTTTGGAACCAGTCCGTTGTTCCATATCTGGTTTTCACTGTTGCTTCTTGACCTGCATACAGATTTCTCAGGAGGCAGGTAAGGTGGTCTGGTATCCCCATCTCTTTCAGAATTTTCCATAGTTTGTTGTGATCCACACACTCAAAGGCTTTGGCATAGTCAACAAAACAAAAGTAGATGTTTTTATGGAACTCTCTTGCTTTTTTAATGATCCACTAGATGTTGCCAATTTGATCTCTGGTTCTTCTGCCTTTTCTAAATCCATCTTGAACATCTGGAAGTTCTCAGTTAACATACTGTTGAAGCCTTCTTGGAGAATTTTGAGCATTACTTTGCTAGCATGTGAGATGAGTGCAATTGTGCTGTAGTTTAAACATTTTTGGCATTGCTTTTCTTTGGGATTGGAATGAAAACTGGCCTTTTCCAGTCCTGTGGCCACTCCTGAGTTTCCCAAATTTGCTGGCATATTGAGTGCAGCACTTTAACAGTATTATCTTTTAGAACATGAAATAGTTCAACTGGAATTCCATCACCTCCACTAACTTTGTTTGAGAGGACCAGTATAATTTCTTTCAAAATCCCAGTAGCTTTTTTTTTTTTTTTTGCAAAAGCTGAAATGCCAATCCTAAAATTCATATGGAATTGCAAAACAATCCAGAAATGTCAAAGCAATAGTTGTGGAAGAATAGCTCTAATACCTTGCTGGTAAGAATGAAAAATGATGTAGCTGCTGTTGAAAACCATTTGGTGAGTCTCAGGAAGTCAAACACAGAGTCACCATATAACCCAGCAATTTCACTTCTGAAAATATACCCAAGAGAACTGAAGATGTATGTTCAGCAAAAACTTATATATGAATATTCATAGAAACATTATTAACAGTTGCCCAAAGGTTAAAAGACCCCAAATAGTCATCAGATAATGAACCCACTGTGGTGGTATATCTATACAATGGAATATTATTCAACTATAAAATGAAATGAAGAATAAGAAATGTTACCACATGGAAGATCTTCAAAAGCACTATGCTAGGTGAAAGAAAATGACATAAAATGACAGAAATCACATGTGCCCACTTTATAAAATATCTAGGCCAGGAATACAAATAAAAACAAAGTTTTGATTACTCAGTGACAGGGGATTTAGGAATAGGAAGAATGGGACTTACTAACATATATGGGGTTTATTTTTGTGGCGATGGAAATATTCAGGAATAAGATTCTTGTGATGATTGCATAACATTGTAAATACAAAAAAATTGATTGTACACTTTAAAATGGCGAATTCTATGTTATTCATAGAAGAGTGAAAACGCAAGTTTAAAACTCAACAGTCAGAAAACTAAGATCATGGCATCCAGTCTCATCACTTAATGGCAAATAGATGGGGTGAAAAATGGAAACAGTGATAGATTTCATTTTTTTGGACTCCAAAATCACTGCAGATGGTGACTGCAGCCATGAAATGAAAAAATGCTTGCCCCCTGGAAGAAAAGCTATGACAAACCAAGATAGCATCTTAAAAAGCAGAGACATCACTTTGCTGACAAAGATGCATATAATCAAAGCTATGGTTTTTCCAGTAGTCAGGTACATAAGTGAGACTTGGACCATAAAGAAGGCTGAGTGCCGAAGAATTGATGTTTTTGAATTGTGGTGCTAGAGAAGACTCCTGAGTCCCTTGGACAGCAAGGACATCAAACCAGTCAATCCTAAAGGAAATGAGTCCTGAATATTCATTGGAAGGACTGATGTTGAAGCTGAAGCTCCAATACTCTGGTCACCTGATGCGAAGAGCTGACTCATTTGAAAAGACCCTGATGCTGGGAAAGATTGAGGGCAGGAGAAGAGGGGGACAACAGAGGATGAGATGGTTGGATGGCATCACTGACTCAATGGATAAGATTTTGAGCAAACTCCGGGAGATCGTGAAGGACAGGGCAGCCTGGCGTGCTGCAGTTCATGGGCAGGACCTAGCTACTGAACACCAACATCTAATGTAATCTTTAGCACTCTCATATGCGTTCTGCTAAATCACGTGTTGTGTCCAGTTCTTTGTGGACTGTAGCCCACCAGGCTCCTCTGCCTGATTCTCCAGGCAGGAATACTGGAGTGGGTTGCCATGCCCTCCTCCAGGGGATCTTCCCGACCCAGGGATTGAACCGGCATCTCTTATGTCTCCTGCATTGGTAGATCGGTTCTTTATCACTTGCGCCACCTGGGAAGCCCCTACTCTCATATGAGGGATATTCAATATTATTGCTCCTCTTTTTATAGGTGATATATTGATTTTTGGAGAGACTGAAGAACTTGGCCAAGGTCTCCCTGCAACAGATAACAGAACTAGGATTGGAAGGGAGACCATACTACCACAGAGCCCAAATTTATAAAAACTGTACCTGAAAGCACTGATAAAACAGAGGTAATTCTGCCTGGGTGTTTAGGGACAGAGAGGACTATGCAGAGGAAAGAATGAATCCTTCTTCTTAGTTCTAAAAAATAAGAATAAAGGTTTCCCAAAATATGCCCAGTCCGGCCCTGTAGTGGTAAAACAAATGGGTATTTTGTTTAAAAGAATTGAGGAGAAGACAGATTTCCAGGCTTTTATGAAAGAGATAGAGAAAGCTTGCATAAGGTTCTGACACCACATAGGCCAGAGATTTTAAGGAAGTTTTAACCTGCATTGCCTAACTTGTCTGTGAGGCTTCCCTGATGGCTCAGCAGTAAATAATCTTTCTGCCATGCAGGAGCCGCAGAAGACTCTGGTTTGAAACCTGGGTGGAGCAGATCCCCTGGAGAAGGCGTGGCCAATGCACTCCAGTATTCCTACCTGGAGAATCCCAAGGGCAGAGGAGCCCAGTGGACTACAGCCCACGGGATCACAAAGAGTCGGACATGTCGGAAGTGATTTAGCATACACGCACGCAACTGGGCTGGGGTGCTGCTGACTTGCTGGCTAGTTGCTCCTCCTTCTAAGTTTCCATCCTCCCTTGCCTTCATAAACACCCTCAGCTAAAATGCATACAAACATTATCCTCTGCATCTCCCAGTCAGGTTCAGGTTAGGAGGACCAATCTGGGACCCGGAGCCTCATGAGATATCCACTCACTTGATACTAAATGTTTCCCCTGAGATTGATTGTGTGACAAGGTCATTTTCTCTGCCTTGATATTTGCAAGAGCACAAACCCAAGTTATGTTCCACCATACAGAGCTCCGAGGGTGGGGAGGGAGCTTCTCCAGCATGAAGCCTTCCTGGATGGGGACTTCTAGTCAATAGCCTGAGCAAGAAGGTTGTCCTTACTGTCTGCCTTGTACCTTCATCTGTTGAGCCTAGGACAAAAGTAAGTATCAAGAAATCACACCATCACAGCTGATTAGAACGGGAAGGACCTCTAGAAGTTTCAACTGTTTTAATTCTTGCAAATGAGGATGGGAAAGGCCCAGAGAGTTTAAAGTTAGAGCTAGGCATCACCTCACTCCCAGTTCACCACTCTTTCCACTCTGCTGTGCCAGCCTCCAGCATCCATATTTCCATGCTCATTATAATCAGCTGTCTTATATAAATGGTAGAGTGATGGTTAGACTCAAAAAGGGAGATTGCGTCCCCTAATTTTTTTGTTTGTTTGTTTGTTTGTTTAGAATGTACTACAGGACTAGGTAGAAACATCTTAGCTCCCTTTCTGAATATCAGGGCTTGGAGGAAACTTTCAACATCTGTTTGTGATCTCAAATATAAAGCCATTTTCCTTAGAAACATCAAAGTTTAGACATTCATTATTATTGACTGAATACCCTGCAGTAACCAAGAAAAGGTGTGATAGACTACAGAAAGCAACTTGTCTCAAACTGTCTGATTTTAAAATGTTAGTACCTTTAGGGTTTCTAAAGAGTTTTTATATCTATTGTCACATCAGAGCAGGATAACAGCTTACAAGAGAGATAAAGAATGTTTTTCATCTTGTGAAATAAGGAGATCTGGCCGTGGCAGGCCTACACCCAGCTGGTTGTTGATAGAACTAGGATGAGAATCGGTCTTGTGTTTGTGCTTCAATCCTATCCACACTCCCACACCTCTGAATTTCTGGATCAAAAGGAGATATTTTGTGTCCGTTTGTACCTGTAAGTAGTATAAATAATGTATTTGGTCAATACAAATGTATTTGGACATTCTTATCACATTCAGTTCAGTTCAGTCGCTCAGTCATGTCCGACTCTTTGCGACCCCATGAATCGCAGCATGCCAGGCCTCCCTGTCCATCACCAACTCCTGGAATTCACCCAAACTCATGTGCATCGAGTTGGTGATGCCATCCAGCCATCTCATCCTCCGTCGTCCCCTTCTCCTCCTGCCCCCAATCCCTCCCAGCATCAGGGTCTTTTCCAATGAGTCAACTCTTCGCATGAGGTGGCCAAAGTATTGGAGTTTCAGCCTTAGCATCAGTCCTTCCAATGAATACCCATTAGTGAAATACAAAAATTAACTTTATTTTTTTTTCAAAAATAGATTTAATCAGATTTACATGTTTATGCATTTGGGGCAAATCTGGCAACTCTAGCAAGCACAGACATAAGAACTGATGAATAATCCTCAGGAGAAAGTAATTCATGGTGTGTAGGGTATTCTGGCATACTCCGTTACTTCACTGATCATTTCACTAGATTTATACACACTTTTATTATATCACTTATCACATTGGGGAGGTAATTTGTGGATCTGGTTGTCTCTACCTCCTTTAAAAGTCAGGAGTCGTGTTCTTCATCTCGTGACCCTTGCTCCTGGCACAGAGCTGGTTTATGTGCAAAGCCAACTGGGAAGAGAAGGAGACAGAGAGAGAATTGGCACTGAACACAGTCCACACACTGGCATTGCATTAGCAGGGCTCCATATGCCACTCAACCTCAACTTCTCAGATCGCTAAAATAAGTACTTTGGGTATTACAAGAATCGAGTATTCCACAGACAATCAGACTGAGATTCACAGAGTGTAAGCAAATTTCCCGTAGCCACATCCTATCCAAGTAACTAATTACTGGCTGCTGCTGCTGCTAAGTCGCTTCAGTCGTGTCCGACTCTGTGTGACCCCATAGACGGCTGCCCACCAGGCTCCCCCATCCCTGGGATCCTCCAGGCAAGAACACTGGAGTGGGTTGCCATTTCCTTCTCCAATGCATGAAAGTGAAAAGTGAAAGTGAAGTTGCTCAGTCGTGTCCGACTCTTCGAGATCCCATGGACTGCAGCCCACCAGGCTCCTCCATCCATGGGATTTTCCAGGCAAGAGTTCTGGAGTGGGGTGCCATCGCCTTATCCATAATTAGTGGCACTTATTGTCAAAAGTAAACATTTTTTGGAGTTGTGACTGTGCTTGCTCTTTTGTTGAAACACAGTTGATTTTCAGGGTTGTGTTAGTTTAAGGTGCACAGCAAAGTGATTAAGTTTTTCATATAATACAGGCGTATATTCTTTTTCAGATTCTTTCACATTATAAGTTATTATAAGATATGGAATATATTTCCCTGTGCTATACAATAGGTCCCTGATGTTTATCTGTTTTATATATAGAAGTATGTATCTGTTAATCCCTAGCTCTTAATTTATCACCCCTTTCCCTTCTGGTAACCATAAGTTCATCTTCTATGTCTGTGAGTCTGTTCCTGTTTTGTAAACAAGTTCGTTTCTGTCATTTTTTATGAGATTCCACATATAATGATATCATATCATATTTATCTTTCTCTGTCTGACTTACTTCACTTAGTAATGATAATCTCTAATCTCTAATCCCACCCATGTTGCTGCAAATGGTATGATTTCATTCTTGTTTATGGCTGAGTAATATTCTACTGTATATATGTGCTACATGCTCTTTAATCACTGATCAGTCCATGGACGTTGGGGCCATTTCACGTAGTGCTGCTGTGAACACTGAGGTGCATGTATCCTTTCAAATTAGTGGATTTTCTTCCTTTGGCTATATACCCAGGAGTGGGATTGCTGGCTCATATGGTAACTCTATTTTTAGTTTTTTAAGGAACCTCCATAGTGGCCCACCAACTTACAGCCCCACCAACACTGAAGGAGGGATTCCCGGAAAAAATATATTCTTGTTATATTTGATCTAAATAGTCACTTTAGACTCTGCTAAACAGTTGTATTATATCTATAATCTGATACATTTTTTCTCTTTTAGGTCTCAATCCTAGTTTCATGTCTACCAATTACTTTTGTACATCACTCTCAATTGAGATTTGATTTAGTAATACTTATATACTTATAACTGTCTATTTATACAGTGGTGTTTGCCAGTTCCTACCTTTATCCATGATGTTTCTTCTGCCTGGTATAGTAGTAGTAGCAGTAATGGTAGTAGTGACATCTTAAACTTTTTGAGTACTTGCTACGCAATTAACATTGTTTTCAATGTTCTACATGATCTAAGTTATCCTACTCATCTACCTTAAAAGTTGAAAACTGAATTTCCCACTTGGAAGATGAAGAAACTGAAATATAGGAAGATTAATGAACTTGACCTACTGTTTCAAGAAGCATGCTTAATATTGCAGATTTTAGATCATGCTGCCTGGATTCCAATCCCAGTTCTACCATCAAATATGCTACTTGAGCAAGTAATTTACCTCTTTAAATTTTGGTTCCATTTGAAGCAAAATGGGGGTGATAATAGTACCTGCCTAACAGAATTGCTCTGGAGAAGGCAAGGGCACCCCACTCCAGTACTCTTGCTTGGAAAACCCCATGGATGGAGGAGCCTGGAAGACTGCGGTCCATGGGGTCGCTGAGGGTCGGACACAACTGAGCGACTTCACTTTCACTTTTCACTTTTCACTTTCATGCATTGGAGAAGGAAATGGCAACCCACTCCAGTGTTCTTGCCTGGAGAATCCCAGGGACGGGGAAGCCTGTTGGACTGCCGACTATGGGGTCACACAGAGTTGGACACTACTGAATCGACTTAGCAGCAGCAGCAGCAGCAGCAACAGAATTGCTAACTGAAGTAAATGAGTTAATACACGTGACCAGCTTAGAACAGTTTCCTGACCCAAAGTAAATGTTATGTGTTTGCTGTTATAATAACTAATATATTGTTACTATTATTTCTTTAGTTTCCAAGCCACAACTGAGGAGTCCTGATCTCCAGAAATCCTTCCTGAGTTCTTGTGTTGGGCAAACCAAACGTGCTTTCTAATTCCAAAGGCCACGGGTGTCCCTCCACTTCAGAAATACATTATGACTAATGTATCTTTTGGATGCAGGTCTCTCCCACTAAGGAATCCTTAAAGACAAGGGCTACATCACATCCTCCCCTGAATATTTCATAATAGTTAATCCAGGAGGAATGAATGGGACCTAATATGCCAGAGTCAGAAGTGTCTCTTGGGTCAAGACAGTCTCTCATACTGTAACTACAGAAGCTACAATAAGCTATCTGCTGAGTTACCACTGGAGGTGAGAGCAACCAGATATACTACGTGCTATGGCAGGAGGTCTGTGGTCTGGCTGATGGTACAGAGTCTCTAGGTGAGGACAAAACTAATCCTTCCATCTCCCCTATTCTCTTCACCCACAAATAAGGCAAAGGTGTAGGTGACAGTGGAAGACAGACACTGAGGGCCACTCAGCTGAGGGCCCCGTGAATTAGAGAGAAAAAGAAGGTTGGAATCACTGTAGATCGCCAGTGAAGTGAACGAGGATCCCTCAGAGATGGAGGAGGCAATTGAGGAGGGCTTGTCAGCGTTACACACCAATGACTGACAAAAGGTTTCCTGTATCTTACTTTCTGTTGATTTAAGCCTTTGATGTATACCTTAGACAAGTGTGCTTGTAAGAGATGAAATAAGAAGAGTCCTACATGGTTTAATATAAGAGATATAACATACAGCAAGCAAGCAAGCTGAAATGTGACCCAGAGTCATCATATGGTCCGCTCTTGGCAGCCACAGTCAGTAAGGGCATTCTAGTGTTTTCCATACCACTTCTAGATGAACAACCTTAGTCAACCCAGCACTACCCATCTGGCTCAGCTTCTCACTCACGAGCTCCTTCCCTCCATAAGAAGCTGACAACATGACTAAAGACTCCATTTACAGTGTACTTCCCATGAAGACGATCGGATAGCATCATCTTGTACTTGCTCAGCTTGTCATAGGTGCTGCTCATGTTGACTCCCCAATTGATGGAGAACCTTTCAGAGGTGACTGAATTCCTTCTCGTGGGGTTAACAGATGCTCTAGAGATGCAGGTCCCTCTGTTTACAATCTTCGCTCTCATCTACCTCACTACTCTGGTTGGGAACCTTGGGATGATCGTGTTGATTCTGTTGGACTCTCGACTTCACACGCCCATGTACTTTTTCCTCGGTAACCTCTCCCTAGTGGACTGTGTGTATGCCTCCTCTGTTACTCCTAAAGTAATGGCGGGGATTCTCACAGGAGACAAGATTATATCCTACGATGCATGTGCTACCCAGATGTTCTTCTTTGCAGCCTTTGCCACTGTTGAAAGTTTCCTCCTGGCCTCAATGGCCTTTGACCACCAGGCGGCCATGTGCAAACCCCTGCATTACACCACCACCGTGACGAGAGCTGTGTGCGCCTTGCTGGCCACCAGCTCCTATGTTTGTGGACTCTTACAATCTTCCGTTCATGTTGCCCTCACTTTCCACCTCTCCTTCTGCCATTCCAACGTGGTTAATCACTTTTTCTGTGACATTCCCCCACTGCTGGCTCTCTCTTGCTCTGATATCTACACAAACGAGATTGTGCTCTTCACACTGGCAGCGTTCAACACCTTGTTCGCTCTTTTGGTTATCTTGGGCTCGTACCTCTTCATCTTTACTGCTATCCTGAGGATGCGCTCATCTGAAGGACGCCAGAAGGCCTTCTCCACCTGTGCTTCCCACCTCACCACTGTCTCCATCTTCTATGGGGCAATCATCTTCATGTACTTACAGCCCAGCTCCAGCCACTCCATGGGCACAGACAAAATGGCGTCCGTGTTCTATGCCATGGTCATCCCCATGCTGAATCCACTGGTCTACAGCCTGAGGAACAAGGAGGTCAAGAGTGCCTTTAAAAGGGTGGTTGGAAAAGCAGTCTTCTCTAGGCTTAGCTTACTAATTAGAAATCGCATGCAAACCATGTGAATCTTCTATTGGACTTCTGTGGCCAAGAATGCTGTTTGAAGGTTAATTCTTTCTTGTCTTTTATTTCTTTGAGTAGTTCCTTCCCAGACAAAACTGATTGTATTCACTCTTCACGACTGTAACTGGGTAGAAGAAATTCCGGATGTCCCTTTCCAGAAATATAACATTGCTTCTATCTTAAGATAAAGATTATAATCCTTGATACCATAGGATCCCACATTACATCAGTTTGTTGGTTTAAGGTGCTTTGCAGGTAAATCTCATAGGTGTTTGACACTAGAGTCCCATTTTCATTTTCTAGAATTAAGAGAACCCGAAGAATCTTCCACACAGCACAGGGCCATGTTTCTTAGACATTTATACTCCTAAGAGTTACCTTGAAAGACTGATGAAGAAATAGAATTTAGGGATCTAATCCAGATAATATAACTTAGCATACTTCTGGTAGAGCTCAGAAATCTTTAGAATTATGCCCCATTATCCACATATACATGGATCCTGAGCTTAGTGAGAATGCCAGTTGTAAATCTGGATAATGAGGGATAGTATACAAGCTAGATCTATTTTATTCTTGAATCTCAGAGAGAAAAACATGCTTCAAAAGGCTGAAATATATCCATACCTATTCCTTACCTGAGTTCTAATAGATAAAATTCATATAAGAGTCTGGCTAGGGAGAACTACCTGCATTATTAACAAGCTTCCCCTGTATTTCAGATGCGGTCGGGGTGCAGATTACACTTTGAAAACTGTTTCCCTGGAACAGTGGTTCAAAAGCATCATTACCAAGCCAGCAGCATCAGCATGACCTGGAATTTTTTAGAAATGCCAATTACAGGAACCCTCATCCCAGACCCACAGAATTGAAACTCCAGGAGTACAACCCAGCTATCTGTGTTTTTTAACAAGCCCTCCTGGTGATTCTGAAGCAGACTCAGGTTTGAAAACCAATGCATTCAAGCAACCAAGAAACATTTAGCCTACGGCTGCAGTCCATGGGGTCGCTAAGAGTCAGACACAACTGAGCGACTTCACCTTCACTTTTCACTTTCATGCATTGGAGAAGGAAATGACAACCCACTCCAGTGTTCTTGCCTGGAGAATCCCAGGGACGGGGGAGCCTGGTGGGCTGCCGTCTATGGGGTCGCACAGAGTCGGACACGACTGACGCAACTTAGCAGCAGCAGCAGCAGTGGTTCTCAAACTCAGCTGCACATTACAATCACCTGGGGGAGATTTTTAAAATATTACTGGCCAGATCCCACTTCCAGAGAGTATGATATAATACTGATTCAGGAAATTTTGAAATTCAGGAAAATTTGATCTGGGATAAGACCTGCACACCAGGAGATTGTAAGATGCAGTCACTTCCCTGGAGCCTGATATATAGAAAAGATTAGGACCAAAAAAGAGGTACTATTCATTTAGAATCTAGTACCTTTCCAAGTATTGCATATGCTATCTCATTAAGGTCTCACACTAACTCTGAGAGAGTCAACCAGGTAGAGAGGAGGAATGGAGTCTCAGATATGGGTGTGTGGGTAATGCGTTCTCAGTTGCTCAGTCATGTCTGACTCTGCAATGCCATGGACTGTAGCCCACCAGGCTTCTCTGTCCATTGGATTCTCCAGGCAAGAATACTGGAGTAGGTTGCCATTTCCTCCTCCAAAGGATCTTCCTGACTCAGAGATTGAACTGGCATCTCTGGCATCTCCTGCATTGGAGGCAGATTCTTCACCACTGAGCCACCTGGAGGATGTGGGTAGATGGTGGCAAAGTGAGAATTTTAAGTCTGCGGAATCCTGAAGCAAATCCTTTCCAGCTTGGTTCAGCTAACAGTTGTTTGACACCAGGGCAGACTGTAGGACACATAAAGTATATTAAGACAAAAACATCTTTTTATCAAAGAACACTAGTCTTCTCGGTATAACAAAACTATCATTTTTTATTGAAGTATAGTTGATTTGCAATGCTGTGACAATTTCTTCTGTACAGCAAAGTGATTTAGATAGCATAATTATCTTTATAACTAAGACATTAGAAGGACTGAAAGAGAGAAAGTCAGAATATTATTAATTTAGCATCTTTCTTGAATCTGTTTAAATCTCCTTCCTTGTGGATATTCTGAAGACTGCCCGAATCCCCATCACTTGATCACAGGTCTAAGTAGGAGCACATTAAACAACACGGTTTTTGAGGTCATCAGAGGTATATAAAGGGGACTGAAACTCTTGTGCTCTGTCCACGTGTTGCTATGTTCTTGCAGTGAAGCCCTTGTTAACTGAGAAGACTTGCCGTCCCTGTTTTCTAGACGTTTTGAACTGCAAAATTCGAAGCTTCACTTGGATAAAAAGTTAAGCTAGAAACGTGCACAATCCAGTGGACATCCACGTTTAGGAGGACTGCAGACCACAGGCCTCGTAATATGATGTGCTCACCTGCGCCAATTCCCAAATGTACCCTTGCCTCACTGAGAAGACGTAGGAAAGAGCAGTAAAAGACAAATGCACGCCCAGAATGCCCCCACGCCCTGACCTTTGCAGTCTTAACGCGTCGGGGTGTGGCATTAGTCACACTGGTGCAGCACACACAGCCGACAGGTTCAGACAGTGGTCTAACCACGCTGGACCTTCGGTGTTGGGCAACAATGGAACACTCTAACAGTTCATCCATCTCCAGTCAAATATGCCACGTAACCTTTTAAATATGAGTAATGAACATATATTAATACAATTGAAAGTTTCTGTCTGGATTATTTCTGAGAATAGATGTTGCTGTAGACTGAATATCTGTGTGTCACCAAAATTCCTATGTTAAATCCTAATGCCCAGAGTAGTAGGAGGTGGGGTCTTTGAGGGGAGGCAGATCCAGTGTCTGGGGGAGCCTCCATGAGTGGGCTTAGTGTTCCCCTGAAAGAGACCCAGAGAGCTCTTTTGTCCCTTGCACCACGTGGGGATACAGCAAAGAGACGGCAGTCTATAAACCAGCGCCTTGATGCTGGACTTCCTAGCCTCCAGAACTGTGAGAAATACATCTTTATTGTTAATAAGCCACCCGGTCTGTGGTATTCTGAAGCATGGACACACCAAGACGGAAGGCTTAGCAGCAGAACGAGATCAAACCTGCCCCAAACTATGATGATTTTGATTCTAATAAGACATTGAACTCGGGATAATCAATGAGGGGAAAGAATTTTAGGCAGACTGCAGAGGAATTAAATAATTTCCTTATTCTTCATTCACAGGAGGTCAATCAAGCTAAAATGGAATTTATTCTAGTTAAAAAATTCTCTCTGAAACTGGCATCTAATGGGAATTTTACAGTCCTGAGACTGGGATGAGCTCATAAATCAGCCCTCTTATTCTCTACCAGCCTGGGGTTCTCATGGGTAATCAAATGTTCGTTCAATGAAAAAAATAATAAATGGATGGATGAGGATATGTGTGCCTGTATGATAGCATTAGTTAGTAAACAAGCAAGTGAGTGAACTGAGGTTGAATAAATGAGTCAGCACCAAGCTGGGTACCTAATGGCCAATTACAGGATTCCAGATCTGCTCTTTCTGTGCCCAAAATGAGGACATGTTTCAGATCATCCCATAGAGTTGTCTCTTCCATCATCCCATAGAAGTACAAACCATGCTCCTTTTCACTAACTAAACCCAGTTGGAGTTGGGATATGGTTTAATCACTTTGGTGACAAAGATTCATATAGTCAAAGCTATGGTCTCCAGTAGTCATGTATGGATGTGAGAGTTGGACCATAATGAGCACTGAAGAACTGATACTTTTGCACTGTGGTGTTGGAAAAGACTCTTGAGAATCCCTTGGCCAGAAAGGAGATCAAATCAGTCCATCCTAAAGGAGATCAGTCCTGAATATTCATTGGAAGGACTGATGTTGAAGGTGAAGCTCTAATACTTTGGCCGCCTGATGCGAAGAGCCGACTCACTGGAAAAGACCCTGATGCTGGGGAAGACTGAGGGCAGGAGGAGAAGGAGGTGGCAGTGGGTGAGATGGTTGGATGGCATCACCGACTGGATGGACATGAATTTTAGCAAATTCCATGAGACAGTGGGCTTCCCTCAGAGCTCGGTTGGTAAAGAATCCACCTGGAATGCAGGAGATAGTGAGGACAGAGCAGTCTGGTGTGCTGGAGTTAGTGGGGTCACAGTCAAACACAGCTTAGCAACTGAGCAACAGCAATGGTCTAATGGGATAGTACATTTTATATACTTAGCATGGTACTCGGTGTATTACAAAGAAGAAGGATTAAATATTTTTTATTTTATCTTTAGCAAAAATAGAAGAGAGAGAATCAGAACTATATCTCTCTGCCTTTCTCCAATTTCAGGACCACCTAATTTTATTTGTTCTCTCTTTCATGTTCTTGGATTTTATGAACCAAATCTATGTTCTTATACTATCTCCATCTGAGGACATCTTCCTGAGCCCCAGGACCTATGGGCAAACATAACAAAGACCAATTTCTCGGTCTGACTTTTTTTAACCCAAACAGTCAAGATATGTTTAATATTGTGAGCTTAGCCACAGAATTGTATAATTCTTCTCTCTCTTTTGTGTCCAGGAAATGCACTGAGAATGGAAGAAGTTAGTGCCTTCTCATCAGCAGTACTAGCATTCAAATGTTTTAAAATAATGATGAGATTAGTGATATTCTTGTGTCACATGTACTCAAAACATATGCACACTATCAAGGCTCTTTGTGAGTTACTTCACAAACTTAGCTCTCTCCAATGTCCTAGTGAGAGAGAGTCAGATGTGCCCTGCAATAGTGTATATGCATTTTATCAGCAGCTTTCCCATGAGAGTACTATATAAGATCATGTAATCTGCAGATACAACTTTATTCCTTTCCGATATGAATTGCTTTTTATTTCTTTTGCTTTCCTAATTGTTCTGTCTAGGACTCCCATTACTATGTAAAACTGTAGTGGTGAGAATAAGCATCCTTGTCTTGTTCCTGATCTTAAAGGAAAACATTTCCACCACTGAATATGAAGATAGCATAGGCTTGTCATACAAATGGCCAACAGGTACATGAAAAGACGTGCAACACCACTAACCATCAGGGAAATGCAATCAAAAGCACAATACGATATTAACTGGCAGTACTCAAAGTGGCTAGCATCAAAAGGTAAGACAACAAGTGCTGGCAGAGATGTGGGGATAGCAGAACACTTGGACACTGCTGGGATCCTCGCAGTCCTTGGAAGAGAAGTTATGACCAACCTAGACAGCATATTCAAAAGCAGAGACATTACTTTGCCAACAAAGATCCATCTAGTTAAAGCTATGGTTTTCCAGTGGTCATGTATGGATGTGAAAGTTGGACCATAAAGAAAGCTGAGTGCTGAAGAATTGATGCTTTTGAACTGTGGTGTTGGAGAAGACTCTTGAGAGTCCCTTGGACTGCAAGGAGATCCAACCAGTCCATCCTAAAGGAGATCAGCCCTGAATATTCATTGCAAGGACTGATGTTGAAGCTGAAACTCCAATACTTTGGCCACCTGATGCGAAGAGCTGACTCATTTGAAAAGACCCTGATGCTGGGAAAGATTGAGGGCAGGAGGAGAAGGGGGCAACAGAAGATGAGATGGTTGGATGGCATCAGTGACTCAATGGACATGAGTTTGAGTAGGCTCCAGAAATTGATGATGGACAGGGAGGCCTGGCACGCTGCAGTCCATGGTGTCGCAGAGTCGGACACAACTGAACTGAACTGAACTGACTGTACAGTGTTGGTGGGAATGTAAAATTGATGCAACTATTATCGAGAACAGGATGGAGGTTTCCTCAAAAAAATTAAAATTAGAACTGCCATGTGATCCAGCAATCTCATCTCTGGGTATAAATCCAAAGGAAATGAAGTCAGTATATTGACAAGATGTCTGCACTCCAATGTTTATTGTTGCATTAGTCTCAACAGCCAAAAATGGGAATGATCAAAGTGTCTGTTGATGTACACACAATAGTTTATTATTCAGTCTTTTAAAAAAGAAGGAAATCCTTTCATCTGTGACAACATAGATAATCCAGGAGGATATTATGCTAAGTAAAATAACCCATACAAAGACAAATATCATATGATCACACTTGTATGGGAAGCATTTTTTAAAAATAGAAACTCCAGATAACAGTGTTGATTACCAGAGACTGAGATGTGGGAGGAAAGAAACAATTTTTTAAAAGAAGAAAGAATGTAGAATTGGGGTTGCTAATAGGTAGGGGGAGGGGACCAGGGAAAGCTTATTGTTTAATGGATACACAGTTTTGGTTTTGCAAAACAGAAAGAGTTCTGAAGATGGGTGGTGGTAAGGTTACACAATATGCATGTACTTAATTAACACTGCAGAGCCCAACACTTCGAATGGTGAGATAGTATTATGGTATGTGTACTTCTACCACAATATAAATGAATAAAGTGAGTTTACCCTTATAAATAATAAAATATGTACATTTTTTCAAATTAATTATATCTCAATTTAATTTTTAATTATGTGCATTTTTTAAAAGAAGGAAAAAAATACTCTAAGATCAAAGGGTGGAAGCCAGGAGACCAACTATGAAAAAAGATGCAGAAATTCAAGCAATAGATGATGATGCATTGGAGCAGACCTGCAGAGATGATGCAGGAGAAGCAGTCACATTTTGAATCATTGGGAGTCTGGAGCTAAAACCTGGAGCAGGTTGGATGTGCAGGTGGAAAAGAAAGAAATGACTCTTACAAAAAATTGTCGTTTCCCTCACAAAGGTAGAATTGGAAGAGGAGCAGGTTAGTGAGAAAAATCAGGGGCTAACTTAGATACCGGAGAAGGCAATGGCACCCCACTCCAGTACTCTTGCCTGGAAAATCCCATGGATGGAGGAGCCTGGTAGGCTGCAGTCCATGGGGTTGCTAAGAGTCAGCACGACTGAGTGACTTCACTTTCACTTTTCACTTTCATGCATTGGAGAAGGAAATGGCAACCCACTCCAGTGTTCTTGCCTGGAGAATCCCAGGGATGGGGAGCCTGGTGGGCTGCTATCTATGGGGTTGAACAGAGTCGGACACGACTGAAGCGACTTAGCAGCAGCAGCAGCAGCAGCAACTTAGATACGCCAAGTTAAAGTTTGACGTAGAGAAGAGACAACATATGCACTTTCCAAAGTTCACGAGGCAGGTTTGAGACAAAGCCACAATTCTGTGAATTGTTAGCACGTACTAGCGTTCACATCAACACTGTCTTGCTTTTCATCCTACCTGAAGGGTGCTGGCTCCTTCTCACTCTGCTTGCTTCACCCTCAATATCTTCCTGAACCTTAATGTCGGTGGGGCCCACGGCTTAATGTTTGGACCTCTTTCCTCTGCTCTGTCACCTAGATTTCAGCCAGGTTCATGACTCACAATGTATCCAGAGGCCTTACAGTGAATGTCTGACTCGTAAATACTACACATTCTGCGCAATCTTTATATGAATCGCTGACGACAGACAGGTTCCACAGTACCAAACAAGACAATTTGAACCTTATAATAGTCAATTTGAACATAACTAATTGTTTTTAAAGGACATAATTAATTTTTAAGAACATAACTAAGTTGTTTTTAAAGTATTATGGATATTGTAATATATCTGCTACTGCTGCTAAGTCGCTTCAGTCGTGTCCGACTCTGTGCGACCCCATAGACGGCAGCCACCAGGCTCCCCCGTCCCTGGGATTCTCCAGGCAAGAACACTGGAGTGGGTTGCCATTTCCTTCTCCAATGCAAGAAAGGAAAAGTGAAAGTGAAGTCGCTCGGTCGTGTCCGACTCTGTGCGACCCCAAGGACTGCAGCCTACCAGGCTCCTCCGTCCATGGGATTTTCCAGGCAAGAGTACTGGAGTGGGGTGCCATTGCCTTCTTCCCATCCATACCTAAATATTACCTATAGGCCATCACCTATAGGCCACTTTCCATTTCTAGGGACTTGCATACATCTGGAGCCTGCGTATTCCTATTTTACTTCATCATTAAAGACAGGATACATAGGGTCAGAAAGCATTCCAAGAGAGCTCTCTTAATCATCTATGGCAGAAACTCTTAGCATTTCAGAAAAAAAAAAAAAAAGTTTGTTTGTATGAATATTTTGATGGCTGATAGAATGAAGTGAATTTCAAAAAGGTAAGGAAGGGAACACGTTCAGAAACTTTTAAAGACTAATTAGCTATCCTTTTTCCTAATTGATCTTAATTTACTGTGTATAATAATTTAGACCAAGGGCAGACAAACTAGATGTACAGATCACATTTAGTCTTTTTTTTTTTTTTTGGTATGGCCCTTGAGCTAAGCATGTGTATTATCCTTAAAGAGAAAAGAATGTAAAAAAGAAATGAAGGAGATGAGAGAGACAGAGATCAAAATAGAGAGTGAGAGGAAGGAAGTGAGGAGTGAACAGAGGGAGGAAGAAACGAATTTTAAAAGAATTTAAAAAAGAAAAGCCTACTGTGACTTGCGGTGCCTAGACTATCTGCATCTGGCCCTTTACGTAAAAGTCTGCCAATCTACTTTAGAGAGTGAAGATAATTTGCGAGTGCACTCAAGAAGAGCCGAAGCAGTCGAATTACATGATGGATTGGATACATATCCATACTTCCCAGATGCGGAAAACAAGGCTTACATTGTGACTTGTCCAACCCCATATAACCGCAAGTAGTGAAACCAAGGTTCAGACTCAGGTCTGTCTTTTCTGGACCCAAAATGCATAGACTTGAATCTTGATTCCACTGTGGGCTAGCTGTTTAATCTCAGACCAGTTAATCTGTCTTTTCTGTGTAGGTCTGTCTTGAATAAGTTGCAAAGCAATTGGTAAAGAATAAGAAATGGAATTAAAGAACCAGAGAGTCTGAGCAGGATCTGTCTTCTAAGAACCAATCTTGTTGGACTGAGGTCTTATTTTGCGTTTAACTCTGTCATCTTCTGGGCTTCCCAGGTGGCACCACTGGTAAAGAACCCGCCTGCCAATGCAGGAGACACAAGAGACGCAGGCTCAATCCCTGGGTGGGGAAGAGTCCCCTGCAGGAGGGCATGGCAACCCACTCCAGTATTCTTGCCTGGAGAATCCCAAGGACAAAGGAGCCTGGTGGGCTACAGTCCATAGGGGTTGCACAGAATCAGACATGAGTGAGCATGCATGCAAGTGGTCTAATTCCTTTCTGATTTCGCTTCCTAAGAATGAAAATTTGGGGCGGTCTGAAATGAATTTCAGTATACGGTAACTTAGGGAGTTCATGGCTAAATGAGTACTACTCCATTATTCCATACCGTGGTTATTTGAAACATACCTGAGTAAACATTTACTGAATGCTTATAGGGACTGGCACTATATTAAGTGCCTTTCATTTATTTTTTACTTTATCGTCACAGAAACCCTATAGGGCAAGCACACTTGTGATCACATCCATTTATAACATAAATGAGGAGATCGAGTTGTAGAGATTTTATCTGTGTCCAGTACTACTTTGAACCCAAGAAGTCTAACAGCAGAAAGCAGTCTCTTCACCCCTCTGCTATGCTGCCTTGCCTTTATCATGTTTTGAAGACTCATATGTTCATGGGTATTTTCTGTTTTATTGAAATATCTCCCTATCCTGCACTTATTTTTGAGTTGATATAATTTAAAATATTACATATTTCTGACATATGATAATAATATACTACAATTTAGTATTTAATGTAAGCCTCACTCTTGTTCTTTCTTTGGACGTCTATTTATTTTCACTTGGTTATTCTTCCAAATAAATTTTAAAATCACATTATGAAGCACATGTACATGCCCACACACAAAAATACACACGAATACATTCTACTTCTCTTGGGATTTTATCAGATTCACTCCAACTGTATACATTACTTTGAAGATAGATATTTTAATGTATAGAGTTTTCCCATCCCCCCCCCCAATAAAAGCTTTAGTGGTTGATTTTTCTTTAATTTTTGGGGAAAATATTTTTCATACAATTGGAAAAATACATTTTACTTATATTAATATTAAGTGCTATTAAGGATATGAGAAAAAAAAGCTATGGTTTTTCCAGTAGTCATGATGGATGTGAGAGTTGGACTATAAAGAAAGCTGAGCACTGAAGAATGGATGCCTTTGAACTGTGGTGTTGGAGAAGACTCTTGAGAGTCCCTTGGACTGCAAGGAGATCCAACCAGTCCATCCTAAAGGAAATCAGTCCTGGATGTTCTTTGGAAGGACTGATGCTGAAGCTGAAACTCCAGTACTTTGGCCACCTCATGCGAAGAGTTGACTCATTGGAAAAGACCCTGATGCTGGGGAAGATTGAAGGCAGGAGGAGAAGGGCATGACAGAGGATGAGAGGGTTGCATGGCATCACCGACTCAATGCACATGAGTTTGGGTGGACTCTGGGAGTTGGTGATGGACAGGGAGGCCTGGCATGCTGTGGTTCATGGAGTCACAAAAGAGTCAGACACAACTGAGTGACTGAACTGAACTGAACTGAACTGAAGAATATGAAAAGAACGAACTTTCCTCCAATTATAGACATCTAAATAATAACATGATTTTTACTGAATCAGTCTTTATACAGTTTGAGGAAATTAATATACTTTTGCCTGTCTCTCTTTTCTTTTACCCATTTTTTGCATTTTTTATCACTTGAAATTTTAGATCTAGATTGCTATTAAAATTGTTTTCATAATGAATTTTTTATAGAATACTAAATACAATTATTTAGATACAAGTGTGTTTTACTGTCTTAATTCTCTTGACTTACATTTTTTTAAATTCCCCACAATTAATTTTTAATTATTTACCAAACTAGATTTTTTTGAGTTACTGAGTTACTGTTTCCAACATAGATGTAAACAATATAAATCCACAGCATTTGCAAATCTGAGAAAAAAATTTTTTGATCTTATATCCAAGAATAATGAAGGCTTCCTGGAAGAGTCAGTGGTAAAGAATCTGCCTGCCAATGCAGGATACGCACGAGACATGGGTTCGATCCCTAAATCAGGAAGATCCCCTAGAGGAGGAAATGGCAACCTACTCCAGTATTCTTGCCTGAAAAATCCCATGTACAGAGGAACCTAACAGGCTACAGTCCATGGGATCTCAAAAGGGTTGAACACGACTGAGTGACTGAACAACAAAAATCTGAAAGCATTTTGAAAGCAGAATCCCTTTCTTATTTTTTAATTTTTAATTTTTTAATTTCTTTTTAATTGTTTAATTTTAATTTTTCAATGTTGTGTTGTTTCTGCCACACAACCACATGGAACAGTCATAATTATATATATACATACCCCCGCCCTCTTGAGCACCTGCATCCCACCCCTCTAGATCATCACAGAGCCGCAGGCTGGGCTCCCTGTGTTGCAAGCAACTCCCCACTAGCTATGAATTTTAGTGGTAATGTGTATATGCAATGCTACTTTCTCAAGATTCCCCTTCTTTTCTCTAAGTATCTTTAGTCAATTGGATGAGGCCCACCCACATTAAGAAGAGTAAGTTGCTTTACATACAGTCTACTGATTTCGTTTTATTGTACTTCATTTTTTTTCATGTTTTCTAACATTTTGTCATGAAAATTTTCAAACAAGTAGCCACATTGTTAGAATTTTATGGTGGACACCCACATTCCCAGCACCCAGATTCTGCTACTAACATTTGATTATACTCAGCTTATTACATAACTAAAAATTCATTAACATATCTTATTGTTTGTGATGTGCTTCAAAGTAAATCAAAGACATCAGTACACTTCCCCCAAATTCTTCCAAGGCATATCATCAATATTAGAGTTTAATATTTGCTGACATTTTTCTTTTGATGTAAAATTTGCAATGAAATGCACCATCTTACAAGTACATTCACTGCATTTTGACAAACATATACAAATATAGGCTACCAGATACAGAATACAGGTAGTTCCCTCACTCCCCTTTCTAGTGAATCCCTCCTCCAAGCCCCAGTGGTAACCCCTGTTCTAATTTTTTTGCACAGTAGATTAGTTTTATATATTTTGGCATCATGTCAGTGAAATTACATAATATATACTCTTTTGTGCAACACTTCTTTCAGCCTGCATAATATTTGTGAGATCTACCCATGGTCTTTCACGTATCAGTCATTTGTCCTTTTGCATTGCTGGATTCATGGTTCACCATCATGTATTTATCTGTTTTTCTCTTGACAGACTCTATGGCTCTTTCTAGTTATTGGCTATATGAGTAAAGCCATTGTAAACACCTTGAGTCTTTTTTGTGAACGTATTTTTGTTCATACTGGGTAGACATCTCTGTGAGGAGCTGCTGGTCATAGAGTGGGTGTATGTTTCACTCTAGAAGAAGCTGTCAGACCTTTTCCCAGGGTGGTTGTATCATTTGCCCTGCCGCGGACAGCCCTGCTCCAGGGGCTGCGTCCCTTCTGCCATAGACGGCTGATGTCAGCCTCTCTGATGGCCTACTAATTTAAATGTGAATTATATCTTAAAACAAAAACACATACATAAAAAAACCTTAGTGCAGCAACTCCATTGGCGTTTGACCAAACTGCTGGGCACCATGGCCTGGTCAAGCTCACGTGTAAAATGACCGTCACAATCCATCCCTTGTCAGCTCAGCACACCTACTCATCTCCTGAAACCATACCTGATCTCCAAGTAAAGACAGTAAAAAGCGTATTTCTGCCTAATCTCATACAATGATATTGCATATAAGCAAAAACACACAAACTGTTTCCACATGAGGGGAATGCAAAGTCTTTGCGTGATGGTCATCCTTCTCCTTGATAGTCTGTGTATTAAATACTATGCTGTAAAGTTAGCGATACTAAACACTATGGTGCAAAGTCAGTACATTTTGTTATATGGCAAAGGTTTAATAGATGGAAGGACACACACACCAACATATGGATTAAAAAATAAAGAAGAAATATGCATAATAATTACACCCCTCATTTCTGTAACTGGCCATGTACTCAAAATTGATATTTATAAAGCACTTCTTCCAATACCCATTCCATATTCCCTTTGTCCTCAGAAAGCACGACAATATTTGGCAGTTTTGGAGGAGGGAGATTGGCAGTATCGGGGGCTTCCCTGATAGCTCAGTTGGTAAAGAATCTGCCTGCAATGTAGGAGACCCTGGTTCCATTCCTGAGTTTGGAAGATCCACTGGAGAAGGGATAGGCTACCCACTCCAGTATTCTTGGACTTCCCTGGTGGCTCAGCTGGTAAAGAATCCACTGCAATGTGGGAAACTTGGGTTCAGTCTCTTTGCATTGGGAAGATCCCCTGGAGAAGGGAAAGGCTACTGACTCCAGTATTCTGGCCTGGAGAACTCCATGGACTGCAGTCCATGGGGTTGCAAAGAGTCAGACATGATTGAACAACTTTCATTTTCATTTCCTTCTTTATGAGGACCCAGCCTGCCCTTAATACAAGGAGTTCTGAGTCTATAAACTAGCTGAAGTCTGAGAATTGATTCTCTGTTTTATGATTAAAGTTGAGACTTTTAATCACTTGACCTAAAGCTCTTCCACTTAATAGACTTCCCATCTGTTTTACTTCCAGAACACTATGATCAACTAGCCAAGGTCATTCACAGAAGTCTGAGTCATAATACCCTGACTGCTGCTTTGACTTCGTGTGCATTAGGACAACCCTATCACCTTACCTTTGGCAATCAAATACCACACTTGGACCTTGCCACCAAGAATCCAATTATCCCCATTACATTTAAGCTTCTCAAGTCAGTGGCAGAAGATCCCACTGTAATTTCTGAGAAGAGCAATCACAGAACTCTTCAGAGACTCTGGAATTCCGCTTGTGAATTTGTTCCTCACGGTCATAGTGAAAAGTGTGTCCTCTGGACCCTCCTGGGGTGGGTGAGCAGGTCTTAAATGATAAATCCTCTAACTTTCTAAGTTCTAAAGTGTGTGAATTGCTCTCTCAATGTGATACCAAGGCACTCTGGTATTTCTACTTTCTCTGGTGTAAGCCACCCTGTGGTCCATGTTTCAGCCAACAAAGCAAACGGTTAAAGTCCTTTATAGCACCCCAAGCTGCCACATTAATTTCAAAATCTACGCCTAGTGCTGTTGTCCAGTTGCTAAGTCGTGTCTGACTCTTTGAGACCTCATGGGCTGCAGCGCACCGGGGCTTCTCAGGTAGCTTGGTGGTACAGAATCTGGCTGCCAGTGCAGGAGACACAAGAGATGTGGGTTCTATCCCTGGGTCAGGAAGATCCCCTGGAGTAGTAAATGGCAATACACTCCAGTATTTTTGCCTGAAAAATTCCATGGACAGAGGAGCCTGAGCTATAGTCCATGGGGTTGAAAAGAGTCAGACACAACTGAGCAACTGGCATGACTGGAATATATTGATCATGGGAGTAAACAGTGTTCAAAATAAGCTCAGAAACTTAGGCTTGAATAGGTTATTACAAAGATACATGTGCCATGCTTGTAAGACTAGCCTTTATTCCAAAAATGACAGAAAACAAATAAATTAAGCAGAGCAGTATCATGATTTGATTCTTAGTGGGCTCATCTCAATAAATTCAGCCCAATGCAGCTTTGTGTTTCTTTCATCATTAATCCACATATTTAATATGCATTTCCACACATATCCCTCACTTTTGTTTGTGTAAAATGGTGGGGGTGGGGGGAATTGTGATTCTGTTGTAGTTTTGTGTAACTCCTCCTCAGTCAAACTTTGTATTTCACCTTTTGGAGCCTGTGGCGAGTGGAGTCTAGATTTAGGTCCAGAAGTAAAAAGGGTAATGAGTGTGAGTCCCATGGAGAATTACCAGGGTTTTGTAAGGCAAATGCCACAAGAAAGGCTATTATAAGCAAAGTAGGATTGATCTCTCTTGCAATGTTCCCTTGATGTTTCCAGTTTTCTTGAAGAGCTCTCTAGTCTTTCCCATTCTATTGTTTTCCTCTATTTCTTTGCATTGTTCATTTTAAAAAGGCCTTCTTATCTCTCCTTGCAATTCTCTGGAACTCTACATTCAGCTGGGTTTGTCTTTCCCTTTTCCCCTTCTATTCCTCACCTATTTGTAAAGTCTCCTCGGGCACCACTCTGCCTTCTTGCATTTCTTTTTATTCGGGATGGTTTTGGTCACTGCTTCCTGTAATGGTTTTGAATGGTGGTACTGGAAAAAATTGAGTCCCTTGGACAGCAAGGAAGGTCCATCCCAAAGGAAATCAGCCCTGAATATTCATTGGAAGGACTGACGCCGAAGCTGAAGGTCCAGTACTTTGGCCACCTGATGTGAAGAGCTGACTCACTGGAAAAGACCCTGATGCTGGGAAAGACTGAGGGCAAAAGGAGAAGAGAGCACCAGAGGATACGATGGTTAGACGGCATCACCGACTCAACAGACATGAATCTGAGCAAACTCCTAGAGAGAGTGGAGGACAGCGGAGCTTGGCGGGTTATAGTTTATGGGGTCACAAAGGGTTGGACATAATTTAGTGACTTAACAACAACAAGGATGATCTCAGATGGGAGTGAAGCAGCTGCTGCTTCTAGCAAAGAAGACTCATCCCAGTTTTCAGATTATCTCATTTGTGCCCCTTGCAATTTTCAGGATCCCATTCTTTTACAATTAATGCCCTTAGTTAACAGTAGAAGCCCTGTGAGGTTAGGAATTGAATTTGCATTGTAAATCAGCCACTCAAAGAATGAAACTCTGGGTTGGGTTTTCAGCTCTGCGACTATAGGATGGTTAAGTCATCCCTTAGTATTTGCAGGGGATTGGGTCCAAGACTCCCTTCAGATAGCAAAATTAGTGGGTGCTCGAATCCCTTAAAAGAAATGGCATTGGTTCAGTTTAGTCACTCAGTCCTATCCAACTCTGCGACCCCATGGATCACAGCATGCCAGGCCTTCCTATCCATCACCAACTCCCGGAGTTCACTCAAACTCATGTCCATCGAGTCTGTGATGCCATCCAGCCATCTCATCCCCTGTCGTCCCCTTCTCCTCCTGCCCCCAATCCCTCCCAGCATCAGCCTTCTCTAATGGCATGGTATTTGCATATAGCATGTGCACATTCTCCCATAATCTTTATATATATAAAACTTCATATATATTATAATATATTATATATATTCTATCAGTTCATTTCAGTTCAGTCTCTCAGTCATGTCCGACTCTTTGGGACCCCATGGACTGCAGCTCACCAGGCCTCCCTGTCCATCACCAACTCCCAGAGTTCACCAAAATTCATGTCCATTGAGTCTGTGATGCCATCCAACCATCTCATCCTCTGTTGCCCCCTTCTCCTCCCGCCCCCAATCCCTCCCAGCATTAGGGTCTTTTCAAATGAATCAGCTCTCCGCATCAGGTGGCCAAAGTATTGGAGTTTCAGCTTCAACATCAGTCCTTCCAATGAGTATTCAGGACTGATCTCCTTTAGGATGGACTGGTTGTATCTCGTTGCAGTCCAAGGGACTCTCAAGAGTCTTCTCCAACACCACACTTCAAAAGCATCAATTCTTCTGTACTCAGCTTTCTTTATAGTCCAACTCTCACATCCATACATGACCACTAGAAAAACCATAGCCTTGACTAGACGGACCTTTGTTGGCAAAGTAATGTCTCTGCTTTTTAATATATATTTTATATATTATTTCATCTCTAGGCTACTTATAATACTTAGTACATATAAATGCTATGCAAATTGTTGCCATCATGTAACAAATTCAAGTTTTGTCTTTTGAAACTTTTTGGAATATTTTTTCAATAACTTTGATAAGTGGCTTATTGTATCTGCAGATGTGAAGCCAATGCATATGAAGGGCTTACTATGTACTAGTGTCTTTCAGGACAGACATAACAGTCTCCAGATCATTTACTCAGTAGTTGAGCTGAGAACGTGAATCCTCCAGCTTATCCTTTTCTTTCTTACTTGCTGCTGCTGCTACTGCTGCTAAGTCACTTCAGTCGTGTCGGATTCTGTGCGATCCCATAGACGGCAGCCCACCAGGCTCCCCCATCCCTGGGATTCTCCAGGCAAGAACACTGGAGTGGGTTGCCATTTCCTTCTCCAATGCATGAAAGTGAAAAGTGAAAGTGAAGTCGTTCAGTCGTGCTGACTCTTAGCGACCCCATGGACTGCAGCCTACCAGGCTCCTCTGTCCATGGGATATTCCAGGCAAGAGTACTGGAGTGGGGTGCCATTGCCTTCTCTGTTCTTACTTACTCTTGTACAATTAGAAGCAACCCACCAATCTCATTACATTTGTCACTTTGACAAAAGTATTTGCAGGTATCATATGCATGCTGACCCCAAATCTCTCCTGCTGTAAGCATTTGATCATTGTACCCAATGTCACATTCTGTATATCTCTACTCCCATTATCTACCATACCCTCTCAGTGCTCTGCTGCTGGAAATAGAGGCATTAGTATCTTTAATCATAAGAGAGAGCCATTTCCACAAAACCCAAAACCAATTCAGACAACTCACTCTTAAGATTTCTTTTCTTTAGAGACAGTTATTGCCATCAAAGGGCTTCCCAGGTGGTCTAGTGGTGAAGAACTCACCTGCCAAAGCAGGAGACGCAAGAGACAAGGATTTGGTCCCCGAGTTGGGAAGGCCCTCTGGAACAGGAAATGGCAACCCACTCTGGTATTCTTGCCTGGAGAATCCAATGGACAGAGGAGCCTGATGGGTCCACAGGGTCACCAGGAGTCAGACATGACTGAAGTGACTTGGCATGCACTCGTGTGTTGCTGTCAAAAGCTGTATTAGTCAGGGTTCTCCAGGAAACAGAACCAACAGGATTTATTTAGAGAAAAAAAAAGAAAGAACATTTGATGTTAAAGATTTTCCTTTCTTAGTTGAAGAATCTGGCAAGTTCAAAATGTGCAGGGTAGGCCAGCAGGCTGGAGACTCAGAGAAGAACTGATTCTGCAGCTTGAGTGCAAAAGCAAGCTGGAGGCAGAATTTCTTCCTCTTCAGGAAACCTCAGTCTTTCTTTTTCTCCTTAAAGTTTTCAACTGATTAGATAGGGCCCACCCACATCACTGAGGGTAATTT